>NC_080417.1:68087573-68407823 GCF_029873635.1 Malania oleifera | reverse complement strand
ACAAAGAGTTATATTTTTCTTGTGCTCCTTTCTTGCAAACTAATTGCAAGTTAAAGTGAGTTTGATTCTTACTTGTGTGAGCTTACATATATTTTTTTTGAAGCTTTTTACTCTCACTGCCTTGCATTGTTTTATATTTTTCTTGGAGGAGTCAAGCTAGGGTTTTCTCAATATATTTGATTGATAAATATTATTTGAGAAGAACTCTCGTTAGCTTTCGAGTCTTGGCATCTTCATTACTAGATTTGATAGCACGCTTCCATTATTTGATAAAATACTTTTGAGCAAACTAGAACCCTAATCTCAGTAGTGCTTAATATTTGAAAAACATTATTGTTCAGATTTCCACTTAGAGATTCATGATTCCTTTGATTATATACTGATTATAATATTCTGAATCAAAGGTAATCACTCTCACGTATACACACGTTCATATACATCTTTGGAGAGTTCAAATCTTGTTTAATCAAATCTCAATTGAGCATATATTCCTATTACATGTGAGTGCATCTTTGGATCATAATATTGTACAAACCTGCTTGTATTAGAAGCACCTTTCATTGTACGTAAAATTTGTATTGATCATTTGTAATTCAGGCATAGCCTGAGGTGGGTCTTCTTTTCCCTTTTAAAGAGAGGTTGTAAAGGTTGGGGTCGGCCCAGGTAATTTGACCTAGTGTTGTAAATGGTGTCGCTCCCCCCGTTAAGTGAGTAATAGTGGTAATCCTCAGCCTTGCAAGTTGAGGCGGGGTGTTAACTCTATGAGTCTAATCCTATTTTGATAATAACAAATCACTTGGTATTTGATCAGTGCATTGAGAATGTGAGCAAAAACATTACTTAGCATGCATGGAAGGTGATGAAGTCGTGGAAGCCATGGGGATTAAGCTTATATATATAACCTGACACAATCTATGGAACTAAAAGAGTAGAAGAATGAATATGTAAGCGTCAAGTTCAAGATCATCATGGGAATGGGTATTTAGAATTGATGTATGTGCATATTTTATATGATATAGCTAGAAGCTCAAAATTTACCCTACTTATGCATCTCATGAAAACCTTCTAGGGTTAAACATGGGCTTAGAAAACTTCTTTTGAACCTTGAAAAATGTTTTATAAGAGATTAAAGTAAAAGAGCTTAAATGATTTTGAAAACTAAACTGAAAATTCTGAAGTTGGTCTGCCCAGACGACTGAGGAGTACCTTCAAAAGTCTAAAGACACAACCTCAGATGACTCAAGTTTCACTCCAGACGTCTAAAGAATTTTCTCAGAAAACTAAAGAATTAGTTCAGTTATCTGAAGAATTAATTTGAAACACAGAACAGGCAGAACACCTTCAGACGTCTGAATCGTCAAGTTCAATCATCTGAGCTGGGACTTCAAAAGACTGAACCCATAGTTCAGTCCTTTGACCTTGTGTCCAGACTATGTTTCAATGCTTTAAGGAACGTCAGACATCTAAACCTGAATGCTCAGTCGTCTGAACCTGCAAAAATTTTAAAAATCTATACTTTAGCGAGAAAACACGCGAGTTATTCACTTGATCAAATTGATCCAACGGCCAGGACTTATCCTAAGGTTGAGATTACTTATATAAACAACCTCTAAACCCTAGTGCCTCACTTTTGGCATATTATTGGGAACCTTGAACGTATACACAACTCTGGGAAGCGTTAAACACATTGCTTAGCTCTTGCCTATGATTTCAAAGCGTTTACTACATATCTAAGCTTGGGCTACGTTGATTTCAAAAGGAGTTCCAGTGAATATTGTGCAAACAACTTGGGTGTTGAGGTTTGGTGATCAAACTAATTGTTTGCTTATTCTCAAAGATTTTTTCATCTCACAAACTTATTCATGAATATTCATTTTGAGAGATTGATCTTGAGTTATTAATTATATATACTTTTGTGAAAGATCATTACTTGAGAAAAGTTTTAAATATTTCTTCATTCAAAGATTTGCTATTTGATTAGTGTAAGAAGTATTTGATTGCAAATCCTAAGAGCCTCTAAATGCATATTCTTGAGGGATATTATTTTTGAAACATAGTGTTTAAATCTTTGCAATATTCGAGGTCGTATATTTATTTAAAGATTCAAATTTACAAATTATTGATAGTAAGAATATCGATCTACGCATTATCAAATATTATTTTTGAAAGGATCTTATTTTCTAATCTTGCATAAAGTATTCTGAATTTGAACCTTACGTTTCTCCAAAGCATTTATTGAAAAAATCATTTTTTTGGAGATATTGATTATAGGGTAGATTTGAGAAGCATATCATTCATATAACAATCTTATCGTTACATACATACTGAGCTTCAAGTTTTATCATATGAATATGTGTTAGGAATTTCTATTGTACTCACTAGCTTGGTTAGAAGCAATATTGAGTTTTTTCAGAATTCTAATTCTATATTGTAATCACGGTTGGGGTTGTGAATCAGGCGAGGAGGAAGCTATGCCTCTCGTAAGCAGCGGATTTTAGGGGAAGCTCTGTCCTGGTTAAAGGAGTAGGGATTTAGTTGAATCCTTGAGTGGGTTGCTTAAGGCAGAGACGTAGGCCGGGTTGGCTGAATCTTATAAAATCATGTTTGCCTTCTCTCTTCCCTTAACTTTTTAATTTCTGCTTGCATTTCATTATCAGATTTTGCATGTTTGTATGTTGATTAATATTACATGCACTTGATAATTAATTGGGTATAATTGAATTGATTGAGATAATAATTTGAATTAATTTCAAGCCTCTGTAGTTATTTTGTTAAATATTGAAATAGGAATTAAGTGGTAAAATAAACTTAAATATTTTTGAAATACCCAATTCACCCCCTCTTGGGATAACACCATAATTCACATTTGGCATCAGATCGGGTTTACATAGACTTAAATGTTATTGTTGTAAAAAGATCACATGACACACATCAATGTAACCCCATTTGGTGAGGGTCACTCATCCACCAGACCACCTATTTTATGCGGTGTAAATTACACCTACTAGAAACGAAGGATGAATATATATATTTTAAATGTAGATTGGAAAGTATGGAAAATAGTTTCTAAGGGAAACCAAGTTCCTATGAAAGTAGTTGATAAAGTAAACGTACCTAAGACTGAAGATGAATATACTGAAGATGATTGGAAATATGTTCAAATAAATGCCACTGCAATGAACCTTTTATTCTGTGCACTAGATGTAAATGAGTTTAATAAGGTGATGGCCTGTAACACTACAAAAGAGATTTGATAAAAATTAGAAGTTACATATGAAGGCACTAAGGAAGTAAAATATAGTAGGATAAACATTCTTACTAGTGAATATAAGGCATTTAAAATGACTGCTGATGATTCTACTCAATCCATGTACACTAGATTCACATGCATCACGAATTCTTTAAATGATCTTGGTAAATGTTACCCTACTTATGAGTTGATAAGGAAAATACTCAGGGGATTATCGCCAGTTTGGGAAACTAAGGCTACTGCAATAGCTGAAAGAAGGAATCTAAAGGAGATGTCAGTTGATGAATTGATCGGATCGCTCATCACTTATGAGCTAGCGATAAATGAGAGGAAGAATGAGAAAAATAAAGTAAGGAAAGTTATAGCACTTAAGGCATCTACTAACAGCTCCAATGAAGGAAGTGTTTCAGAATCGGATGATAACATGACTCTTCTCACTAAGAAATTTGGAAAGTTCATGAGAAAGAACAAGAAATACACTAGAAGATTCGAGGGTTCAAAAATAGAAAAGGGAGAGACAAGCAGAAAGAAGCAAAAGGAGGATCTTCTTATGTGTTATAACTGTAGAGAAGTTGGGCATATCAAGCCAGACTACCCTCAACTGAAGAAAACGTCTAAGAAGAAGAAGAAGGAACTAAAGGTTGGTTAGGATACTCACAAAACCAATAGTTTAGAATCTGAATCCAGTGATGATGAGATTGCAAATCTGTGTCAAATGGCTCACGAAGACCACGATGTACAATCTTTTTGTTCTGCTACATCTTATTATTTCAGGGATTCAGAAAATGTGGCATGCTCTCTTATGATGAACTACAATAGGAATATTTATATACACTTAAAATGCTTGAGAAAATGAATAAGAAAAAATATGTTTTGAAGTTAAAATTGAAGGAACTTTCAAAGTCAGTAGAAAGTCAAAATGAATCTCATGCATCCGTAATGAGAGACAAGGATTTGAAAATTGAGGAGTTAGAAAAGAATTTGAAAGATAAATCTAAGATTATTTGTAAATTTACATAAGGTCAAACTAATTTTGAAAAACTCATTGGAGCTCAAGGAAATTCCCTAGATAAAGAAGGACTTGGTTTTAATGGAAAAGAAAATTTGAAACAAAAACATCTTTACATGGGTTATTTTGTAAAAGAATCAAAGACTTATGTTCCATCAAAAGATTCTTCTAAATATACCACATGCTTTAAATGTAAAAGGATGGGTCATATAAAATTTGATTGTCCTTTTAAGAACAGAGATGTTAAGATGAAAAAGGTATGGAAAGTTAAAGGAGAGTTAAGCACTAAACCCTGTGGACCCAAGAAAATCTGGGTACCAAAAGTAGTTATCTGATTATGTCTTACAGATGTGCTTGAGACTATCCACTTCAAAAGATAGATGGTATATGGATAGCGGATGCACATCATATGACTAGGGATAAAGCTAAATTCGCATCCATCACACCAAAGGATGGAAGATTTGTCACTTTTGGGGACAATGCAAAAGGAAGGATCACAGGTGTAGGTAAAGTTGATAACAATTCATCACTTATTATAGAAGATGTTCTACTAGTTGATGGTTTAAAACATAATTTATTAAGTATAAGTCAACTATGCGATAAAGGTTATAATGTATCTTTTGAACATGACAAGTGCATTGTTGAACACAAAACTGATAACAAAATTCTATTCACTGCTAAGTGCCATGAAAATGTATATACCACCAGCTTTGACAATCTTGCTTCTCAACACGTAATTTGTTTTTATTCTATGAATGAGATTAGTTGGATTTGGCATAGGAGACTAGGACACACAAACATGGACTTAATATCTAAACTAGTTACGGGATTGCCTGAGACAAAATTCGTGAAAGACAAAATCTGTGATCCATGTCAACTAGGAAAACAAGCAAGATCAAGTTTTAAGAAGAAGAGAGTAATCTTTACTACTAGGCCACTTCAAATGTTACACTTAGATTTATTTGGTCCAAACCCAATTCAAAGTTTAGAAGGAAAATCATACGCATTCATTATAGTTGATGATTATTCTAGATATACATGGGTGCTATTTTTAGGTCACAAAGATGAAGTGTGTGAAAAATTAACTAAACTATGCAAGAAAATTCAAAATACAAAAGGATATACAATAAAAAATATTCAGAGTGATAGGGGTAGAGAATTTAAAAATCAAGATATGGAAGAATATTGTAATTAATTTTGAATATCCTATAACTTTTCAACTCCTAGAATACCCCAACAGAATGGAATAGTTGAAAGAAAGAATAGGGCTATACAAGAAATGACTCTAACTATGCTTAATAAATATAAGTTACCTAAGTACTTCTGGGCTGGGGCAGTAAATACCGCCTGCTATGTTCTAAATAGAGTTTTGATTAGACCATCTCTAAATAAGACTCCTTATGAATTATGGAATGGCCATAGACCGAACATCTTGTATTTCCATGTCTTTGGCTATAAATGCTTTGTGCTTAGAGACAATGAACACTTAGGAAAGTTTGATGTGAAATCAGATGAAGATATTTTTCTAAGATATGCCTTAGATAGTAAAGCCTACAGGGTATATAATAAACGAACATTAATAGTTGTAGAATCCATTCATGTTGTATTCAATGAATCCAATCCATTTACTCAAAAGATGGATGAAGGAGAAATTGAGATAAATAAAGATTTTGCAAAACTGTCTACTGAAAATGATTCAAATAAGAGAAATTAAATTAAGGAACCATTTGCTAAAAATAACCAATTTGAAAATGAAGTTAATGAACTACCTAAAGAATGGAAGTACATAAAGAATCACCCCATTGATCAAATAATAGGTGAACCATCCCGTGGAGTAGCCACACGATCCACACTTAGAAATATGATTTGTCATTGTGCATTTCTATCTTAAGAAGAACCTAAGAATATGAATGAAGCAATTGACGATGAATCTTGGGTGATATCCTTGCAAGAAAAGTTAAACTAGTTTGAGAGAAATAAAGTATGTACATTAGTTTCTAGACCTGAGGATAAGAGAGTTATTGGAACAAAATGGATATATAAGAACAAGAAAGATGAACATGGGATAGTTGTTAGAAATAAGGCAAGACTAGTAGCTCAAGGATATAACCAGGAAGAAGGAATAGACTTTGAGGAAACCTTTGCACTGTAGCTAGAATGGAAGCCATTCGTATGTTGTTAACTTATGCTGCTTTTAAGGACTTCAAACTATATGAAATGGATGTCAAAAGCGCGTTTTTAAATGGCTACATAAGTGAAGAGGTATATGTAGAATAACCCCCAGGTTTTGAAACCATTAGTATCAAAAACATGTTTATAGACTAACTAAAGCCTTGTACGATTTAAAGCAAGCTCCTAGAACTTGATATGAAAGGCAAAGTGGTTTTCTACTATATAATGGATTTATCAGAGGAAAGATAGACACAACACTATTCATAAAAACGAAGAATGAAAACATGCTCCTAGTTCAAGTATACATAAATGATTTCATTTTTGGAGCAACAAATGAAGAATTGGGTAATAAGTTTGCAAGTACTATGTAAAATGCATTTGAGATGAGCATGATGGGTGAACTAAATTTCTTCATACGACTTCAAATCAAACAAGAAAAACATGGAATTTTTATAAATCAATCGAAGTACATTAGAGACTTACTAAAAAGGTTTAATATGGAAGATGGAAAAATACTAGGAACACCTATGAGCTCTTCTTTGGAATTAGACAAAGACAAACAAGATATACCAGTAGATGTCAAGCTCTATTGTGGGATGATTGGCAACTTACTATATCTTACTGCTAGCAAGCCTAACATAATGTTTAGTGTATGTTTATGTGCAACATTTCAGGCTACACCTAAAGAGTCACATTTATTAGCTATCAAATGAATACTTAGATACCTGATAGGAATTGTGGAACTTGGATTATGGTATCCTAAGTATACATCCTTTAAGATTATTAGTTATTCAGCTGCTTATTTTTCCAGAAGTAAAGTAGATAGAAAAAGTGCTAGAGGCACATGTCATTTCCTAGGACATTCGTTAGTATCAAAGAAGTAAAATTCAGTTGCTCTGTCCACAGCTGAGGCTGAATATGTAGCGGCTAGAAGTTGTTGTGCTCAGACGCTATACATGAAACAACAACTTATAGATTTTGGATTAAGTTATGATACAGTTCCTATAAGGTGTGACAATATTAGTGTAAGAAACATCTCAAAGAACCCTATATCATAGTCATGAATTAAACACATAGAAATTAGACATCATTTTCTTCATGACCATGTGCAAAAAAGAGACGTGACACCTGAGTTTGTATGCACATATGAACAATGGGCAGACATATTCACGAAACCACTTGCGGAGGATATGTTTATCCAAATTAGACGTGAGTTAGGTCTCATGCTTAGTCGACAAGTTGTCTAGAATTATATTAGATTACATAATTCAGGGGGAGCAACATCAATTAATATTCACAATTGGTTAGAAATTTCAAATTTGGCTTATCTGTTCACATTTGGTATTAAACTAATAGCATGATTGTAACGACCTCAAAATTATATCATATATATATAATCATACCTTTGCAATGGAAACATAAGTCATACATCCATATACACTATACAATACCAGAATTTAGTACATACAGACTATAGCCATAAAACATTTCCCTCCAGTATCATCTATCCCACAAATACAAAACTCTATCACAAACTCACCCTACAACCAGGGTAATCTAGAAATCTCTATTCGTGAGCCTGATCTACTTGCCTATCTGGCTTACCTGAAAAATGTTAGAATAATAGGGTGAGTCGATGCTCAGTTAGTGGAAATATGCTATTACTAGTGTTTGGCGACTAAGTTACATATAAACTTTAAATAACATCTGAGCTGTAATAAAATGATAAATCTGTAAAGCATATCTTACTTTTTTCGCAGTTTAAAACATATCTGTATCATCTGAATTTTTATACTTTTCATACTACTAGTATCATACTATATTTATCAAATATTGTAAAACTGTACACATATAAATAACTGTGTTTTTATCCCTGGAACTCTGTATGTCATGATTTAACCCCTTATGACAGGGTTGTGCGGCCCGTAGGTGGGACTTAACCTTGTCGGCCCTCCAGGAAAGTCATCATACTCTACACTACCTCAACCTGACCAAACTGCATACTCTCCTAGGTGTGGGACTAGCTACTACCTCATCAAACTGGCCCCCTCAACCCAGTGAACTGGGGAGCTGCATACTCTCCGAGCACAGTTGACGGTACCCACACACTATCTGAGATATGTGGTTGCACTCTATCTATATTAGCAACGGTACTGTGCTCTATATTCTGTATCTGTATCTGTCTATAATCTTTTCACAGGGATTTGATACTATGTATATATATATACATATATACTCTTTTACTGTTTTCATCATGTTTCCAAAATAATCATAACACTATAACTTTGTATTGTAAATACTGTGTTGACTTGATTGGTCACACCCAGTTTTGATTATGACAAATACTCTTGGTACTAATGGTTGTACTGAGAATTGTATGCAGGTTCACCTTGTGCGCGCTTCAGGACTAAAAGACTTATTATGATGGCGTGCGGTGTTCGTGCCAATGAATGAAGAACCTTGTGCTGCATTTATATTTATTTTTCAGTTTCTTCATTCTGGGATGTAATTTTATTATAGACTGCGCACTCATATGGCTTGTAATAATTTGCATCATGCATGATAGGTAGGTATGCTCAAATTGACCTTAGATTGACCATAGGACCTCCAAATAACATGAAAAACCTTTTTCATAAAATGCCTAACTTATACAAAGGTTTTTAAATGGTTTTGAAGTTAAAAGAAGGCAAAAACTAAAATTTTCAAAGGGGTCGGTCAACCGGCCATTCGACCAAACCGTTAGAAATGAGAAATTTTCTCACTCAACTGGATCTCATATCAAACCATGTTCAACATGAAAATTGTGGTATTTTACCATAGCTTGGGTTTGATACCAAGAACATCCAAATTGGAGTTGCACAGAAAAAGTTATGGTCAAAACACTGAAATGTGTTCGTAAGAGAAAAACTCCCTTCATGTTTCTTCCATCTCATTGATGGACATTTTTCTCAATCCAAAGGTCATTATCTTAAAATGTGTTCAACATAAAAGTTGTGGAATTTTCTCTTAGCTTTCTATTGGTATCAACAACATCCAATTTGGAGTTGTATAGGAAAGGTTATGGCCAAAACACTGAACAGTGTCTGTGCAGAAAATTAGACGCCGGTCGACCGAGCCCTTACAGTTCATTTGTCCCCAGTCGACCGAACCACGTGGGAGTCAACTTTTTGACCTCCCGGTCGACCGAGCCTTCACTACGGTCGACCGAAACTCGCTGATTTGAGCCCCGGTCGACCGAGCCTTCACCACGGTCGACCGAAACCCCCCTGGTCGACCGAAACTTGTAGTTCAAAAGTCCCTGGTCGACCGAAACCCTCCAGAGTCAACAGTTGACCATTCGGTCGACCGAGAGCTTTTATACTACAACTACTTGGTCGACCGAAGGGTCCTCGGGTGAATTTTCAGCGGTCTGGTCGACCGAACCAGGTAGTTCAAAATGCCCTGGTCGACCGAAACTCGAAAAATTGGCAAATCGCCCTCTCCGGTCGACCGAGCCTTTCAGTTCAAAAGTCCCCTGGTCGACCGAGCCAATTGAGTCCTGGTCGACCGAAACATTTTTGGTCGACCGGACCTCTCGGGTTGCCCTGATTTTTTACCACACTTAATATTTTTTAAACAGGGTTAATTATTTTAAAATGATTTAAAACTTTCCTAATAATGCCCAATAGGTCCCCAACGGTCAAAAATACCTCCTTGCCTATATATACCCATTCATTTATCATTATTAGCAAGGATTAGCAAACTTGATTAGGGCAAAACTCTCTCAACTCTTAAAACCCTATATTAGCCAAAAACTTCTTGCAAACACTCACATACTCTTCAATCTTTATTTCTCTAAGCATTGTGAGTATTTCTATAAGGCTGTTGTGCGTAATCTTTCTAGCTAATACTCTCTTTTGGTATAAAGGTTGATTGATTTTATTTGAGAGTATAGCCTAAAGTTCTTCCACGGATTTCATTTGATAAATCTTGTGTGGGAAGACTTTGAGGGTTGTGGTTCTTGCATTGTTGTTGCAAGATACCTAAACCTAGATTTTGTGTGCAAAATCCTTTTGTGAAAAGCCAATCTTTCAAACAACTCCATTGTTCTTTAGAAATTGAAATATCATATTGAGTTTGTTTGATCTATCTTGCTTAGCATATTTGAAACCCTAATATGATTTTGTGATATTCGAATATTGAGTTTCAAATCTTGCTTAGATACACACTCTAGATCTTGATTGATTATCATACTTGATTGAGTGTTTAGCACACATTAGAGCACTGAGCATATCTACATATCATTCGTGCTTGCTTTATTGATTGAGCTGTATTGGTGCACACATCTGCTTTTCTAGAAGCATATTTCCGTGTACAAATTTTATACACTTTGGTTGTATTTCCAGGCACGGGCCTGAAGAGGGAGACTAGCCCTGGAATAGTCCCGGATTGGCTTAGACCCGGTTAGGAAAGCTAGGTGCGTCGTCCTGTTAAGGCGTGTAGGTTGAGGTCAGCCCCGCTAATTGACCTGGTTAAGGTTGAGGTCAGCCCTGTGTTAATTTGACCTGGTTGTAAACGGTGCCGCTCCACCCTTAAGTGAGCTGTTAGTGGAATCCTCTTACTTGCGAGCTAGAGGCGGGGACGTAGGCACAGTTGGCCGAACCCCGATAACATATCGTGCGTATTCTTTACATTTCCGCAATTTACTTACTGCACGTGTATGTTATATTGTAAATGATTAGATTTACATTTGCATAGAAAGACCCTAGGTTAAGTAATACTGCTTATCTGGTTTAACCTAGGTGATAATTTTTAAATACCCAATTCACCCCCCCCTCTTGGGATTGCACCAAAGCTAACATACTGTAATATCTGTAGCATCTTGATGCTAAAATTGTATCATCTGTTTGTATACTTTGTCTATATAATTTATCTGTATACTTTGAGTGTTATGGCATTTAGGAAAACATAACTTTCTATATACTCTATATATACTGATCTGAAAAAACATCTGTATACTGCTATATATATATATATTTGTTTGTGTAATCATTTGAATAAAATTGTATATGTATACATATTCTGTTTGTATAAAATCTATAAATATTTAACTCTATCTGCATAACTTGATATACTGAAAAACTATATAAAAACTCCATATCAGATAATATCTACTCAGGCCACACACACTTTAAAAACTCATATTCTGTATAATAACTGGTATGCATGCATATATATATATATATATATATATATAATTTCTGCTATAAATAATAGTTTAGTAAAAGCGTATAATTTATGCTGAAAACTTACTAGAATTGCCTAGCATAGCATATTTCCCTTACCTAGTTTCTAAAAAGCTCTCACTGAACTCAGACCCTACACCCTCAGGGTTCTCCACTCAACACCCTGAAAATGACATGCCCCAGAACAAAACATCAGTATTTTCCTGCAAACAACATTTCCTATAATTGCAGGAAAAGAAGATTCTGAATAAAACATCTTACCCTGAATTTGGGATGAATTTCCAACCAACTTCTCCCACGATCAGCTCCAGCAGAGTTGCAGAGAACTTCGCCAGGAGCGTCGTGGTGGCCTCAGATCTTCAATCTAGCGAGAAACAGAGCTGGGATAGAAAAGAGAAGGGGAAAGGGGCGTAGAGAGAGAAAAAGAAAATTCCTGCGCTATAAATTTTGTCAAAATTTGGTTTTTTGAAATACTTATAGGCTCGGATTCATCGACGAGTCCTTAAGGAATTTCGTCGACAAACCCTCCTTCCTCATCGACTAATTTTAGACTCCTTAAAACCCTTCTCAATATCTTTTCATCAACTAGGCATGGCTTCGTCGACGAGGCCCGCTTAAGTGCTTGTCGACAAACTCGCTGTATTCATCGACGAGATCCCGTGTAAATTTTCTGGGTTATTACATTCTCCTTTCCTTATAAAATTTCGTCATCGAAATTTACCATCTGGGTTGAACACCATCTATACACTCCATCATCCCATAGAGGAAAAGGGTCTACTTATTTTATTACTTACCCTCACTTATGGCGGAGGAATACCTTGGTTACATACTATGTTCTGGGAGATTACACAAATAAAACTAAAAACTACCTACTAACTAATTCAATACATGTACTTGTAAAAGAAACTTTACCTAACTACTTATACTTTACCTATTTACTGCTAACCCTTTTGGAACAACTGCAGGTATCTCTGCCTGATTTGTTCCTCAAGTTCCCAAGAAGCTTCCTCTATAGCGTGATTTTTTCACAAAACTTTCACCAACTAAATTTCTTTTGTGCGCAGTACTTGTGTCTTTCTATCCAATATCTGTACTGGTACTTCTTCGTAAACCAACGAATCGTTAAGCTCTATCTCTGCATAGCTGATAATGTGGGACAGGTCTGGGATGTATTTCTTCAACATAGTAACATGAAATACATCGTGTATTCTAGATAAAATTGGTAGCAGAGCTATCCTATAGGCAACTGACCCTATTCTTTCTAATATCTCAAAAGGGCCAATATACCTAGGGCACAACTTTCCCTTTGTCCCAAATCTCATAACCCCTCTCAGAGGAGACACCTTCAAGAAAACCTGATCTCCCACATCAAACTCTAGTTCTCGGTGGCGAGTGTCTGCATAGCTTTTTTGTTGACTCTGAGCAGTACTAATTCTTTCTTTAATTTGTGAGACCTTATCATATGCCTGCTGTACAATCTCTGGACCGAACACTTGCCTTTCACCTACTTCATCCCAGAAGAGAGGAGAACGACACCTCCTACCATACAATGCCTCATAAGGTGCCATGCCGATGCAAGCCTAGTATCTGTTATTATAAGAAAACTCGACTAATGGCATAAACTGGGTCCAACTACTCCCGAAATCTAGCACGCATGCACAAAGCATATCTTTTAAGGTCTGAATTGTCCTCTCAGTCTGACTATATGTCTGGGATGGAAAGTTGTACTAAATGCTAACTATGTACCCATAGCCTCTTGAAAACTTTTCTAAAATCGCGAAGTAAACCGAGGATCTTGGTCTGAGATTATGGATATTGGTACTCTATGAACACGAACTATCTCCTAAACATATATTTCTGCCAATCTATCCATGGAGTAACCAACTTTAATAGGAATGAAATAAGCAGTCTTTGTCAAATGATCAACAACCACCCAAATCGCATTCAATCCCTATCGCACTGGTGGTAATTCCGTAATGAAATCCATCGAAACATGATCCCATTTCCACTCTGAAATGAACAATTGTTGCAACTGTCCTATCGGTTTCTGGTGCCCAGTTTTAACCTTCTGGCACGTCAAGCACTGTTTTACAAATTCATCTATCTCTCTTTTCATTCCACTCCACCAGAAGTACTCTCGCAGATCCCGATACATTTTAGTGCTATCTGGATGTACGGTGTATAGGGATATGTGAGCCTCCTCCAGTATAGTTCTTCTAATCTCGATATCCACAAGAACATAGAGCCTATTACGAAATCATAGGGCTCCGTTATCTAATATGCTAAATTCCTCACCCTGACCATCTCGCACCTTAGCCATTACCTCTGCCAACTCTGCATCATGACCCTAAGCTGCTTTAATTCTCTCGTATAACGTAGGCTGAACCACTAGACTGGAGATGACTTCCTGAGGACTCTCCTCTATCAATTCTACGCTAAGCCTCTCCAAGTCCATCAGAATTGAATGCTAAATTTCCATGACTGCCAGTACTGGTCCCCCTGATTTCCTGCTCAGAGCATCTGCCACTACATTCGCTTTCCCTGGGTGGTAACTAATGATGCAATCATAGTCTTTAATAAGCTCTAGCCACCTTCTTTGTCTCATATTTAGTTCTTTCTGAGTAAAGAAATACTTCAGGCTCTTGTGATCTGTAAAAATCATGCACTTCCCACCATATAGGTAATGCCTCAAGATCTTGAGAGCATACACCACCATAGCAAGTTCTAAATCATGGACATAATAATTCTTATCATATTCTTTAAGCTGTCTAGATGCATATGCAATAACCCTGCCATGCTGCATCAACACGCATCAAAGTCCCTTCAAAGAGGCATCACTGTATATTACAAATCCGTCCTCCCCTGACGGGATAGCTAATACTAGAGCTGAAACTAACCACCGCTTTAGTTCTTGAAAACTCTGCTCGCAATCGTCGGTCCAATTTTCCTTGTAAGTCATGTTAACGGACTAGATAATTTGGAGAAGCCATCCACAAAGCGTCGGTAATAGCTTGCCAATCTTAGAAAACTCCTGACTTCTTGAACATTTCCCGGTCTTTCCCAATTCAGTACTGCTTCTATTTTACTCAGAACAACTGATACTCCCGCTTCAAAGATTACATGGCCGAGAAAGGTAACCTGCCTTAACCAAAACTCACACTTCTTGAATTTTGCATACAATTTCTTTTCTCTCAATATCTGCAACACCAGCCTTAAATGATGTTCATGTTCCTCAAAACTCCTTGAGTAGACCAGTATATCATCAATGAACATAACCACAAACTGATCTAAGTATTGATGGAACACTCGATTCATTAAGTCCATAAATACTATAGGTGCGTTAGTCAACCCAAACAAAATCACTAAGAACTCATAATGCCCATATCTGGTACAGAATGCGGTCTTTGATATATCTTCTACTCTAACCTTCACCTGATGGTAACCCGATCGCAGGTCAATTTTAGAATAAACTCGGGTCCCTTGAAGCTGATCAAATAAATCATCAATACTAGGGAGAGGGTATTTATTCTTGATGGTCAGTTTTTTTATCTCCCTATAATTGATACAAAATATCATGGTCCCGTCCTTCTTTTTCACGAATAGAACTGGCGCTCTCCAGGGCGACACACTGGGCCTGATGAAACCTTTATCCAGAAATTCCTGTAACTGATCTTTCAATTCTTTTAACTCGATTAGAGCCATACAGTACGGTGCTTTAGATACTGGTGCAGATCCTGGCAACAAATCTATAAGAAACTCAATCTCACGGTCTGGTGGCAAACCAAGCAATTCATTTGGAAAGACATCTGAAAATTCTCTTACTACTAGTATGTTAGCTTGTCTCAATTCTTCTTTCGACAATTATTTTCTGTATGCGACATACTCTTGGCAACCACCCTGCTGCAGTCTCCTCACCTGAATGGCTGACACCAGCTGTGGAGTGGCACGTACATGTGAACCCACAAATCTATACTTTTGTTCATCCGGGGATTTGAAAATCACTTCTTTCTTGTGGCAATCTATACTGGCGTGATGAGTTGTTAGCCAGTCTATGCCCAGTATCACATCAAACCCTTACATATGTAGTACCACAAGATCAGCTGGTAATACTCTCTCCTAAACATTCACTAGGAAATTCTGAAGCACCTTCCTGCATTTTACCACCGATCCCATTGGCGTATCCAAAGATAATTCTACATCTAATAGCTGGGTATCTACCCTAGTTATTTTGACATACCCCATCGATATAAAAGAGTGGGTAGCACTTGTTTAAAAAAAAACAACAATTTTATATGGTAAAGCAGTAAGGGTACCTATGACCACGTCTCCAACCGTCTTGGCATCTCCCGATGTCAACGCAAAAATCCTCATTGGCGCGATATTTCTCTGCTGACCTCTGTGGGGTGCCTGGTATCCTCCCTAAAATGATCTAGGAGCCAGTACATAATTCAGTGGCATTTGACAGGATTGAGCCATATGACCAGGCCTCCCACAATGATAACAAACATTCTCCCCTAGTCGGCACTCACCAGGATGTCTCCGTCTCCATCTAAGACAAATGGTAGGAAGTTGTCTGCTCTGAAATCCATCATGCTCTACCATCTATCTCTAGCCTCCACCAAATCTACCTCCTCTCCAAGGGCCTCGACTGGGACCCGCTTGAAAACTCGAGGACGTAATCCTCTTCCTCTGACTCTGTATCTTAGTCTCCTTGAGTAGACTCTCCTCTACTATAGTAGCCCTATCAACCAACTTTGCAAAATCCTGGATCCTCAGTACCGCCACCTGCCTATAAATGTTTTGCCTCAAGTTTCTCTCAAACATTTTGGCCTTTTTCACTTCATCGGGGAAAATATATGGGTAGAAATGCGAGAGCTCGATAAATCTCGCAGTATACTGTTGGACAATCATCAACCCTTGGGACAGATTCATAAAATCCTGAACTCAAGCCTCTCTGATTGAGGCAGAATAGTATGTATCAAAGAACACGTCCTTGAATTATGCCTAGGTCATCAGTACTGGAATCGCCCTCTACTCCTTCAACAGTCTGGTGGCTGACCACCATCTCTCGGTCTCCCCCACCAGCCTATACGTAGCATATAAGACTCTCTACTTGTCGGTGCAGTGAAATACTATCAGAATCTTCTCTACCTCCTGCACCCAGTTCTCAGCAACTGTAGGATCAGCCGCTCCAGAGAAGGCCTGTGGATTCATCTTCAAAAATTTCTCTATGGTGCATCCCTGAGCTGGAGATGGGCCTCCCTGCTCTCTAGAGTTCTACACTATCTCAGCCATAACTTGTTGAGCTACACTGCATAACACAACATCTGAATCTCCACCTTCTACACCAGAAGGACCCGCTTCGTCGTCCCCACTAGCATGAGCACTACTGCCTCCTAGGTCTAACCTGCAAATCTAGAGAACACCGTTTCAGAATCTTATTTCTCATACAGACCTAACTTATTCAACTAAAACTTTAAATCCTTTATTAATCATCCCTCCTAATCCTAATCCCAAAATCCAATTCTGCAACCCAAACACATGACTCGTCGATAGTTTACTATGGCTTTCCTGAAATCGTCACCCTAGGAAAAACATAGAAACCACCATGAAATCCTGTATCCAAATCACAGAACAAAACCTCAAATTCTTTTTCCTATATTCTCGTATTGTTTTTCCGTTGCACTCTAGAGTCTACAGAACCTAGCAACCTAAGCTAGGTTGCAGTCATTGCAGTTTGGTATCAGAGCCTAGGTTGCTATCTTTGCAGCGAAAACATAAGTCGTACATCCATACACACTATACAATACCAGAATTTAGTACATACAGACTATAGCCATAAAACATTTCCTTCTAGTATCATCTATCCCATAAATACAAAACTCTGTCACAAACTCACCCTACAACCAGGGTAATCTAGAAATCTATATCCGCGAGCCTGATCTGCTCGCTTAACTGGCTCACCTAAAAAATCTTAGAATAATAGGGTGAGTTGACGCCCAATAAATGGAAATATGCTATTACTAGTGTGTGACAACTGAGTTACATATAAAATTTAAATAACATATGAGCTGTAATAAAATGGTAAATCTGTAAAGCATATATTACATTTTTCGCAATTTAAAACATAATTGTATCATATGAATTTTTCTACTTTTCATACTACTAGTATTATACTATATTTATCAAATACTATAAAACTGCACACATAAACATAACTGTGCTTTTATCCCTGGAACTCTACATGTTATGATTTGACCCCTCATGACAGGGTTGTGCAGCTCATAGGTGGGACTTAACCTGGTCAGCCCTCCAGGAAAGTCACTATACTCTACACTATCTTAGCCTGGCCAAACTGCATACTCTCCTAGGCGCGGGACTGGCTACTACCTCGTCAAACTGGCCCCCTCAACCCAGCGAACTGGGGAGCTGCATACTCTCAATGCACAGTTGACGGTACCCACACACTATATAAGATATGTGGTTGCACTCTATCTGTATTAGCAACTATACCATGCTTTATATTCTGTATCTGTATCTGTCTATAATATTTTCACAGGGATTTGATACTATATATATACATATATACTCTTTTACTGTTGTCATCATATTTTCAAAATAACCATAACACTATCACTTTGTACTGTAAATACTATAATATTTGTAGCAACTTGATGGTAAAACTGTATCATCTGTGTATATACTCTGTCTGTATAATCTATCTCTATACTTTGAGTGTTATGACATTTAGGAAAACATAACTTTCTATATACTCTGTATATACAGATTTGAATAAACATCTATATACTGCTATATATATATATATATATATATATTTGTCTGTGTAATTATTTGAATAAAACTATATATGTATACATATTCTGTCTGTATAAAATCTATAAATATCTAACTATATCTACATAACTTGATATACTAAAAAATTGTATAAAAACTCCATATCAGATAATATCTACTCAGGCCACACATACTTTAAAAACTGATATTCTGTATAATAATTGGTATACATGCATATATATAATTTTTGCTGTAAATAATAGTCTGGTAAAAGCATATAATTTATGTTGAAACTTACTAGAATTTCCTAGCATAACATATTTCCCTTACCTAGTTTCTGAAAAGCCTTCACTGAACTCTGACCCTACACTCGCAGGGTTCTCCACTCAACACCTTGAAAATGACATCCTCCAGAACAAAACGTCAGTATTTTCCCGCAAACAACATTTCCTATTATTGCAAGAAAAGAAGATTCTGAATAAAACACCTTACCTTGAATTTGGGATGAATTTCAAACCAACTTCTCCCACGATCAGCTCGGGTAGACTTGTAGAGAACTTAGCTAGGAGCGTCGTGGTGGCCTCAGATCTTCAATCCGGCAAGAAACGGAGTCGAAATAGAAGAAGGAAGGGGAGAGGGGTGTAGAGAGAGAAAAAGAAAATTCTTGTGCTGTAAATTCTGTCAAAATCCGATTTTTAGAAGTACTTATAGGCCCGAATTCATCGACGAGACACGTCATCTCGTCGATGAGTCCTAAAGGAATTTCTTCGACGAACCCTCCTTCCTCGTTGACGAATTTCAGACTGCTTAAACCCCTTCTCGGTATCTTCTCGTCGATGAGGTGTGACTTCCTCAATAAGGCCCCCTTAAGTGCTCATCAACGAACTCCCTGTATTCATCGACGAGATCCCGTGTAAATTTTCTGGATTATTACAATGATGATTGCATGTTAAATGACACATGTTGATCCTCATATAAACCTTTGAACTTTAATGACTGCTTTACTTATCCATGTCTATGTAAATTGACACACTGTGTATGTTCACATTGAAATTTAATTCCACAATACAGTTTTGCATTAGCAAGGGGGAGAAGTAAATTGAATAAGACAAGGAGACATATTTCACTATACAATTTTGAAATATAGAGGTTACATATATTTTTTTTAAAGATGAGATATAATTATATCAGAACATTTTTGTTATATACCTTTTTGTTGATGATAAAAAGGGGAGAAGAATATAAGGGTTGTAGAAAAAATAGTTAGCAAAAATAGCTTGCAAAAGGTTTTTTTTTTAAGCAAGGGGAGAAAAGTACATAAGTACATGAGTTATACGTGCAAAACTATTGCCTATTTTACATTGTGCTAAATTTAATATTGTGCATTATTTTGGGGGGGGGGGGGGGAGACTTGTTAGGCGTAACCAATTTTATATTTTTCCTCATGTATTTGTCATTATTAAAAAGAGGGAGATTGTTGACTCATGAGTCCAATCCTATTTTGATAATGAAAAATCACTTGGTATTTGATCTGTGCATTGAGAATGTGAGCAGGAACATTACTTAGCATGCACGAAAGGTGATGACGTCATGGAAGCCACGAGAATTAAAGCATATATATAACCTGACACAATCTATGGAACTAAAAGAGTAGAAGAATGAAGATGCAAGCGTCAAGTTCAAGATCGTCATAGGAATATGTATTTAGAATTGATGTATGTGCATATTTTATATGATATAGTTAGAAGCTCAAAATTTACCCTACACATGCATCTCAGGAAAACCTTCTAGGGTTAAACATGGACTTAGAAAACTTATTTTGAACCCCGAAAAATGTTTTACAAGAGATTAAAGCAAGAGAGCTCAAATGATTTTGAAAACTAAGCTGAAAATTCTAAAGTTGGTCTGCTTAGACGACTGAAGAGTACCCTTAGAAGTCTGAAGATACAACCTCAGATGACTAAAGTTTTACTCCGGACGTTTGAAGAATTTTCTCAGAAGACTGAAGAATTAGTTCAGTTATATGAAGAATTAATTTGAGACATAGAACAGGCAGAACACCTTCAAATGTCTGAACCGTCAAGTTCGGTCGTCTGAGCTGGGACTTCAGAAGATTGAACCCATAGTTCAATCGTCTGACCCTGTGTCCAAACTATATTTTTTAGTGCTTTAAGGAGCGTCAGATGTCTGAACCTGAATGCTCAGTCGTCTGAACCTGCAGAAATTTTAAAAACCTGTACTTTAGCAAGAAAACATGTGAGTTATTCACTTGATCAAATTGATCCAATGGTCAGGACTTATCCTAAGGTTGAGATTACTTATATAAACAACCTCTAAACCCTAGTGCCTCACTTTTGGCATATTATTGGGAGCCTTGAACGTATACACAACTTTGGGAAGCATTGAACACATTGCTTAGCTCTTGCTTGCGATTTCAAAGCGTTTACTACATATCAAAGCTTGGGCTACGTTGATTTTCAAAAGAAGTTCCAGTGAATATTGTGCAAACAACTTGGGTATTGAGGTTTGGTGATCAAACTAATTGTTTACTTATTCTCAAAGATTTTTTCATCTCACAAACTTATTTTTGAATATTCATTTTCAGAGATTGATCTTGAGTTATTAATTATATATACTTTTGTGAAAATCATTACTTGAGAAAAGTTTTTGTTTAAAAACTAAAATTTTGAAGAAAGTTTTTAAATATATCTTCATTCAAAGATTTTCTATTTGATTAGTGTAAGAAGTATTTGATTGCATATCCTAAGAGCCTCTAAATACATATTCTTGAGGGATATTATTTTTGAAAATAGTGTTTAAATCTTTGCAATATTCAAAGTCGTATATTTATTCAAAGATTCAACTTTACAAATTATTGATAGCAAGAATATAGATCCACGCATTATCAAATATTATTTTTCAAAGGATCTTATTTTCTAATCTTGCATAAAGTATTATGAAATCGAACCTTACGTTTCTATAAAGCATTTATTTAAAAAATTATTTTTTTGGAGATATTGATTAAAGGGTAGATTTGAGAAGCATATCATTCATATAACGATCTTATCGTTATATACATACTTAGTTTCAAGTTTTATCATATGAATATGTGTTAGGAATTTTTATTGTACTCACTAGCTTGGTTAGAAGCTATATTGAGTTTTTGCAGAATTTTAATTCTATATTGTAATCACGGTTCGGGTTGTGAACCAAGTGAGGAGGAAACTGTGCCTCTTGTAAGCATCGAATTGTAAGGGAAGCTCCGTCCTAGTTAAAGGAGCAGGGATTTTGTAATAACCCGAGAAAAAAAAATTTTAAAATAAAAAAAAATAAATAATTAATTAAGTGGTTAAACACTATTAAATTAATGTATTAAATAAACAAATAAAAATAAATAGTATAAAAATAATAATAATTATTAATTAATTAATGAATTAATTAAATGTTATTGAATTAAATAAATAAATAGTAAAGAAAAAAAAATAAAGATATATATATGTAAGTTTAATATATGTATATATAAAAGTTAAAGTATAATATATATATATATATATATATATATATGATATAATATTATTATGATAAGTTAAAGTAATAAATATCTATAAATATATGTAAAGTAAAAAAGAAGGAAGAAGAAGAAGAAGTCTGCAGGCATCTGAGACACACCCCCCCCCCTGAACTGATTTCCTGCGCCTTCCACTCCTCTGTCTCCGCTTGTCTCTCTTCCCTTATTTTTTGATGAATATTCGACTGATCGGGGAACGGAAAGTGTCGTTGGGTTCCTAACTCTGCCACAGACATTTCTACTAAAGCAGATTTGTCGTGGGAACGGCTTAGGCACTGCTCTTGGGGAAAGGTAATTTTTCCCCAATTTCTCAATTTCTGGTTAAATCTGTTATTGAATCGACGATCAGGCACCACCACGGGGTCCTAATCATCGTTGTTGTCATTTTGACGTAGGTAATTTTTCAATTGGGGTTTTCTAAGCGCTACTCCAAAGCGAGAGTGGCATTTGGAAAATTTGGCAATTTGGCTAAATTTAAGGGTATATTTATTTATTTAGGAATTATGACCCTAGGAAATATTCAAATAATATTTTATTCAAGAATAATTTATTGGAATTAGGAATTTAATTTCAGGGTGTGGGTGAGCGCCGTAGGTATTTTTCGGAGTCCTTGTTGGTGTAGTTCAAGAAACCAGGTAAGGGAAAAATATATATATTAAATCAGAATTTTTATGAATTTAATGGAAAAATAAATTGTGTTATATGTAGGTGTATATGTTTTAGTATGGGTAAAATGCCAATTGTTTAAATTATATTTTTTTTCGAGTTTAGGGCTATTTATTAGATATGTATGTGTGAAAATGAACTGATGAAAGTGGAAAAATATTTTCAGAATATTTATGTAAGATATGAAAGGTATTTTTAGTATATAAACATTAAATATTGGTTGGCTTATTTTACAGGCAGTGTATGAATTTTACTATTAAATTGTGTGGCATGAGAATCTATGCAAATATATGTTAAATGTATGAGATGCAGGCTAAGTAAGTAAAATCATGAAAATAAAATATGATATGGACAATGTTGCATGTGTGTGTTAATGCAACCATGTAAACAGCTGAAAGATGCTTGGTAAACAGTTGAAAGATGCTGGGTAAAACAGCTAAAAGTGGCTGGGTAAATGTGTCACAGCTAAAAGTGGCTAGGTAAATGTGTCACAGCTGAAAGTGGCTAGGTAAATGTGAAACAACTGAGAGTGGTTGGGTAAATGTATAATAGCTGAAAATGCTGGGTAAAATAGCTGAAAGATGCTGGGTAAAACAACTGAAAGGTGCTGGATATGAAATGAAAAGGGAAATGAATGAAATGGAAATGAAATATGTAATGTGAACAATGTAAAATGAGAAAGAGTCACTTAAAGTGAAATGCAATGCAATGTTAAGCCATGAATATGAATAGATGTGTATGATTAAATAGTGATAGAAAGAATGATGTATTATGATATTAGAAGTATGTATGTATATAGAACATGTTACAATTAGGCAAGACGTACCTTTCGCCTGAGGGCTTGCTGAGTAAAGCGAGTGCACTAGTAGCTTCAGATGTGGCAGTAGCTGCATAACGCACTAGGGCAGAGGGATTCTACTTGTATGGGCGGGTAGAATTCCCTATCCTTGGGGCCTTTTCCGGTAAACTATTGTTGAATGCCTGAGTACGGGATTAATTTAACACTTGAGGGCTTACTGAGTAAGGTGAGTGCCCCGGTATGCTTTAGCTGCGCCCTTTGGGTTGCCTAGGTATCAGAGCAGAGGGGTGCTACTTGTATGGGTGGGTAATCACCCCTATCCTCGGGAAATCTCGTGGGTTAAACATTTGCATGTGTTTGTTTAGGATCAGAAAATGACTTTCAGTATTATGTTAATGATTTGCAAATATTATAAAATGATATGTATAATCTCATGATGGCCACACGCTGAATTTAATATATTGTTTCTTCCCTTACTGAGATGTGTCTCACCCGAATATGAATTCATTTTTTTCAGGATTTCTTAGGATCAAACTTGAGAGCTTGAGATTTTATAACATTTTTGGGAAGATATAAGAAAAATGGTATATCTTTATGTTAATTTTGATATGTATATTTTATGTTTTATAATTTATGTTTTAAGTCAGTTATGAAAGGATAGTTGTGAAACATACTGGTATTAGTGAATAATGGTTTGGAGACATGCATATATTTGAATACTGGTGGATGATTAATTTATTATAGTTGGTAGTTAGAATTAGTAAACTTTGGTATTATGTTATATGGAGATTATGGTTATATTTCTACTGCATATATTATGGATTATGGATTATCAGGGATTTTATTAGGTATAACGCACCGAACCCGGGTTAAAGGGATGGGTGTTACACATGGTATCAGAGCAATGTCCAGCCGGAAGTGTGATTAGATTCATATCGCCTGGATAAGGAAATATTAAAGTATTAGGTTAAGAATGATTTATACCAGAGTATAGGATTGAGTTGCGATAAAGATATGAATGGGTAGATTAAGATACCGTTAGGAATTCTGAGTTTGTTTCGTAAGTTTGGAGGCAAAAATTCCTTGATGGTCTTCTATGTTTTTCTGAAGAAGTAGCTAGTTTCAGAAAATCATGGTAAATCCATCGATGGTGATGTTTCCGAGCAAAGAAATTTGAACTTGGGATTTGAACTCGATGGTGAGGTTAGTTGATTTTAGAGATTATGGTATCGAGGGAAATCAGCAGATAACAATAGGTAGAGGTGGACAAGCACATGGTTATACGATGGTCCTGGATGAGGCAGATAAAGCCAAGAGGGCAGGTATGAATTTATGTTGAAGATGATGATGATTTTATTTAATTATTGATGATGCAAAAATTTATTTGGGAGACATATATATTTTAATGGTATAAGGTATAGTAAATCGTAGAATTATGGAGATGAGAAAGATTAGGTAACGAATTTCGAGGACGAAATTTCTTAAAGGAGGGAAGAATGTAATAACCCGAGAAAAAAAAATTTTAAAAGAAAAAAAAAATTAATTAATTAAGTGGTTAAACACTATTAAATTAATGTATTAAATAAACAAATAAAAATAAATAGTATAAAAATAATAATAATTATTAATTAATTAATGAATTAATTAAATGTTATTGAATTAAATAAATAAATAGTAAAGAAAAAAAATAAAGATATATATATATATATATATATATATATGTAAGTTTAATATATGTATATATAAAAGTTAAAGTATAATATATATATATATATATATATATATATATATGATATAATATTATTATGATAAGTTCAAGTAATAAATATATATAAATATATGTAAAGTAAAACATACTGGTATTAGTGAATAATGGTTTGGAGACATGCATATATTTGAATACTGGTGGATGATTAATTTATTATGGTTGGTAGTTAGAATTAGTAAACTCTGGTATTATGTTATATGAAGATTATGGTTATATTTCCGCTGCATATATTATGGATTATGGATTATCAGGGATTTTATTAAGTATAACGCACCGGACCCGGGTTTAAGGGTTCGGCCCGTTACAGATTTAGTAGAATCCTTGAGTGGGTTGCTCAATGCGAGGACGTAGGCTAGGTTGGTTAAACCTCGTAAATTCGTGTTTACCTTGTCTCTTCCCTTAACTTTTTAATTTCTGCTTGCATTTCATTATCAGCTTTTGCATGTTTGTATGTTGATTAATATTACATGCACTTTATAATTAATTGGGTATAATTGATTTGATTGAGATAGTAATTTGAATCAATTTCAAGCCCCTGCAATTATTTTGTTAAATATTGAAATAGGGATTAAGTGGTAAAATAAACTTAAATATTTTTGAAATACCCAATCCACCTCCCTCTTGGATAACATCGTAATTCACATGGGGACGTAGGCAATATTGGCCGAACCCCAATAACATTTCTTGTGCCTGCTTTTAATTTCCGCAATTTAATTTTTAGCACTTGAATGTTTATGTTTAAATGTTTGAATATTTGATTGGGTTTTTGATTATAGAGAAATACCCTAGGTTGTGTATTACTAATATCTAGTTTATCCTAAGAAGAAGTTTTAAAATTTCAATTCACCCCCCTCTTGGGAATACACCAATTCCAACATATATTTCTTGCCTAATTTGCATCTATATATCGCTTGACTTTGAGGTGTCTATTTTTTGAGAACATAAGCCCTTTCCCTAGAGATGATTTCAAGTATTTAAGAATTCTAAGCACCACATCCATGTGATTCTTACTTAGATAGTGCATGAATTGACTTACTGTACTTACTGCATAAGCAATGTCAGGGCAAGTGTGTGATAGGTAAATAAGCTTTTCGACTATCCTCTGGTATCTTTCTTAATTTGTTGGCATGTGGTATGGGTATTCTCCCAGTTTGTGGTTTTGAACAATTGGTATGTCTGTAGGTTTGCATTCTAGTAGTCCCACCTCAGATAGAAAGTTTGGGATATATTTTCGTTGGGAAAGAAATATACCGTGCTTTGATCTAGCAACTTAATTCCAAGGAAGTATTTAAGTCCTCCCATATTTTTCATTTCGAATTCAATCACCAAATGCTCTTCGAGTCTTGATATTTTTTCTAGACCATCTCCTGTAATAATCATGTCATCCAAATAAATTATTAGAGCTACGACTTTACCATGTTGATGCTTTAAGAATAGTGTATGATCTGAGTTGCTCTATTGATAGCCATATTTCTTCATTGCCAAGCTGAATCACCTTAACCATGCTCTAGGTGATTATTTTATGCCATACAATGCTCGTTGTAATTTGTACACCACCTCAAATTCGGAAGTAGTTGTATAGCTTGGTGGAACATCCATGTAGACCTCCTCCCCCAGATCTCCATGGAGAAAGGCATTTTTTTACATCAAACTAGTGTAATGGCCAATCAAGGTTTGCGGCAAGGGACAACAATGCTCTAACCAAGTTCAATTTTGCTATTGGCAAGAAAGTCTCTTGATAGTCTACACCATATGTCTAGGTGTAACCTTTTGCTACTAGTCTTGCTTTGTATCGATTAATCGAACCATCTGCTATGTGCTTAATGGAGAACACCCATTTACACCCGATTGTATTTTTCCTTTGGGCAAGGGAAGAGTCCAAGTTTTATTTTTCTACAGTGCCTCCATTTCTTCCTTCACGGCCTAGGTCCACTTAGGATTTATCAGGGCTTCATGAATATTGGTGGAAACACTACCCGAGTAGAGTTCATGTACGAATGTCCTGAGTGGTTTAGAAAGCCTTCTTGTAGACACATAGTTGGCGATTGGATACTTTGAGTTTCATCCTTCAATGTTTGGAGAATATCTATGTGGTGATTTTCCACGATTATGCTTGAAAGGTAAAGTGTAGCCAACATGGATATCTATATCATGAGATTTTGAAGGTCTAAGAGTGTCTACCGTGGGGATATTCTCAGGACATGGGTTTTTGGGTATTGCGGCATGAGGGGGGTTTTCTATTTCAACTTCAACTTCAGGTAATGTGGACATATCTCTAGAACCTATATTTGCTTCTAAAGTCACACCTTTTTCGGTATCGAGTTCCTCATTGACATAAATTTTGGTGTTGTGTTCATTTGACTAGTTAAAATGTAGCCAATTTGGCTCATCATTATTGATCTCCCCGTAACGAGGAGAATTGGGTAATGATGAAGAGAAAAATGCCTTGGACTCCAGAAAAGTGACATCCATGGTCACATAGGTGCATTTGGTAGCTGTATCATAACATTTATACCTTTTTTGGTGTAATCCATATCCCAAGAAGAGGCATCAAATGGCACACGGATCTAGTTTCGTGCGCTGATTTTTATGAAGGTGGACAAATGCGACACATCCAAAAATTTGAGGAGGAAGCATCGAGATCGTAGGTAAGGGACCACATGTGGATAGGATCTGTAACGGAGACTTGAAATTTAAGACTTTGGAAGGCATCTGATTGAAGAGATGCACAACCGTAGCAACAACATCAGTCCAATGGTGACTAGGCACATGAGCCCCAAGTAATAGGGCCCGAGCAATTTCAAGAATATGGCGGTTCTTTAGCTCAGTGACATCGTTCTACTGAGGAGTATGTGGGCAAGAGGTTTCATGGATAAGACCATGATGTTGAAAGTAAGCCTGAAACGGGCGATTGGCATGCTCACCACCGTTATCCGATCGAAGAATCTGAATCTTAGCTGAGAATTGGGTCTGAACCATTGTGTGGAAGGACTAAAATACAGTCAGTACTTCGTTTTTATGTTACAGTAAGTAGAGCCAAGTCATGCGAGTACAGTCATCTATAAATATCACAAACCAGCGAAAACTTGATATTGTAGAAATTAGGGAAGGACCCCATACATCCGAGTGAATTAAAGAAAAAGGAATAGTACTTTTATTCATATTTAAAGGATAAGTAGCTTTATGGATTTTAGCAAGAATGCAAGTCTCACATTTCAAATCAAATATCGAAACATTGGAAAATAAATCTAAAAACAAATATTTCATATATCTAGAGGATGCGTGCCCAAACCAATGGTGCCAGAGCCAAATCTTTCGCTCTTTCTTGTCAATCGGAAGATGCATATGATGTGCATGACCCGTACTAGAATTGTCTACATAATAGAGCCCCCCCCCCCCCCTTTTAGTACCATGCCTAATGATCTCCTTGGTAAGAATATCCTGAAGTAAACAAAAAGTAAAATTCATTATGTTAATTTAGGTGTAATCCCAAGAGGGGGCTGAATTGGGTATTTTAAATTCTTTCAGATTATTTACCACTTAATCACTATTTCTAAATTTAATAAATTGATTGCAAGGGTTTAAGACTAATTTAAATTATTATATCAATGAATTCTTTTTACCTAATCAAGTGTGTGTGGGATTATTCAACATACACATGCAAGGTAGATATTGAAATGCGTTGTGGAAAATAAAAGGAGTAAAGGAAGAGAGAAGGCAAACACAATTTTTATGAGGTTCAGCCAACCTGGCCTACGTCCTCGCCTTGAGTAACCCACTCATGAATTCCACTAAATCCCTGCTCCTTTAACCAGGATGGAGCTTCCCTTACATCCGCTACTTACAAGAGGCACAACTTCCTCCTCACCTGGTTCACAAACCGAACTATGATTACAATATATAATGTCAAATCCACAAAAAAACTCAAGATTTGCTTCTAACAAAGCTAGTGAGTACAATTGAAACCTAAAACATATCCATATGATGAAACTTGAAGCTCAATATGTATGTAACGAAACAATCGTTGTATGAATGATATGCTTCAACCTATTTCCCTTTTATCAAATCTCTCAAGAACGATATAAGTAAAGGCTTTGGAGAAATTAGGGTTCTAGTTCAACTAGCTAAATGTACGAATATAAAATGTGAACTTATCAAAAGATTTGTCTTGAATATTATAACGATCAAAATCAATAAGCTTTCTTCCAAATATTCAACCACAATATGGTCTTTGTAATATGCAAACATATATATATATATATATATATATATATATAATATTTTTCAGAACATATCCCTCAATAATATATATAGTATGAACACTAAGGATATTTAATCAAGAGGTTTTGTAATATAGAAAATATCGAGTCTTTAATTGAAAACAAACTTGAATAAAAAACTGTGTAACCAATGGCAAAAACTTTTCTCAAGTAGTGATCTTGTCAAAACAATGTATATGTAAGCACACTCAAAATCAATCACTCAACTTATATTCAATAATGGATTTTGAGATGAAAAGTTCTTTGAGAATAAATATTAACAAGAAAATTAGTTTAGATGAAAAACTCTATGAGAATAAATATTAACAAACAGACTAATTTCCCAAACCTCAGTACCAAGTTGATTCCACAACAATCCCAAGAAAGTCTTTTGAAGATCAACATAGCTTTAGCTCAAATTTGAAGTATAAGATTTGAAATCCCAATCAAGATCTCAACAGTGTATTCACCCAAGTTGTGCTAATCGTAAAATGTGCTCAATCATATGCCAAAAGTTCTTTCTCTCTTGTGAGGCACTAGGGTTTTTATGTTGATTACATGGGTAACCTTGCCCTTAGAATGAATCTTAACCGTCAGATCAAAAAATAACTCGTTTGTTCTCTCATTAAAAAATTAAATTTTTTAACTTTCCCACAAGTTCAGATGATTGAGGGTTAAGGCTGAGACAACTAAAGTTCCTTAGAGCTTTGAAAAAACAAACCTGGACACAGGGTCAGGCAACTGAAGTTGGGGTTCAGTCTTCTAAAGTGTCGGGTTTAGACGAATGAAGTCTGAGTTCAGTCTTTTGATGTCTTCTGTTAGGTTTGTGTTTCACCATTAATTCTTCAGACGACTGAACTTAATCTTTGGTCTTCTGAAGAAATTCTTCAGACGACTAAGCTTAACTTTGGTCTTCTAAAGTTAAATCTTCAGACGAATGAATGTGGAGTTCAGTCTTCTGAACTGATCATTTGCTGGATTTTTCCTTTTTAGTTTCAAAAATCTACTTTGCTCTCTTTCTTTGCTCTTTTATAAAATATTTTCGGGGTTTTAAAAATATCTCTAAGTCCATAAATATCCCCTAATGATGTTCATGAGATGCATGAGTCCTAAGGTCAGTCTAGGGTATATTTTGATCTTCGAATTAAATCATATGAAATATGTAAATACATTCAGTTCTAAGTACCCATTCCCATGACATTCTTGAATTTTCCGCTTGCATCTTCATTCTTCTACTCTTTTAGTTCCATTGATTGTGCCAAGTTGTGTATGCTTTAATCTTTATAGCTTCCATGACTTGTCATCCTTTCATGCATGCTAAATATTGTTCATGTTCTCAATCTCAATGCACAAGTCAAATACCAAATGATTTGTCATTATCAAAACAGGATTGGACTCATAGAGTGAAAAATCTTCCCCTTTTTTATGATGACAAATACATAAGCAAAAATATAAAATGGGTTACGCCTAACAAGGCTCCCCCTCAAATAATGCATCAAATATTCAACAAGTGAAATATGTTCATGCTCATACACAATTAGTTTTGTCAACCATTTTTGCCCATTTTTGCTATCGCCTGATTCTCGTCCCCCTTTTGACATCAACAAAAAGGTGTATAATAATAATACATGAGTGGACATAACCTTATGTTCTTCTCCCCTTTTAAATCTTAAAGTTTTAAAGTTGTTCAACCATCAGGTTTTAAAAATTGTACTGTGAAATGTGTCTCCCTGTGTTAATTCACTTTACTTATCCCCCTTGCTAATGCAGAAAGTTGTGTTGTTGAATGTAAATTTCAATGTGAACATACACATTGTGGCAAATTTTAAAGATTATGTGATGATTAACATGTGTAAGTCAATAAACTCTTATCATGATGTGAACAAATGTGATACCAAATGAGAACAATGAGCTGAAATTGAAATTTTTAACAAATTGTGAATATTAAGTGATGTTGTCCCCCCCCCCCCCTAAATTATGTCATCTAATATAATTCTAGGCAACCTCTCGACTATGCATCAGACTAAATTCTCGCCTAATTTGGATAAACCTATCTTCTGTAAGTGGTTTCGTGAATATGTTTGCCCATTGTTCATCTGTGCATACAAACTCAAGTGTCACATCTCCTTTTTGCACATGATGAAGAAGAAAATGATGTCTTTTTTCTATATGTTTTGTTCGTGAATGTAATATAGGATTCTTTGAGATGTTTATTGCACTCGTATTGTCACATCTTATAGGTATTGTGTGATAGCTTAATCCAAAATCCATTAGTTGTTGCTTCATGTATAGTGTTTGAACACAACAACTTCTCGCCGCTATGTATTCAGCTTCAGCTGTGGAAAGAGCTACTGAATTTTGTTTCTTGGAAAACCAAGAGACTAACGAATGTCCTAAGAAATGACATGTACCACTCATGCTTTTGCTATCCACTTTGCTACCAGCAAAATTAGCATTTGAATAGTTGATAATCTCAAAATATGTATACTTAAGATACTATAGCCCAAGTTCCACGATTCTTATTAGGTATCTAAGTATTCGTTTGATAGCTAACAAATGTGACTCTTTTGTTGTAGCCTAAAATCTTGCGCACAAACATACGCTAAACATTATGTTTGGTCTGCTAGCAGTTAGATATAGTAAGCTACCGATCATTCCGCGATAGAGCTTGACATCTATTGGTATACCTTGTTCATCTTTTTCTAATTTCAAAGAAAAGCTCATAGGTGTCCCTAGTATTTTTCCATCTTCCATGTTAAACTTTTTAAGCAGATCTCTAATGTACTTCGATTGATTTATAAAGATTCCATGTTTCACTTGTTTGATCTGAAGTCCTAGGAAGAAATTTAGTTCACCCATTATGCTCATCTCAAATTCATTTTGCATAGTACTTGCAAACTCAATGCACAAGTCTTTATTTGTAGCTCCAAATATGATGTCATCTACATGTACTTGAACTAGGAGCAAGTCATCTTTCTTAGACTTTATAAAAAGTGTTGTGTCTATCCTTCCTCTGATAAATCCATTGTCTAGTAGAAAGTCGCTTAATCTCTTATGCCAAGCTCTAAGAGCTTGCTTTAAACCCTACAAGGCTTTTGTTAGTCTATAAACATGATTTGGATTCTTATGATTTTTAAAACCTGGGGGTTGTTCTACATATATCTCTTCACTTATGTAGCCATTCAAAAATGCTCTTTTGACATCCATTTGACATAGCTTGAAATCATTAAAAGCAGCATAAGCTAAAAGCATTCGAATGGCTTCCATTCTAGCTACAGGTGTAAAGGTTTCTTCAAAATCTATTCCTTCTTCTTGGTTATATCCTGAGCTACTAGTCTTGCCTTATTTCTAACAACTATCCCATGTTCATCTTTCTTGTTCTTATATATCCATTTTGTTCCAATATTTGTCTTATCCTCAGGTCTAGGAACTAATGTCCATACTTTGTTTCTCTCAAACTATTTTAACTCTTCTTGCATGGACACCACCCACAATTTATCCTCACTTGCTTCACTAACATTTCCAGGTTCTTCTTGAGATAGCAAGGCAAAGTGACTAATCATATGCCTAAGTGAGGATCGTGTGGCTACTCCACGTAATGGTTCACCTATTTATTTGATCAATGGTATGATTCTTTGTGTACTTCCATTCTCTAGGTGGTTCATTAACCTCATCTTCAATTTGATTAGTTTCAGAAGATGGTTCCTTAGTTTCATTTTTCTTTCCTGAATAATATTTAATGGATAGTTTTTCAATTTTAAATTCCTTATTTATCTTAATTTCATTTTCATCAGTCCTTTTAGAGAAGGGATTTAACTCATCGAACACTATGTAAATGGATTCTATAACGGTTAATGTTCGTTTGTTGTATATTCTGTAGGTTATACTATCTAAGGCATACCCTAGGAAGATACCTTCATCTGATTTCACATCAAACTTTCCTAAATGTTCATTGTCTCTAAGCACAAAACATTTATAGCCAAAGTTATGAAAATAAGATATGTTTGGTCTATGGCTATTTCATAATTCATACGGAGTCTTATTTAGGGATGGTTTAATCAAAACTCTATTTAGAACATAGCAGGCAGTATTTACTGTCTCAGCCTAGAAGTGCTTAGGTAGTTTATGTTCGTTAAGCATAGTTATGACCATTTCTTGTATAGACCTATTCTTCCTTTCAACTACACCATTTTGATGTGGTGTTCTAGGAGCCTAAAAATGATGAGCTATTCCTAATGAATCGTAGTAGTCTTACATGCTTTGATTTTTAAATTTTCTACCCCTATCACTTCGGATTTTAGTGACAGTATAACCCTTTCCATTTTGAATTTTCTTATATAGATTTATGAGTTGTTCACACACTTCATCTTTGTGACCTAAAAGTAAAACCCATGTATATCTTGAATAATCATCACTATGACCAATGTGTATGATTTTTCTCCTAAACTCTGAATTGGGTTGGGACCAAATAAATCTAAGTGTAGCATTTGAAGTGGCTTAGTAGTAGAGATTTCTTTCTTCTTCTTAAATCTTGTTCTTGCTTGTTTTCCTAGTTGGCATGCATCACAGATTTTATCTTTCACGAATTTAGTCTGAGGTAATCCCTTAACTAATTCTTTCTTAACAAGTTTAAATATTAAATCCATGTTTGCATTTCCTAGTCTCCTATGCCAAATCCAACTAACCTCATTTATAGCATAGAAACAAGTAACATGTTGAGAAGCAAGGTTATCAAGGCTAGTGATGTATACATTTTCATGATGATCAGCAGTAAACAATATTTTGTTTTTAGATTTATTCTCTACAGTGCATTTGTCATGTTCAAATGAGACTTTATAACTTTTATCACATAGTTGACTTATACTCAATAGGTTATGTTTTAATCCATCAACTAACAACACATTATCAATGACAATTGAAGGTTTCTTACGTACTTTACCAACTCCAATGATTTTACCTTTGGAGTTATCCCCAAAGGTCACAAATCCTTCATCTTTGGGCATGAAAGATGTGAATTTAGCTTTATCTCCTGTCATGTGTCGTGAGCATCCGCTATCCATATACCACTTGTCCTTCAAGGAGGACAATCTCAAGCACATCTCGTGGTCATCGTGAGCCATTAGACATAGATTTGCAATCTATCTCATCACTAGATTTAGATTTTGAACTACTGGTGCTGTGCATGTCCCAACCCACTTTTGGAGCCTTTTTCTTCTTCTTTTTAGACCCTTTCTTCAACTGGGGACAATATGGCTTGATGTGTCTGAATTCTCTAAAATTATAACACACGGGAGGATCATCTTTTTGCTTCCTTCTGCTTGACTCTCCCTTTTCTGCTTTTAAGCCCTTGAATTTTCTTGTATATTTCTTGTTCTTTCTCATGAACTCTCCAAATCTCTTGGTGATGAGTGCCATGTTATCATCCGATTCTGAATCACTTCCCTCATTAGAGCAATGAGATAATGCCTTAAGTGCTGTAGTTTTCTTTGCCTTAATTTGCTCATTCTTCCTTTCATTTATTGCAATCTCATAGGTGATGAGCGATCTAATTAGGTTGTCAACCGACATCTCCTTGAGATTTCTCCTTTCTCCTATTGCAGTAGCTTTTTTTTCCCAAGCTGGAGGTAGTTCCCTAAGTATTTTCTTGATCAACTCATAAGTAGGATAAGATTTACCAAGAGCATTTAAAGAATTCGTGATGTGTGTGAATCTAGTGTACATGGACTGAATAGATTCGTCAGCAGTCATTTTAAATGCTTTATACTCACTAGTGAGCTTGTCTATCCTACTATCTTTTACTTTCTTAGTACCTTCATATGTAACTTCTAATTTTTCCCAAATCTCTTTAGCAGAGTTACATGTCATTACCCTATTAAACTCATTTACATCTAGTGCACAAAATAATAGATTCATTGCAGTAGAATTTATTTGCATTGATTTCCAGTCCTCTTCATTATACTCATCTTCAGTTTTGGGTACATTAACCTTATCAACTACCTTTATAGGGACATGGTTTCCTTTGGAAAAAATTTTCCACACTTTCCAATCTACATTTATCAAATATATACTCATCCTTCTTTTCCAGTAGGTGTAATTTATATCACAGAAAATAGGTGGTCTAGTGGATGAGTGTCCCTCACTGAATGGAGTTTCATCGATGTGTGCCATGTGATCTTTTTACAAATGAAAAACCAAGTCTATGTAAACCCTCTCTAATACCAAATGTTAATTTAGGTGTAATCCCAAGAGGGGGGGGGTCAATTGGGTATTTTAAATTCTTTCAGATTATTTACCACTTAATCCCTATTTCTAAATTTATTAAATTGATTGCAAGGGTTTAAGATTGATTTATATTATTATATCAATGAATTCTTTTTACCCAATCAAGTGCGTGTGGGATTACTCAAATACACATGCAAGATAGATATTGAAATGCATTGCGGAAAATAAAAGGAGTAAATGAAGAGAGAAGGCAAACACAATTTTTACGAGGATTAGCCAACCCTGCCTATGTCCTCACCTTGAGCAACCCACTCAAGGATTCCACTAAATCCCTACTCCTTTAACCAGGATGGAGCTTCCCTTACATCTGCTGCTTACAAGAGGCACAACTTCCTCCTCACCCGGTTCACAACCCGAACCGTGATTACAATATATAATGTCAAATCTGCAAAACAACTCAAGATTCGCTTCTAACAAAGCTAGTGAGCACAATTGAAACCTAACACATATCCATATGATGAAACTTGAAGCTCAGTATGTATGTAATGATACAATCGTTGTATTTCAACCAATTTCCCTCTTATCAAATCTCCTAAGTAATGATATAAGTAAAGGCTTTGGAGAAATTAGGGTTCTAGTTCAACTAGCTAAATGCACGAATATCAAATGTGAACTTATCAAAAGATTTGTCTTGAATATTATAACAATCAAAATCAATAAGCTTTCTTCCTAATATTCAACCACAATATGATCTTTGTAATATGCAAATATATATATATATATATGTATATATATATATATGATATGATTTCCAAAGATAAAAAACCTTATATAATATTTTTCAGAAAATATCCCTCAATAATATATAAAGTTATGAACACTAAGGATATTTAATCAATAGGTTTTGTAATATAGAAAATATCGAGTCTTTAACTGAAAACACACTTGAATCAAAAACCATTTAACCAATGGCAAAAACTTTTCTCAAGTAGTGATCTTGTGAAAACAATCTATATGTAAGCACACTCAAGATCAATCACTCAACTTCTATTCAATAATGGATTTTGAGATGAAAAGTTCTTTAAGAATAAATATTAACAAGAAAATTAGTTTAGATGAAAAACTCTATGAGAATATATACTAACAAGCATATCGATTTACCAAGCCTCAGTACCAAGTTGATTTCACAACAATCACAAGAAAGTCTTTTTAAGATCAACGTAGCTTTAGCTCATATTTGAAGTATAAGATTTGAAATCCCAATCAAGAACTCAGCGGCGTATTCTCCCAAGTTGTGTTAATCGTACAATATGCTCAATCGTATGCCAAAAGTTCTTTCTCTTCTTTCTCTCTTGTGAGGCACTAGGGTTTAGATGTTGATTATATAGGTAACCTTGCCCTTAGATTGAATCTTAACCGTTGGATCAAAAAAATAATTCGCATGTTCTCTCATTAAAAAATTAAAATTTTTAACTTTCCTGCAGGTTCAGACGATTGAGGGTTAAGGCTGAGACGACTGAAGTTCCTTAGAGTTTCGAAAAAATAAACCTGGACGCAGGGTCAGGTGACTGAAGTTGGGGTTCAGTCTTCTAAAGTGTCAAGTTCAGACGACTGAAGTCTGAGTTCAGTATTTTGATGTGCTTCTGCCAGGTTCTATGTTTCACCATTAATTCTTCAGACGACTAAACTTAATCTTCGGTCTTCTGAAGAAATTCTTCAAACGACTAAGCTTAACTTCGGTCTTCTGAAGGTAAATCTCCAGACGACTGAACGTGGAGTTTGGTCTTCTGAAATGATCATTTCTTGGATTTTTCCTTTTTAGTTTCAAAAATCTGCTTTGCTCTCTTTTTTTGCTCTTTTATAAAATATTTTCGAGGTTTTAAAAATATCTCTACGTCCATAAATATCCCCTAATGATGTTCATGAGATGCATGAGTCCTAAGGCCAGTCTAGGGTATATTTCAAGCTTCAAATTAAATCATATGAAGTATGTAAATATATTCAGTTCTAAGTACCCATTCCCATGACATTCTTGAACTTGCCGCTTGCATCTTCATTCTTCTACTCTTTTAGTTCCATGGATTATGCCAAGTTGTGTATGTTTTAATCTTCATGGCTTCCATGACTTGTTATCCTTCTGTGCATGCTAAATATTGTTCTTTTTCATAATCTCAATGCATAGATCAAATACCAAATGATTTGTCATTATCAAAACAAGCTTGGACTCATAGAGTCAACACATTAGTACAACACAGTTCAAAGTTTCAATAACTTGGCTCACAAAGAGTAGTTTATGGGAAAGAGTGGGAACAATCAAAGTATGAGATAACGATATATTGGGTGACAAATCCATAGTTCCTACCCCTCTAACTGGAGATATGAGCCCATTGGCATTTTCAATGCAAGTGCGCCAGGGTTGTGATGTTTTGGAGATATAATTTTCATAGAATGTCATGTGATCGGTGGCTCCCCAGTCAAGTATCCAAAAACTTCTGTCACCATTGTAATACGAACTATAAAAAGAAATACCATAGTTACCTAGTTTTGAGATCGGTGAATCACCGTGGGTGGTCTCCATGTGGTGTGAGAGGGAGAGTCTAGACTCAGCTGCAGCTACTACAACCTGACTTGTTCCTCTATTAGAAACATCTCGACATTTTTTTTTCTGAAGTTCATTCCACCAATCAGGATATTCATGTAGTTTGAAGAAATTATCGTGGGTATGTTCCAGATTACTGCAATGGGAACACTTGGTGCGATCGAAGGGAGAGACTTTATGATTGGAAAAGGTTCCAGTTTTCCCACTGCCCAGAGATAGAGATCGGGTAGAATTTGAAGTTGAATGTCTAGTCTTGAGGCTCTTTAAGGCCAGAACTGCTCCTTGAGTCTTGGAATATCCACCAGTGATCATAACAGCTTGCTGGACAACTTCCCGGTGAATTTGAGCATATGCCTTTTCAATTGTAGGGAATGGTCGTGTTGACTCTGTGAGTCCAATACTATTTTTATAATGACAAATCACTTGGTATTTGATCTGTGCATTGAGTGTGTGAATAGGAACATTAATTAGCATGCACGGAAGTTGAGGAAGTCATGGAAGCCATGAGAATTAAAGAATATACAACCAGACACAATTCATGGAACTAAAAGAGTAGAAGAATGAAGATGCAAGCGTCAAGTTCAAGATAGTCATGGGAATGTGTATCTAGTTTTCATTGTATTTTCATATTTTATATGATATAGCAAGAAGCTCAAAATCATACCTTAAACTGATATTAGGACATATGCATATCATGAAGAATTTATTTAAAAGAGACTAAGTTAAACTGAATTTTGGAGGTAAAGTTTTAGAGGCCTCGTCGACAAACCCAAAGGCCTCGTCGATGAATTCATGAAGGTCACTCGGCGATGAACACCTTGTTCTCGTTAACAAGAAAATACTGAGAGCACAAAAATTTAAGACAAGTCTCTCGTCGATGAATTCACGTTCATGTCGACGAATGAGTGTTGAACACTCGTCGAAGAAGGTGTCCTCTAGTCAACGAATGTTGGGTGTAGAACTGTGATTCAACAAGGATACACATAGAATTTCGTCCATTTAATTTGATCTAATGACTGAGATTAAACCTAGGGTTGAGAACTCATAAAAAATTAACCTAAGAACCTTAGTGCCTCAACTTTTGGCAAGAGATTGAGAGTCTTGAACGTTTAGAATAAATTGGGAGAGCATTGAACACATTGCTGAACTCTTGCTTGAGATTTCAAAGCATATATGTCAAATCTGAGCTAAGGCTACATTGATTTTCAAAAGGCATTCTAGCAATTGTTGTGCTTTCAACTTGGTATTGAGGTTTGGTAAATCGATATATTTGTTATTACTTATTATCAAAGAGTTTTTCATCTTAAAAATTTGTCATTGAATATTATTTGAGAGATTGATCTTGAGTGTACTTATGTATATATAGTTTGAAAAGATCACCTCTTGAGAAAAGTTCTGCCAAAGGTCGAATATTTTGATTTAAGTGTTTATTCATTTAAAGACTCGATATTTTCGATATTACAAAACCACTTGATTAAATATCCTAAGAGCTTATATATATTATTGAGGGATATTTTATGAAAAATATTATATTAGGTTTTTGATCTTTGGAACACATATTGTGTTTTGGATATTTGGAACAAAATTGATCGATCTAGATTTTTGGAGCAAAACTGAATTACATATTTGTATTGAGATCATTTAGTTGGATTCTATATTTGAAGTGGAATATTTTTTTAACCAAAGATTATTCAGAGATTTTATTGACCATACTACATACACTCATTGAGCTTCAAGTTTTATCATATGAATATGTGTTAGGAATTTCTATTGTACTCACCAGCTTGTGTAGAAGCATTATTGAGTTTTTTGCAGAATAGTTATATTGTAATCATGGTTCTGGTTGTGAACCGGTTTTTACGAGAGAGTTGTATCTCTTGTGAGCAGCAGATTAGGAGGAAGTTGTACCTTTTGTAAGCAGTGGATGTAAGGGAAGCTCCATCCCGGTTAAAGGAGCAGGGATTTAGTGGAATCCTTGAATGGGTTGCTTAAGGCGAGGACGTACGTCGGGTTGGCTAAACCTCGTAAAAATTGTGTTTGCCTTCTCTCCATCATATGAATATGTGTTAGGAATTTCTATTGTACTCGCCAGCTGTGTAGAAGCATTATTAAGTTTTTTGCAGAATAGTTATATTGTAATCACGGTTCGGGTTGTGAATCGGGTTTGAGGAGAGAGTTGTATCTCTTGTAAGCAGCGGATGTAAGGGAAGCTCCATCCCAGTTAAAGGAGCAGGGATTTAGTGGAATCCTTGAGTGGGTTGCTCAAGGCGAGGACATAGGCCGGGTTGGCTGAACCTCATAAAAATTGTGTTTGCCTTCTCTTTTTCCTTACTCCTTTTAATTTATGCAACACATTTCATTACCTATCTTGCATGTGTGTATGTTGAATAACCTTACAAGCACTTGGTAATTAATTGGGTATAATCGAATATAAAATTATTGGATTGAATTTATTCCAAGCCCTGGTGATTGTATGTGTTAAATCTTAAAATAGGGACTGACTGTTGAAGTAAAATAAATATTTTCAAAATACCCAATTCACCCCCCTCTTAGGATTACACCTAAATTCATAGGTTGCATCTGTAGTATGTCGCTGCGAATGTTATCAAGTCTATCATCTAGGCCATCCAAGAAGGCATACACTTGGTATTCTTGAAGCATGTCGTTAAAGTGTTGAATATCAACTACTCATTCCATGGGATTTGGGTGACGAAAATCAATTTCACGCCATATCCCTTGAAGATCATTGAAATATTTCTCAAGAGAGCTATTCGCTTGTTTTATACTGGTTACAAGCCACCGGAGGTTATATGCCTGAGATATATCACTTTCGTCAAAATAAGTGGTAGCAATAGAGTCCCATACCTATTTTTTAGTCGAAAATTGAATAAAGTTGCCGATCAGTGATGAGTCCATGGAGTTTATTAGTCATCCCTTGACAATGGTGTTGTTTGTGCGCCAATTTCAGAAGTATGGGTCAGTTTATGGAGGTTGGGTAACATCACCGTTCATAAATCCCAACCTGTCTTTGTCAGAGATATACATCTTGACAATTTGGGACGAAAAGGCATAATTGGAACCGTCCAATTTGATACCAATTGGAGCCTCTTTTAAAAATTTTAAATTGTTTCAAATGGATGTTAAAAGCACTTTTCTTAATGGCTATATTAATGAAGAAGTGTATGTAAAACAAACACCTGATTTTGAAAATCATAAATATCCAGATCATGTATACCGGTTGTCCAAAGCCTTGTATGGATTGAAGCAAGCTCCTAAAGCTTGGTATAAGAGGCATAGTGGTTTTCTACTAGAAAATGGGTTTACCCGTGGCAAGATTGACACTACACTCTTCATCAATGGAGTTTATTAGTCATCCCTTGACAATGAGGTTGTTTATGCCCCACTTTTAGAAGTATGGGTCAGTCTATGGAGGTTGAAGAACATCACCATTCATAAATCCCAACCTGTCTTTGTCAGAGATATACATCTCGACAACTTGGGATGAAAGAGCATAATTGGAACCGTCCAATTTGACACCAATTGGAGCAGCATCACTTTCGATGGTCTAGGTAGGGGCTAAAGTTTTATTCAAGACTTTAGTCATTCAAGTGGTTAGTTCTATGTTGATGGTAGTGGAGTGAGGGTCGTTGGGTTCGGCCATGGGCACAGTAGAGTTGTTAGGTTCTGCCATGGGTATGGAAAAAGAGAAAATCGCCACAACAGAGAAGAAAAAATGCTTCATTAGGGGCGGGGTACACCGAACTGTAGTCCTTGATGTCGCTTTCAAGCCAGTCGGCTGAAGCCTCAGGCTTTCTCTATAATGGTAAATGCTGCGATTTTGATATGCAGGGGGCAATTGGGAGGGGGGCAATTGTAGTGGTAGAAGTACAAAGTGTTCTTGGATGAGCAATTGGCTAAAGACAAACTAGAGAACATGATATCAGACGAACCTGCGTGTTCTTTGATACCAGAGAAGACAGTGAACATGATTGAGAGAGTTTACTAAGCTTTGTAGGAGAATTCAAAATGAAAAAGGCCATAAGATAACTCATATAAGAAGTGATAGAGGCACTGAATTTAAAAATGATGGCATAGAAAATTATTGTGACCTAGAGGAACACAACTTTTTTGCACCTAGGACCCCTCAACAAAATAGTGTAGTAGAAAGAAAGAATAGGTCATTACAAGAAATGGGTAGGAACATGTTAAATGAGCATAAACTACCTAAATATTTTTGGGCTGAGGCCATAAATAATGCATGTTATGTCATGAATGGGGTGTTGATTAGACCATCACTAAATAAAACTCCTTATGAATTGTGGAACAACCATAGACCTAATATTTCCTATTTTCATTTTTTTGGTTGTAAATGCTTTGAGCTTAGGAATAATGAGCAACTAGGAAATTTTGATTCTAAATCTAATGAAGGCATTTTCCTAGGTTATTCTCTTAATAGTAAAGCATAGAGAGTTTTCAATAAAAGAACCTTAACTTGAATCTATTCATGTTGTATTTGATGAATCAAATCCGTTTTCTAAGAAAAATGATGAAGATGACATTGACATTAGAAAATGCTTAGACAAGTTATTTATTGAAAACTAGCAAGTGAGAATTCAGAAATTAATGATAAATCATCTGAAGATAATAACAATGATAATGAAATTCAGGAGTTGCCTAAGATTGGAATTTCATTAGGAACCATCCTATAGATCAAATCATAGGTTAACCTTCATATGGTGTAGCCACAAGATCTTCCTTGAAAAACCTAGTAAGTCATTCTGTTTTCTTGTCCCAAGAAGAACCTAAAAATATTAAAGAAGCAATAGATGATGAGTCTTGGGTGATGTCTATGCAAGAAGAACTTAATCAATTTGAAAGAAACAAAATATGGACCCTAGTTCCTAAGCCTAATGATCATACAATTATTGGAACTAAATGGGTATATAGAAATAAGAGAGATGAGAATGAGGTAGTAACTAGAAATAAGGCTAGACTAGTTGCTCAGGGTTATAATCAGGAAAAGGGAATTGATTTTGATGAAACCTACGCTCCTACTGCTTGGATGGAAGCCATTCGTATGCTACTTGCTTATGCCTCTTTTAAAAACTTTATATTGTTTCAAATGGATGTTAAAAGCACTTTTCTTAATGGCTATATTAATGAAGAAGTGTATGTAGAACAACCAGCTGATTTTGAAAATCATAAATATCTAGATCATGTATACCGGTTGTCCAAAGCCTTGTATAGATTGAAGCAAGCTCCTAAAGCTTGGTATGAGAGGCATAGTGGTTTTCTACTAGAAAATAGGTTTACCCGTGGCAAGATTGACACTACACTCTTCATCAAATCCAAAAATGATAATTTACTTATTATTCAAATTTTTGTTGACGATATCATTTTTGGAGCAACCAATGATGAGTTGTGTAATGAGTTTTCCAAATGCATCTAAAGTGAATTTGAAATGAGCATGATGGGTGAACTTAGCTTCTTTTTAGGGCTGCAAATTAAACAAGCTAAATATGGAACTTTCATATGCCAATCTAAATATGTCAGGGAGTTGGTAAAGAAATTTACGATGGAAGATAGTAAAATTTTTGGTACTCCTATGAGCTCTTCCATCAAACTTGATAAAGATGAACAAAGAATGCTTGTTGATATGAAATTGTATCGTGGCATGATTGGGAGTCTTCTATATGTTACAGCTAGAGGCCTGATATTATGCTTAGTGTGTGCATGTGTGCTAGGTTTCAGACCGCTTCTAAGGAATCTCATCTATTAGCAGTTGAACGAATCCTTAAGTATCAAGTTGGAACCAAAGAGCTAGGATTATGGTATCCTAAGCATACGACCTTTGAGATTGTTAGCTATACTGATGCTGACTTTTTCGGTAGTAAGGTTGATAGGAAGAGTACTAGCGGCACTTGTCATTATTTAGGACAATCTCTCGTTTCTTGGTTCTCCAAGAAACAAAACTCAGTTGCCTTATCCATAACCGAATCAGAATATATTGCGACTGGAAGTTGTTGTGCTCAAACTCTTTATATGAAACAATAGCTTATGGATTTTGGGTTGCACTATGATACAGTACCGATTAAATGTGATAATACTAGTGCAATCAATATTTCAAAGAACCCTATCTCACATTCACGAACTAAACACATTGAGATTAGAAATCATTTCCTTTGTGATCATGTGCAGAAAGGTGATATGGCATTTAATTTTGTGTGCACAAATGAACAATGGACTGACATTCTTACTAAACCATTTCCAGAAGATAGGTTCATACAAATTAGACGTGAACTATGTCTCATGCATAATAGAGATGCTTTCTAGAAATTTGATAGAGTGCATCAACTTAGGGGGAGCTTTCTAACAATTCTTAAGTCTAACAATTGATATAACTATTGGTATCTTTCATTGGTTTAGACTTTATGAATTTATTTGTGTTTTGTAAATGCATAATTCTCATATCTATTGCATGATGATGATTACATTTATGTTTTATGTCTTGACCATACTAGAACTGTTTGAGTTAAGTAATGATGGATAAACTGTTAATATTAAAACTCAAAATAGGTCATTTTCATACAGGTATTTTTGGGAAAATGTCCTATTTTCAAATGGCATGCTGTCGAAATTTTTTTAAAAAATTTCCCGAACTTATCTTGTCTATTAATGCATCATACCCAATGCCTATGGCTATTTAATTCATAGCCCTTTTTGTTGTTGCCAAAAGGGGGAAGATAGAGATGAGAGGCAAAAAGTACTTAGTACTTGACAAATTATTTGCATTGAAATTTTTTTTCATTTTGCATATTATCAGGGGGAGCCTTTCAAGGCTATACCCACTTTTTGCATGGTGTATTTGTCATCATAAAAAAGGGGGAGAATGTTGACCTCATAGGTCACACCTGGTATTGATAATGACAAATACTCAAGTATTTGATGGCTATCTAGTTTATGCGCACCTTTGTATTCGCAGATACTTTGATGGCAGATGAAGAAGAGCATGAAGACCCTGAAGATCATTTTATGTTATAATTCATTATTATTCAATTTGGGTCTATAATAGTAATTAGGGAAAATAGTCTATAATAATCAATACTTTACCAACGTGGTAGGATAGATAAGCTCAAAAAGACCTAGACTGACCTTAGGTCCTCATGCATGCATAAAGGAGTGCCTTATCAAATTTAGATTAATCATCATATGAATGGGGGCAGGATTTTAAAAAGAAAAAAGACCGAAAATGCCCAATTTGGCATGTTCAGTCAACCGTACCTTGATACATAGGGAAGTTTAGTCGAGGACCCCCACCGGGTCAACAAGCTGACCGCTTGGTCGACTGACCAAGATTATATGGGCAACTTCCCTAGTTGACCGAACCCCTGCGTGGGAAATGCCAACTGCCTGGTCAACCGTACCTCATAATTCAAATTGACCTGGTTGACCAAACCGCGCGAATTTGAAAAATTGCCCTAGAACCTTTTAAGTCCGGTCGACCATCTTTCTAGTTCAAATTTCTCCCGGTCGAGTGACCCCGGCCACTTGGTCAACCGAACCTTAAGTTTGGTCACCCAATGCTCTCGGGTTGGCGAGAATTACCAAGGTTAAAACGCGGTTAAAATTTATTAACCTCAGTTAAACTTTTTCAAAAATGACTAATATGTCCTTAACGGATATAGTTTTGGGGAATTCAATATACCCCCTTATTTGCAAAAATTAGTCAATGATTAGCAAACTCAATTGGCAAAAATCCTTTGAAATTCAAAAATTCCTACTTCCATTTTTAATTATACTACACTCATTCTTACTCACTCTTATTGCTAAAATCATTTTGTAAGTGTGTTTGAGTGTTCTTCTCATTAAGCTAAAGCTCTCTCTTATTCTTGATTTTATTGAAATTATTTTATTAGAGAGCAAAGCTTCAAGTTTTCCTAGGAGACTTTGTCAATAAGTATTAGTTTTACCGTGATCCCAAGGGGGGAGTGAATTGGTATTTTTAAAATATAATCCCTAGGTAAATATTCTAACACTAGTATATTCACAACCCTGTGGTCAATCTAGTGCAGGTAATGTAAATGTATACCATAAAGTAAATGAAGCAATTTAATCAAACACACATGCACCCAAAAGTAGTAAAGTAAATGTAACACACAGAAATGTTATCGAGGTTTGGCCAATTGCCTACGTTATTGCCTTGGCTAACAAGCACAAGGATTACCACTATAGTTGCTCACTTAAACAGGTGGAGCGGCACCTAAACAAACCAGGTCAATTAGCACAGGATTGACCTCAACCTTTATAACCAATCCTTATCGGGCTGGATTACCGCTCCCTCAGGCCACGCCTGGAAACACTCAGATTTCACAATCAAATAATATTGGTACAGTGATTGTGCTTTTGTGTAAAGAAGATATGTACCCAAATACGCTCAGTCACATACACCATAAAATGATTTAATATGTAAGCTCAGTGTGGTCTAATATTTCAACTCTCAAAATATATTTGCTATCAATGTAATGAGTGTGTGAGAGTGTCAACAAGCAATCTTTGTATCACAAGATGTTCAACCAACGTGTTCACATAAAGATATCAAGCAAGTCTTAAGTATATCAATCAGCAGGATATCTCAATCATGTAGATGTCAAATAATGTATATGCTTGGTTTGCAAAAGATACTTAAACTTTGTGTTCAGCAAAATGTTCTGTAAGTCAATAAATATTGCAACAAAGATTAATTTCACATAAAAAAAATATCTTTTCTATAATATATCAAAATGAATCACCCGAGATATTTGAGAATGTTTTTGAAACAATTTTTGCAACCCAAAAACAAATACAAACTTCCTAAGCTATTGTAACGAAAATGCAATACACGGAAGTTCAATACAAGTCTTCTTAGGTGAGACTTATTGGCAAAACCCCCTAAGAACACTTAGGTTTAGCTCTCGTAAAAATCGAATCAATCAACCAAAGATGGGCGAGCAAACCTATTTAAAAAAAACACTCAATCAACTTACAGAGGATTTAAGCAATTGAAGAGGGTAAGTATGAGTGATTGGAGTGAGAAATGAGTAGTAGAAAATTTTGACTTGAAAGAGAATTTTTAATTGGGTTTGCTAATCTTCTTGCTAATTTTCCCAAATGAAGGGGTTTATATAGACACCCCATGAATTATAACCGTTAGGGACAAGGTTGGGATTATTAGAAAAGTTTTAATGACATTTAGTAATTTTAATACTGTTAAAAAATAGTTAACCACGGTAAAAATGCAGGGCAACCCGAGAGCACCGGTTAAATAGAACACTTTCGGTCGACCCAAGTTTATATGGTTTGGTCGAGCAGGCCAAAAATGAATTGCCTAGGTCGGTCAATCGGAAAGGTATCTTTGAGGCAATTTTTTCAAATTAGCGAGGTTCGGTCGATTAGAACTAGAATGAACTAGACTAGTCGGTCAACCAGACTGTTAGATTCCCACATGTGGGAACTCGGTCGACCAAGTTGGTGCAATACAAATTTCGCTCGGTTGACCAGGAAGTCTAATTGTTGACTTCATGGGGGTTCGGTCGACCAGGGTCAAATGAGCTTCAAAAGCTCAGTCGATTGGACAGTGGTCAACTAGTTGACCCAATCGGGTTTGCTTGACTAGAGGAAAAATGGCCTGTATAGGGCAGTCAACTGAAGGTGCACATATTGTGCAATTCGATCATGTTTCATTACACAATCACCCTATTTAAGTGCCTAATACATACAAGTGCAATGGTGCGTGTCCTAAGGTGTTTTCTAGGTCCCGTTTCAATTATATTTTCATCTGAGCTTACCTATTAGACCATGCATGTGGGGTGTGTGATTATTACAAGCAAAAGTCCTAATTACTATTACAGACCAATTACATGAATGAATTATATATTACAATATAAAATGATTTGGGTCTTGACTCTTCACTTTTTCTATGTACATCTTGATCTTGACAATTTAGGTTCCTGCACATAATCTCAAACACCCATTGGATATAATGAGTATTTGTCATAATCAAAACCGAGTGTGACCTATAAGGTCAACAATAAGTCTTCCTTAGGAATACTTCATTGAGCTTTTGGGTTTTTCATAGTCATTGCAATACTCATGGAGTTCACTTTGGATTTTGATTGCTAAATAATTTTTACAAATCATTTTCAAAATATCTTTTGTGCTCATCTTTGAGAAATACATTTTAAGATATTTGCTTGAGTGCTGAAAAATTTTTGTTGCTATATATTTATCTTGACATAAAGATTAAATAATTTTTACAAATCATTTTTAAATATCTCTTGTGATTTATTTTGAGAAAAACATTTGTTGAGATATTTGAAATATACTTGTGATTTTTGTTGTTGCATTGTGATTGAGAATATTATTTTGACACAAAGATCCTATCTCTTTCACTCTACTGATTGAAATATTTGCATTAATCTTTGAGAGTAGACACTAAGGCTACACTGAGGTTATCTTATCATATCATTCAGTAGTGTATTGATTACATTGGTATATAATCTGTTTAGTTGAGAAACACATTTGTTGTACGGAAATTTTATTGAGAAATCTATTGTATTCTAGGTGTGGCCTGAGGGGGCGGTAATCCAACACAGTAAGTATTGGTTGTAAAGGTTGCGGTCAGCCTTGTGCTAATTGACCTGGTTGTTTAGGTGCCACTCCACCCATTAAGTGAGCTTATGGTAGTAATCCTTGTGCTTGTTAGCCAAGGTGGGGACGTAGGCAATTTGCCGAACCTCCATAACATTTCTGGGTGTCATCTCTATTTACTGCTTTGTTGTGCATGCTTAGCTAAACTATTTATGCAGTTTAATTTTCGTTGTATATTTATATTCATTTACTTATCTACACTAGATTGAACCTAGGCTTATGTAATACTGCTGTTAGGGGATTGACTTAGGGGATAAAATTTGAAAATATCAATTCAACCCCCCTCTTGGGATTACGGTAAAGCTAACAAGTAAGATGACCAAGCAACCCTTTTCGGCTAAGTGCTATAGAGCAAAAAAGGCATTAGAACTGGTTCACTTTGATTCATGTGGTCCCATGAATATCCACGCTAGAGGTGGCTTTGAGTATTTCGTTACTTTCATTGATGATTACTCAAGGTATGGGTATATTTATTTGATGCGCTATAAGTCTGAATGCTTTGATAAATTCAAGGTATTTAAGGCAGAAACGGAGAAGCGTCAGGGTAAAAGTATCAAAACACTATGATCTGATCGTGGTGGCGAGTACCTCTTAGGAGAATTTTCGGATTACTTATCAGAGGGGGGAATTAAGTCCCAGTTGTATGCACCTGGTATGCCACAACATAATGGTGTAGAAAAAAAGGGAAGGAATAGGAATCTTATGGACATGTTTCGACATGTGATAAGTTATTTAGAATTTCCTAATTCGTTTTGGGGGCACGCACTAGAAACAACAGCCTATATTCTAAACTTGGTCCCATCTAAGTCAGTACCTACTACACCCATAGAATTGTGGTCTGGGCGCAAACCTAGTTTGCGACATGTTCGAATATAGGGTAGTCCAGCACACGTGCTAAAAGGGAAAATAGATAAGTTAGAATCAAGGACATATGTTTGTTTATTTGTTGGCTACCCTATAGGAATGCAAGGTGGTCTATTTTATTGTCCAAAGGATTAGAAGGCCATTGTTAGCACCAATGCTCGATTCTTAGAAGAGGACTATGTAATGAATAAGAAACCCAAAAGTAGGATTGTTCTAGAAGAGTTGAGGGAAGATATACCAGCTATATTCAAGAAGAACCACCACAAGATAGAGTTATTGACATCCCATTGCCTCGTCGTAATGGGAGGAATGTTGTAACTTGAGCTGAGTCTGACCCATCATGTGTAGCTACCGTCAATATACCGGTTATACAACTTGGGCAGAATGATGGTGCACAAGGATCAGGATCAACATAGCAAAACGTGCCTCGTCGTAGTAGGAGAGTTGTACACCAGCCTGATCGGTATATGTTCTTGGGAGAGTCTTATGAAAGGATCCCTGATGAATTGGATACCGAACTCGACAACTACTGTGAAGCACTTCAAGATAAAGATGCAGAACTCTGGCAGAAGGCTATGAAATCAGAGATGGAGTCCATGTACTCTAATCAATTCTGGGATCTTGTAAAGCCACCCGAAGGGATAAAACCCATCGGATGCAAGTGGATCTATAAGAAGAATAGAGGAGCAAATGGGAGGGTGGAAACCTTCAAAGCTAGGCTTGTTGCGAAAGGGTTTACTAAGAAAGTGGGAATCGACTATAAGGAAACTTTCTTGTCGGTAGCCATGCTAAAGTCTATATGGATTCTCTTATCCATTGCAGCTCATTTCAATTATGAAATTTAGAAAATGGATGTCAAGATAGCTCTCCTTAATGGAAGTCTTGATGAGTGCATCTATATGGTGCAACCAGATGGTTTTATAGCAGAAGGCCAACATCATATGTTGTGCAAGCTTAGAAGTCCATTTATGGACTTAAACAGGCATCTAGGTCTTGGAACATCCATTTTGATCAAGCCATTAAATCTTATGGTTTTGATCAATTCATTGATGAGTTATGTCATGCTCCGAACCCGCAGATGGGTCCTAGGTGTGAATTTAAGTAACCTAATATGTCTATGTATCAATTTAAACATACATGATACCATACCAAAAGAGGGTCTGACCCCGTGGGGTGAACGGATACCCACAAACATACACATAAACATCCATACTCATCCAAAATACGCAGCGAAATACAATCTTTTATACATAACCAGTATCATACTAGAGTTTATACAAGTTAGGATATACGTTCCCATCATACAAAACATATCCCAGGTGTCTACAAAAAAACCATCCTGACAACCTGGATGCCAAAACTCGTACCTAATAGGTGCTAGCAGTAGCTAACGACACTCCCGCTTCCAAACGCTAGGTTGCTAATTACGGCTACCTGAAGGACCTGAAAAACATTGTACATACATTCAAGGTGAGACACCTCTCAGTAAGGAAGAAAACAGGTTATTTCAGCGTGTGGCATACCAGTGTTATTTTACATACTTCATAACATTATAAAATAAGATACAGTTCTAAACATTTCCATATAGTTTCATATAATTACATACAGTTCCAGTATTTTCACAAAACCATTCTAGTACATACGATACTCAAAACATACAGTCAGTTTCGTCACACTAGTACGCAACTACACAAGGTCACCTAAGTCTCACAACGATTACATTACTACATACGCAACTACGCGACGACGACCGAGGCCCATAGTGATTACATTGCTCCATATGTAACTACACAAGGTCACCTAAGTCTCACAACAATTACATTGCTACATACGCAACTACGATGCGACGACCGAGGCCCACAGTGATTACATTGCTCCATACGCAACTACACAAGGTCACCTAAGTCTCACAACGATTACATTGCTACATACGCAACTACGATGTGACGACCGAGGTCCACAGTGATTACATTGCACCATACGGTGTAGAACACACCCTTCGGTGACCAGCCAGAACATACTGGTGATATTTCACACTCCGGATATAGAGTCGGCCACTCTCGCCCACAGTAGTTAATCGGTACAAGGTGCAGCGTATGGTAATTAGCCGCCACATAACTATTTTACAAATACCTGGAATCATTTTGGAACTCACGTTCCTATACATTTCAGCGTATGGTAATTAGCTGCCACATAGTTGTTTTACAAATACTTGGAACAATTACATACAAGCATACATACCACACTTATTTGGTTTATGACAAATCATATTGTTTTCAAATTCAAGTATACAGTTTATGCAAATGTGGATAATAGTCATCTCAATAATACAGTTTTAACGTAACCAGTAGTTTTTTAAACCAAGTAGAGATGATACCCAAAATCCCCAATTTTCCCGAAAACTGTAACCCGAAAATTCTACTTTTTTACTAGATAGATTTTCCCAAATAAGTAGTCAAATCATACATACGATTGTAGCCTACAAGATTGCCGATCCCGATTTCGAAAATAAACTGATATAAACAGAATCCCCTTACCTTAACCCGAATTCCAACTACGAACTCTACGGTCCCCAAAACTACAAACCGGGACTCCAAAACCTACAAACCACAGTACAACACAGGCTTACAGTCCGTACTACTATACATATACTGAATCATAAACGAAAACCGAGCTTTACCTCGATTTTAGCCCGAAACCCAAAATTGCTCGAAATGAGATTCTGATCCACTAGAAATGTAGAGAATCCTTCACTGATCCTCGTAGTAACGTTGGATTTGCGAATCAGGCGACAAAAGGCGAAAAAATCGAGGAGAGAGAGAGAGAGCGAGCTTCGAGTTCTAGAGAGAGAGAGAGAGAGTTTGGGGAAACTTAGCCCCAAAGCAACCAAACATATCATTTATAGCCCCTTTGACCCGAGTAATTTTGTCGACGAAATGGTTTTCTCGTCGACGAATCTTCCACTGACTTCATGGAGGAGTCCTGATATTCCCGATTTCTGAAACTCCTCAGCTTCTCCTCGTCGACAAGTCTCTGAATTTCGTCGACGAGAAGAACAAAGGCTTCGTCGACGAGAAGAACAAAAGCTTCGTTGACGAAATCTTCCAAATTCCCAATTTGCCCCTCTCTTATTTATTTAAACCCATTTATCACGGTTCAGGTTCTTACAATCTCCCCTCCTTACAAAAATTTCGTCCTCGAAATTTGCCATCTCTCATTCACAAACTTATACATAGAATCGAATATGTAGACAGAATTGTAGAGAAAACTGGTGACCACAACAACGTAGTACCATTATGCATATACACATACATACCCTCACTTATGGCGGAGAAATACTGTGGTTACATATACAACAGTCTTAGGAGTTCACAATGCACACACACTCCCGACGACTAATCACCTATCCTAACCCGCAGTAGGATCATGTACAAGTGCTCAAAACAACTGTTGACGATGTAGTTCGTTTCCAGTTCCCAAGAAGGTTCCTCAACCTCGTGGTTTCACCATAATACCTTCACTAACGGTATCTCTTTGGTACAAAGCTTTTGAACTTTATGGTCCAGAACCTGAACAAGTATCTCCTCATATGCTAAAGTATCCCCAATTTCCAACTCATCATAACTAATAACATGTGAAGGATCCAACACGTACCTCCTCAACATGGATACGTGAAACACATCGTGGACCCGCAAAAGTGCTGGAGGTAATGCAACTTTGTAGGCTAGCAGACCCACTCGCTCAAGCACATCGAATGGTCTGATATACCTCAGGCTCAACTTGCCCTTCCTCCCAAATCTCATCACCCTTTTTATCGGAGCGATACGCAGAAATACCTTACTTCCCACTTCGAACTCTAACTCATGGCGGCGAACATCTGCGTAACTCTTCTACCAACTCTGAGCTGATCAAATCCTCTCCCGGATCAAACCCACTTTATCAGGCGCCTGCTACACAAGTTCAGGTCCTAACACCTAATGTTCACCAACCTCATCCCAACACAAAGGTGATCGACACGTCCGACCATACAAAGCCTCGAACGGTGCCATACTGGAAGCTATTATTATAAGCAAACTCTACAAGTGACATAAACTGTATCCAGCTACCACCGAAGTCTAACACACAAGCTCGCAACAAATCTTCCAATATCTGTATCGTCCTCTCCAATTGTCCATCAGTCTGGGGGTGGAACGCTGTACTGAAAGTAAGCTTCATCCCCAATGCCTCCTGCAAGCTCATCCAGAATCGAGAAGTAAACCTCAGATCCTGATCCGATACTATGGACACCAGTACTCCGTGCATTCTCACAATCTCATGCACATACACATCTACTAGCCTACTCAGAGGATAGCCAACTTTAATGGGTATGAAATGAGCAGATTTCATTAATCTATCCACGATCACCCAAATAGCATTATACCTGTGAAGTACTGGCGGCAATCTGGTCTCAAAATCCATGGAAATATGCTCCCATTTCCACACCAGAATAGGCAAAGGCTACAATGGCCCTGCCGACCTCTGATGTTCAGCTTTCACCTGCTGACACGTCAAACACTGCTCCACAAACTGAGCAATCTGTCTTTTTATACCAGACCACCAGAAGGTTTCACGCAAATCCCGATGCATCTTTGTACTACTAGGATGTACCGTATACATAGAACAATGCGCCTCCTCTAGAATCGTCCTTTTGATCTCATCATCGTTTGAAACACATAGTCTGGTCCCAAACCTCAATACACCTTCCTCAGAGATGTTAAACTCTGTAGTCAATCCCTGCTGTACCTTTTCCATAACCTCTGCCAACTCTGCATCACTAGCCTGTGCGGCTTTTATACGCTCAAATAAGGTCGATTGGACAACCAAACCAGCAAGAAAAGCCTAATGATCACCAACTACTAACTCTATAGCTGAGCTCTCCAAATCTCGTTTAATGTGACACTGAGTTACAACCACAGATACAGCCGTAGGCACTGACTTTCGACTCAACACCTCAACTACCACATTAGCCTTCCCCGGGCGATAACTGATTATGCAATTGTAGTCCTTAATCAACTCTAGCCACTGCCTCTGTCTCATGTTCAACTCCTTCTACGTGAAGAAATACCTAAGGCTCTTATGGTCAGTGAAGATCTCACACTGCACCCCGTACAGATAATGTCGCCAGATCTTCAGTGCATATACCACAGAAGCCAATTCCAGATTATGCGTAGGGTAATTCTTCTCACACTCTTTCAATTGCCGAGAAGCATACGCTACTACCTTACTCAGCTATATAAGCACACATCCCAAGCTTTTTAGGCACGCATCACTATAAATCACAAACCCACCATCCCCTGAAGGAATGGTCAATACTGGAGCAGTAACCAGCTGGTGCTTCAACTCGAGAAAGTAGTGCTCACAATCACTAGTCTAGTCAAAATTCACCCCTTTCTTAGTCAATCACGTCAGAGGTCCAGATAAATTAGAGAATCCCTCCACGAACCGACGATAGTAACCCGCTAGTCCCAAAAAACTTTGAACCTCTTGCATACTCTTCGGTCTAGCCTAGTCGACCATAGCTTCGATCTTGCTAGGATCGACAAAGATACCACCCTCAGACACCACATAGCCTAAGAACGCAACCTCATTCAACCAGAACTCACACTTCTTCAGCTTAGCATACAACTTATTCTCTCGTAGAATCTGTAGCACCAACCTTAAATGGTTTTCGTGCTCTTCTGGACTCCACGAGTATACCAGAATGTCATCGATGAACACCACTACGAACTGGTCCAGGTACTCATGGAAGACCCGTTCATCAGATCCATGAACACTGTCGGTGCATTGGTCAACCCAAACGGCATAACCAAGAACCCATAGTGGCCATATTTGGTTCAAAAAGTAGTCTTTGCTACATCCTCAGACCTAACCCTCACCTGATGATACCCTGACCGTAGGTCGATCTTCGAAAAGACATGTGTTCCCTCCAACTGGTCAAAAAGATCATCTATACGAGGCAAAGGGTAACGGTTCTTCACCGTCACTTTGTTGATCTCATGGTAGTCAATGCACATACGCATCGACCCGTCCTTCTTCTTCACAAATAATACTGGAGCTCCCCAATGTTAAACACTCGGTCGGATAAAACCCTGGTCTAATAGTTCCTGCAACTACTCTTTCAACTCTCGAAGTTCTGCTGGAGCCATCCGATATGGAGCTTTAGAGATTGGTGCCTTACTGGGTAGAAACTCCATAGCAAACTCCACCTCACGATCCAGAGGTAAACTCGGTAAATCCTTTGGAAACGCATCCGGAAAATTGCTGACTACCCGAATGTCCTCGAGTCTCAACTCATCCCACGGTGGTTCCTTTAGGCAAGCTAGGTACCCCTGACAACCATCCAAGAGTAACCTCCTCGCCTGTAATGCTGATAGCACCTGTGGCGTCGAACGTACACACGATCCCACAAACTCATACTCCTGCTTCCCAGGAGGTCTGAACACTACTACCTTCTTACGACAATTAATCACTGCATAGCTGCAAAACAACCAATCCATTCCCAGTATGACGTCGAAACCTGACATGTCATATACTACAAGATTCGCTGGTAGCAGTCTCTCCTAAATCACAACTGGGCAGTTTCCTAACATCTTACTGCAAATCGTTACCCTCCCAGTCAGCGTAGTCACAAACAACATCTCATTCATCACACAGGTTTCCACCTCACATAACTTTGCAAAACTAGCAGATATGAATGAATGAGTTGCCGCTAAATCAAATAACACAATAGCTTTATTCGAAAGCAATAACATGGTACCTGTCACCACATTCCCAGCGTGTTCCGCATCTACTGGAGTAAGTGAATATACTCTCACCGCATCCGTAGTTGCCTAATAGTTCCCCAGAGGTATTTGATTACTCCCATGGTTCTGACTTTGGGCAGGCATAATCCTCCTCTGTTCCTGATAGCTCTTTGCCAAGTGGCTTGACTTGCCACTGTTGTAGCAGACACCCTAGAATGGCTGACATTAGCCATCATGCCATTTATGGCACTAAGCGCACGGTGTTGAGGATTGATCCCCCTGAGAAATCGGCCGCTCGGTGTTTTGCCGATAACTGGAACTGTAGCTTTTCTTCTTCTTCCACTGTGCCTGCCAAGGACCACTATGAGGACCAGAAGATACTAGCCTCTTCCCCTGATCCTGTACTACCTCATCTCCTCGAAGGTCATTCTCAACTATGGTGGCTTTATCCACCAGGACAGAGAATTCACGAATCTATAGCATCCCCACAAGACAGCGGATGTCTTTCCTCAGACCCCTCTCGAACCTCCGTGACTTCTCGTGCTCATTTGGAACCAAGTACGATGTGAATCGAGACAACTCAATAGATCTGGCAGCATACTTCTGCAACGTCAAAGTTCCCTATATCAAGCCCGAAAACTCATCGGCCTTTGCATCCTGAGTGGAGACCCAAAAGTATCTCTCGAAGTATACCTCCTTGAAGTGGCCCCACATCATACCATATGGACCAGCTCTCTGCCTCTCAAGCAGGCTCACTGCTATCCACCATCGCCCTGCCTCCCCAGTTAGCTGGAAGGTAGCGTACAAAACTTTTTGCTTCTCAGTGCAGTGGAGAACTTCCAAAATCCTCTCGATCTTCTTGACCCAGTCCTCTGCCATAATTGGATCAGGTCCTCCTGTAAATGTCAAAGGGTGCATGCGTGTGAACCTTTCGATGGTACACCCTCGCAGCAGTAAGAGAGCTCTCGCGTGCCCAATCTCTCGGATCACCTCTCTCGCTAAACCATGAGACACGGAAGGAGACTCATCTCTTGCTGTCTCTTTAGAACCACTCTCCATGTTATTATCCTTGGGCTCCATTCTAAAAATAAAATAGGAATCGGTTAGAATTCCTATATCATATGCAGTTAACACAATCATAGACCTAATCATGTCAACTATTACTCTCACTGATCTAAGCTTATCCCATCACACTGATACGAATCCATCAATGGTCTGCCCTGCCTTTATTGGAATTGTCATTCTAGGAAAAACATGGAATACCGCCGACAAATCCTGATCTAGCAACATAATGACCCTCAACCAACACTACCCATTTCCCACATCCTATACTCTGGTATGTACACAGCAATACTCCTAACCAAGTCTACAAAATCTAGCAACCTGGTTAGCTCTGATACCAAGCTATCACGCCCCGAACCCACAGGTGAGTCCTAGGTGTGAATTTAAGTAACCTAACATGTTTGTATCAATTTAAACATACATGATACCATACCAAAAAGAGGGTCCGACCCCGTGGGGTGAACGAATACCCACATACATACATATAAACATCCATACTCATCCAAAATACGTAGCGAAATATGATCTTTTATACATTACCAGTCATACCAGAGTCTATGCAAATTAGGATATACGTTCCCATCATACAAAACATACCCCAGGTGTCTACAAGAAAAACCATCCTGACAACCTGGATGCCAAAACTCGTACCTAATAGGTACTAGCAGTAGTTAATGACACTCTCGCTTCTAGATGCTTGGATGCTAATTACGGCTACCTGAAGGACCTAACAAACATTGTACATACATTCGGGGTGAGACACCTCTCAGTAAGGAAGAAAATAGGTTATATCAGTGTGTGACATACCAATGTCATTTTACATACTTCATAACACTATAAAATAAGATACAATTCGAAACATTTCCATACAGTTTCATATAATTACATACAATTCCATTATTTTCACAAAACCATTCGAATACATACGATACTCAAAACATACGGTCAGTGTCGTCACACTAGTACGCAACTATACAAGGTCACCTAAGTCTCATAGTGATTACATTGTTACATACGCAACTACGCTACGACGACCGAGGCCCACAGTGATTACATTGCTCCATATGCAACTACACAAGGTCACCTAAGTCTCACAATGATTACATTGCTACATACGCAACTACGACGCGATGACCGAGGCCCACAGTGATTACATTGCTACATACGCAACTACGATGCGACGATCGAGGCCCACAGTGATTACATTGCTCCATACGGTGTAGAACACACCCTTTGGTGACCAGCCAAAACATACTGGTGATATTTCACACCCCGGATATAGAGCCTGCCACTCTCGCCCACAGTAGTTAATCAGTACAAGGCGCAGCATATGGTAATTAGTTGCCACATAACTTTTTTACAAATACTTGGAATCATTTTGGAACTCACGTTCCTATACATTTCAGCGTACGATAATTAGCCACCACATAGCTGTTTTACAAATACCTGGAACAATTACATACAACCATACATACCACACTTATTTGGTTTAAGGCAAATCATATCGTTTTCAAATTCAAGTATACAGTTTATGCAAATATGTATAACAGTCATCTCAATAATACAATTTTAACGTAACTAGTAGTTTTCCAAACCAAGTAGAGATGATACCTGAAATCCCCAATTTTTCCAAAAACTGTAACCTGATAGATTTTCCTAAATAAGTAGTCAAATCATACATACGATCGTAGCCTATAAGCTTACCGATCCCGATTTCAAAAATAAACTGATATAAATAGAATCCCCTTACCTTAACCCGAATTCCAACTGCGAACTCTATGGTCCCCAAAACTAAGAACCAAGACTCCAAAACCTACAAACCACAGTACAATATAGGCTTACAATTCATACTACTACACATATACTGAATTAGAAATGAAAATTGAGCCTTACCTCAATTTTAGCCTGAAACCCAAAATTTGTCGAAACGAGATTCTGATCCACTAGAAACGTAAAGAATCCTTCACTGATCCTCACAGTAATGTTGGATTTGTGAATCAGGTGAAAAATGGCGAAGAAATAGAGGAGAGAAAGAGAGAGAGCTTCGAGTTCTAGAGAGAGAGAGAGAGAGAGAGAGAGAGAGAGAGTTTGGGGAAACTTAACCCCAAAGCAACCAAAAATATCATTTATAGCCCCTTTGACTTGAGTAATTTCGTCGACGAAATGGCGTTCTCGTCGACGAATCTTCCACTGACTTCATCAACGAATCGGTGGCCTTGTCGATGAGTCCTAATATTCGTAATTTCTGAAACTCCTTGGCTTCTCCTCGTCGACAAGTCTCTGAATTTTGTCGACGAGAAGAACAAACGCTTCGTTGATGAAATCTGCCAAATTCCCAATTTTCCCCTCTCTTATTTATTTAAAACCATTTATAAAAGTTTGGGTTCTTACAAGTTATGTGTATACAAAAAGCATGATGGAAACGTGGTGGTAATCTTGGTGCTATATGTGGATGACATCTTACTCATCAAAAATGATGTGGGTGTATTATCTTCAGTTACGGTATGGTTATCTAGATTGTTCGACATAAAGGACTTGGGAGAAGCAGGTCACATCCTTGGGATCAAGCTTTTTTGAGATCGCAAGCAAAGGATGTTGGGCTTATCGCAAACTACTTATGTCAATATGATTCTTGCCCATTTTAGCATGTTGGATTCCAAGAAAGGGTTACTCCCTTTCAGACATGGAATATATCTATCCAAGGATCAGTGTCCTAAAACACCGATTGAGGTAGAGAACATGAAGGCAGTTCCTTATGCATCAACAGTAGGAAGCCTTATGTATGCTATGCTTTGCACTGGACTTGACAGCTGTTTTGTTGTAGGCATGATCAACAGATATCAGTCTAACCCAAGGTGGAAACACTGGACTACAGTAAAACATATAATCAAGTAGTTGAAAAGGACTAGGGATTATATGTTGGTTTATCAGGTAGATAGTTTAGTACCCATTGGGCACACAGACTCAAATTTTCAGTTAGATAAGGATTCTAGAAAATCAACATCGAGAAATGTGTTTACCTAAGGAGGCGGAGCCATTAGTTGGAGAAGTATCAAGCAATCATGTGTTGCTGATTCCACTATGGAGGCCAAATATGTGGCAGCCTTTGAGGCAGCCAAGGAGGCCATTTGGCTCAAGAACTTTCTATTGGATCTAGAAGTGGTGCCTTCAGCACAATCGCCTATTACACCTTACTATGATAACAACAGGGCAGTTACTAACCCAAAGGAACCCAAGACCCACAAGAGGGTGTTGGAATTGGTGTGATCCCAAGAGGGGGATGAATTGGGTTTTAAAACATTTTGGTTAAATTAAACATTTACGATGATTCACCACATATCATATCTCATTCATAATACAAATGTGTATGTAAAATAATTAAACTGTGAGTGCAGGAATACATGTGTGTAGTATATCTCATTTAATTTATATGTATGCATGCAAATAAATATGACAGTAAATAAATAGGCGTACACATACTGAATTTAAAGTGTAGTAATTTATGTGAGATAGGGAGAGAGAGACACAAGATATTTGTTATCGAGGTTCGGCCAAACCAGCCTATGTCCCCGCCTTGGGCATACCCCCCAAGGATTACACTATCCTTACTCACTTAAATAGGTGGAGCAGAAGCCATTTACATCCTCTCCTTACAGGGTGAGGAAAACCCCAGCTCAATTTTTGCATTGAACCGAACCGGTCCCACTTACAGGGCTGAGACTCCCCAATTCAATTCCTGGCTGAACTCAATCGATACAATAAAGATAATTTTTGTACATGATAAAATGCTTTCAAATACAAGCAGAGATGTACAACGTATGATATGAAATATGCTTAGTAGAGTGAGGGTGTTTATCAAATAATATTTGCACAAAAAAAATATATGGATAAAAAATGATTATTATGTTCTCCAACAAATATTTTTGCAAATAAAAGTATTTGGAGAATCTGGAATTTAAGTTTAAGAAAAATATTTGTGCAATAAATAATTTCTCTCAAAAATGTTTATCAAGAAAAATAATTGGAAGAAATATTAAGGCTACTCTCAAAAATGATTTTAATAAATGAAGATACAAATGAGAATAAATGTAAATGCCCAAAATAAATATGCTCTCCTTTAAAATAAATTTTGAAATAAATAAACGGAAAGAGAGTATAAGAGATTTGATAAAAATATGCCCAAAGAAATTATTTTATCAATAAAAATTGGTTTGGGGAAACTTTGATTAAAAAAAGGTTTAGAGAGAATTTGGAGTTAATCAAAGTTGCTAATCAAAGCAAATGGGGGTATTTATAGATTTCACAAAAATTATGACTGTTGGGGACACGCGGTATTTTGAAAAAAAATTAATTAAATGTTAATGACGTTTTAGCGCCTTTAAAAAAATTCCAACCCAAGAGTTTCGGTCGACCATATTAAAGGTTCCGTAAACCATATTGACAAGTTCGATCGACCGTGGCATTTTTTAACTAAGGTTCTAGTCAACCATATCAAGGCGATTTTGGAGCCTTTGAGGTTCGGTCGACCAGGGTATGTTCGATTGACCAAATTTTGACGTTCCGTCGACTAGAGTGATGGGAATTACCCATGTGCTAGTTTGGTCGACCGTGTGATGCAAGGTCATTTTAAAAGTAGTCATCCGAATAGTCAACTATTGACCTTAGAAGGTTTGGTCGACTAAAAGTCTATGTAGGTTCAAGTTCAGTCAACCAAGCATATTAAAATTGAGCATTTGAGTCTAGATTTTTATTCAAAGTCATCCCTGTTCACATAATTATAACTTTTCATGTGATATTTTGGGACCTAAAGTCATTCTATGGCCCTATGGCTCCCTATGGTCAATCTATGGTCCTATCTAAGCAAATAACCATATCATGTAGATATATGCCTTATTACAGACCAAATAATAAAATAAATGCCATTAAAAAAGGAATATTATGTCTTCTTCTCCTTTGCTTTTGGACATCATGGAATATGCCAGATTTGAGCTATAAGTCCTGTCTTGGCTTCCATGTTCTCTTGATCTTATGTGTGACCTGAATTATACCTGTTCAGCACTTAAACACACACATAAGAAATACTTGTGTTTGTCAGCATCAAAATAGAGATCGGACTCAAAAAACCAACAGAGGGCAAAACACATCAAGCGTAAGTATCACCTTTTATGAGATATCGTGTAAAGAGGTGATGTAATGGTGACCAAGATTGCATCAGAAAGCAACCTGGTAGACCCGTTTACAAAGAGCTTATTAGCTAGGACTTTTGATAGTCATGTAAAGGGAATGAGAGTGAGATGTATGGCAGCATGACTTTGAGTCTAAGTGGGAGATTGTTAGGGATTTATACTGAAAACATGCTTTTTGTAATCGACTTTAGTATTTATTAATAACTTTAGTTATTCTATTTTAATGAGAATCTTTGTGAGCTACGTTTGACTAACATTATTTATTTAATGATTATGCATGTCTATCTTTTATTCTATATAGTAGGTGATCCAGTGTGTAGAGTACGACTTATACACAAAAGATTAGATCATCAGTTATTATAGAATATAAGTTTATTGTTCACAATGTTAAATGAAATTGGACACACTATTGGTAGGACTGTAGTACAAAGTTTTAATAGGCCTGTCTTGACTATTGGGAATGGTACGGCTCCAACTCCTTGTGCTAGTACTCTTTATGTGTATTGAACAAGATCGTTTTGGGGTAATTGTTTTTATACAGACTATATAAAATAACTAAGATGTCATGGTTATTATGAGTGCTTATGCTCTTAATCCTGATGATTATGCATGAAAACTGCATAATTGTGCACTTTAACCCGGTCTTTATGGCTTATATTTTTAATTAAATGTCCAAATTTGTCCAATATTTTAATAAAGTTCTGAATTTATCGTTCTTGAACTTTATTGTACTATTTATGAATTTTTGGTAATTTTTTGTCACAGAAAAATTCCCGGGAACAAAAACCGACACCTATTTGTATTTCATGCATAACTTTTCCTTCTGAGCTCCGATCGACACGATTCAAATTTATGGAGAAAGAGGAAAAGAAACAGGCTCTAGAAGGGTCAGATTTGCGATGAATAGAGAATAAAAGAAATGAAAAAAAAATATAAAAATCAAGTTGATGTGACCCGGCCATGCAAGCCGGGTCGGGTCAAGTTGCCGGGTCAGGTTGGTCTCGTCGGTCTAGGGCAAGCCAATTTTGTCCCTTTTAAATATTCTCTTGCTCTTCTTTTTGCCCTATTGGGTGTTGCCCCCAGCCAAGCATCTTTCTTCTTCTTCTTCTTCTTCTTCTTCTTCTCTTTGTCTTGGTCCTTCCTCTCTCATTGTTCTTCCCTTTACCTTGCATAGTCTTTTCCTCTCCCTCTCTTCCTCTCCCTCTGTTCTCCCTAAACTCCCTTAGCCCCCCTCTATTTTTCTCAAGTCCCTGCTGCAACTTCGACAGCCAGCAGATTCCACAACCAGCTCCACCGAAGCTTCCTCCACAGCTCCTCTGCACAGCCACATTAGGTCCAGCACGCAGCAGCCCCTGCATCTGCCACCCTCCACAGTACCAGCGAACCACCTCAGGCAGCCCCCTGTTTCATCCTTTGCAGCAACCCGCGAGCCATCCATGAAGCAACAGCAACCCGAGGCTCTCCCAAGAAATAGAACCTTCACGGCCAGTAGCAGCTCCTCTACTGCTGCAGCTTCTCTCTCTCTCTCTCTCTCTCTCTCTCTCTCTCTCTCTCTCTCTCTCTCTCTCTCTTTTCTTTTATCTTGTTTTCTTGTTTTGTTATTTAATTGGATTTGGATACAAGTTTAGGTTTTGTTTAATATTTAATTTTTATTGAAGTTCTTTCTTTAATTAAATTAAGTTTGGCTTGGTTCTAAAATAAAATAAAAGAAAAAAAAGTGTTTTTTGTTTTTTTAGAAATTAGAATAGTTGTTCTTTTCACTTAATTATTTCTATTCGTAATTTTGCTAAAGGTTTGGTTTTTATTATCTGCGCATGTGTTTAATTGATTTTTCATTCGTACATATTTTAGTTATGTGTTTAAAGTTATCGTTTTTAGCCAACGCGTGTTTCGATACTTGTCTGATTAGACATAGGGTTCTCGCTTTTTCGGCTATTGCAAGCATGAGTGGTTAAGTTCGGTAACTCGGGTTATGGGTCGATGTTGTTTGCTTTCTATGGTTTATTAGTTCTCCTAAGAAATTATTGATAAACTTTTATTTAGTCGAACCTGAAAATTTAAGGTATCGTTGATAAATCGCTAGCTCTTATTTCTTGTTTTGTTGTTGACATTAGGCACATCAAAACCTTGATTTAATCTAGGATTTTAATCAACTAATTTTTTCATGAAATTCGGTTGATGTTTAATGAGAGTTTTTATTTTCTACCATTTGGATGTGGCCAATTTACTCGATCTTTAGTAATAAAATTTCATCTTATTAATGCCTTGATTAGATTAACAAGAAGAGGAGTAAGGCCTAGGAAATTAGTAAACAGTGGAAGCAAACAGACGTTGAACCCGTAACCCGAGTGTTTGGTAAAATTGTTTCAATTAATCTGTTTAGTTTTGGTTACGTTATTAGATTTAAATTTTTGGAAAATTGATAAAATTTTAGTTTCATTTTGATAGTTTACTCAAGCATCTTCCTCTTTGTTTACTGTTTTTAAAATTATAAAAGACCAAAAATATTTTCAACCTACATTTGACAGCAACAGGATTTTACTAAACTTTCACAAATACTTTGATACTCAGTGCTCCCTGTGGAATACGATCCTGGACTCATCCTTGATACAACTTGACACTTCTGTTACTAGAAGCATAACTCAGAATGAGTCAAGTTTTTGGCGCCTTTGCCGGGGATCAATTGGTGTCATCGAAGTGTTTCTTAGATTTCAAAAAGGTGTTATAGAGCTGTGAACGTCTTCACAACCTGGGTGATATCTACTTCCTCTCCTTTGACCTGCTTGCTTTTATTGTGTTTATACTGAATTTGTATGACTGGTTGGGCTAGAGATAACACATTTAGACTAGTCAAGACAAACTCATCCATCTCATCATCGAGTGAATCTATTTCAGTTGAATTACTTGAATCACCATCTGTCACACGTAGCATCATGGCTGAGAAAGAACCTCATGATATGGAGAACCCTAATAGGACACTCAGAGAATATTTGCAACCCATTAGGACCAATACCCCATCCTGCATTATTCTACCTTTGAATGTAAATGCTTTTAATTTTAAACCTGGGATGATTCCATTGTTACCTCATTTTCATGGCATTGAATCTGAAAACCCTTATTTGCATATTAAAGAGTTTGAAGAAGTGTGTTCCACATTCATGGATAGAACATGCACTGAAGAGGTAATAAGACTGAAATTGTTTCCCTTTTCTTTAAAAGACAAGGCAAAAACCTAGTTTTATTCCTTAAGGCCAAGATCCATTGGGACTTGGCAAGAAATGCAAACCAAGTTTTTAAAGAAATTTTTTCCCATGCAAAGAACTAATGCTTTGAAAAGAAAAATCATGAATTTTTTCCAAAAGGATGTGGAAACATTTTATCAGTGTTGGGAACGTTTCAAAGACCTCTTAAATGCATGTCCTCACCATGGGTATGAGAATTGGGGAGTCATCAGTTTTTTCTATGAGGGGTTGCAACCAAAGATGAGGCAATTTGTAGAAACAATGTGCAATGGTGAGTTTTTCAATAAAGGGCTCGAAGAAGCTTTTGACTATTTTGATTATTTGGCTGAAAACGCTCAATCTTGGGATGACTCTGATGTGTATGATAGATCTAAAAAGCAAAAATGCATTAGTGGGGGTGGTAAGTATCAATTGAAAGAAGTTGATGATTTGAATGCCAGGCTTGCATTGATGTCCAAAAGGTTAGATTCCATTGAGCTTGAGAAAGTAAATGAAATGCATGTTTTACCATCATCTTCTGAAAAATGCAACATATGTGAGGATCCAGGGCATGTGACTGATGCATATCCAACTATTCCTACTCTTAAGGAAGTTTTGCTTGATCAGTCTAACCCGATGTATATGGTTTCTGAGATTTTTTCTAAACCGTCTTCTGATACTTACGATGTAGGTTGGAGGAATCATCCAAATTTTAGCTGGAAAAATGACCAAGTGGGGCCATCTCCCCAGGGCCAAAGTCAATACATTCCTTATGCAGCATCTAGCCAAGACTCGGGACCCTCTTACTTTGCAAATTAGCCTCCTCCAATGCAAAGATGGGAAATGGAAGATTCCATACAGCAGCTAACTGTTAGCTTGCAACAGTTCATGGCAAGCCAAAATGTGATCAACTCTCAAACTTCTCAAGCCATCAACGAGATAAGCACTGAATTGACTAGGTTGAACACATTATTGAATGCTTTGGAGATAGATGAATCCCAATTTCAAGCCCAGCCAGATACTCAAGTGCAGATTGCAATCATGGAACCGTCATCCTATATTGAAGCAAATGTCAACGATTGCAATGCCGAAGCAAATCTCAGCTATGGTAAGGTGACTGGTGCACTAGATGAAGAAGTTGAGCAGCATGGTGAGAGTTTAACCTTTAAGGAACCTGGTACAAATTTTAATGTTGATGCTACTGAAGAACTAAAGGTAACAGTTCTGAAAACTTTTCCTCAAAGGCCGGTTCTTAAAGAAGTATATTTCCTGGAAACTATACTTGATAAGGATCCTTTCTTATTAAAACAAGAAAGACAATTTAAAAATGTGTTGTCTGATATTATGGAGAATATTGATTTAGTCAGAGATCATTTCTGTGTAGATAAAAAAAATTGACTCATTGTGGCGACTCAAATTTGGAGACCCGCTAGTTCAATTTATAAATCTGCACTCACCAGATGAAATTCCTCCCGAGCCTCCTCTAGACACACAGTGATGTTTTTCTTTCCTTTGTTTTCATTTTGTTTCATTTTGTCTTATTCTTAGCTTATTGATAGGAACATTTTCCTTTAGTTCAATTTTCCTTTTCCATTACTTCTCCACCCAGGTATGTCCTATTGTTTTTTCCCGTGCACAATTTTCCTATTTCTCCTATGTTTTCACATTGAGGACAATATTCCATTTTAGTTGGGGGGGGGGGGGATGAGTATTAGAATGTGACACTGTGCATGTATACGTACTGGGTTTTATAAAAATATATATATATATAAAAAAAAAAACCAAAAAAAAAAAAGCAAAACAAAACAAAAAAAAATTTTAAATAAAAAAGAACGAAAGGAAGAGTAGTGAGGAATTACATTGAATTATGCCATGCTTAACACTGACTCGTACCCTTCACATACCTACATATAACCTAAGAACTACACACTTGAGTCATTTATGTGTAGTTTCTCTTTATATGACTTTGTAACTCCATGAAGAATTGATTAGTAGTACACTCGTGTTAATCTAGTTATATAATTTCTTGTATTTACACGATATCTCACGAGGTTGAATAAACACATTCACTTGATTCACTGCACTTAGGGTTTCCTGTGAGCACTAAGAGAACACCCGTGGCGACTATGACACCTTGTGAGATATCCTTGAGCTAATTATCGTCCTTTTGAGTGTTAACATCGAATCAGAGTTCATGGAACTCAATTCTCTTCTTTCTGGATGATTTTTTGCATACTAGTCTCTGTTTTTGATTTGCTAGCCTAGAGGTGTCACCTAGTGGGGAGATAGAAACCTAGGTCTTGTAGCCTACTCAAGATGTGAAGGCTGAGCCACGCCTAGAAATAGACTTAGTCTATGGACCACTATTCAAGCTCAATTCCCATTGACAGTATGAAGATAACAAAAGAAGTGTGAAGATTGTCCTAATTGATCAAGAAAAGACAGAAAATAAAGAATGAGAAAAAAAAATGATAAGAAATAAAAATGCGCGTGAAATGAAATGCTAATGTCTGCTCCACAGAAATATCACAAAAAGTCAAGGACACAACACATGTTCTCTACATACGAAGATTCTTCAACCAGTTAATGCCTCAGGTGTATTCATGACAAGTTTGTGATTAAGTTGTTCTAGGGTGGTCTCGGTTGGATATGGCGAGTAGGTGAGAAGATGTTAGGATGAAGGACCCGACACCTCATAGATAGGCTAGATCCTTTCCAAACTAGTCCACTCCATATACAATTACCATTGTTCCTTTTAGTATGTGGGATGTTTGATCATAACACTTCTTCTCACATACGACGAGTGAACCCATTCCATTTAAGTGTTCTTGAGGGTATACCAGTTAGGCCGAATCTAAGCGACCGTTTGTAGGTGTCCACTGGTATCCTAGGTGTACTGAGTCACACACATCACACACACCTCGAGATTTTACCTATTTATACTCGGACTTATATGATTGCATTAACTCTGAATGTGCCACTGATTAACTTCATGTGAGTATACTGCTCTTAAATGACATATAAACGATGAAACTTGCATGAGTGACGTGCTTTGGAGTTGTGTGTACTGAATATGAACAAGTTTGTGTGACATTCAGTTATGTTCTTGTATGTGAAACGGTATGCTTGTGTAGCATGTGCATTGATTTCATGAGCATTGGAGTTTGTAGTTGTAGGCACCACCCTAAAATTCATTCACGTCATTTGTTATAGACTAGCAAAACGTTAGTTGGGAGGTGTGAATACGCTTGAAAACTGCATAATTTGGTACTTTAACCCGGTCTTACGACTTATATTTTTAATTAAATGTCCAAATTTGCCCAATATTTTAATAAAGTTCCTAATTTTTCATTCTTGAACTTTATTGTACTATTTATGAATTTTTGGTAATTTTTTAACGTAAGAAAATTCCCGGGAACCAAAACCGACACCTGTTCGTATTTCATGCATAAATTTTTCGTCTGAGCTCCGATCGAGACGATTCAAATTTTTGGAGAAAGAGAAAAAGATTATCTACAAGTTTTATGCCTTGAGTTTCATGAGAAACGGGCTCCAGAAGGATCATATTTGTGATGAACAAAGAACAAAAAAAAAATGAAAAAAAAATATAAAAATCAAGTTGATGTGACCCGGCCATGAAAGCCGGGTCGGGTCAAGTTGCCGGGTCAGGTTGGTCTCATGGGTCTAGGGCAAGCCAATTTTTTCCTTTTAAATATTCTCTTGCTCTTCTTTTCGCCCTGTTGGGCGTTGCCCCCAGCCAAGCATCTTTCTTCTTCTTCTTCTTCTTCTTCTTCTCTTTGTCTTGTTCCTTCCTCTCTCTTTGTTCTTCCCTTTACCTTGCATAGTCTCTTCCTCTCCCTCTCTTCCTCTCTCTCTGTATTCCCTAAACTCCCTCAGCCCCCCTGTATTTTTCTCAAGTCCCTGCTGCAACTCCGACAGCCAGCAAATTCCACAACCAGCTCCACCGAACCTTCCTCCACAGCTCCTTTGCATAGCCACATCAGGTCCAGCATGCAGCAGCCCCTGCATCCGCCACCCTCCACAGTACCAGCGAACCGCCTCAGGCAGCCCCCTGTTTCATCCTTTACAGCAACCCGCCAGCCATCCGTAAAGCAACAGCAACCCGAGGCTCTCTTAAGCAGCAGAACCTTCATGGCCAGCAGCAGCTCCTCTGCTGCTACAGCTTCTCTCTCTCTCTCTCTCTCTCTCTCTCTCTCTCTCTCTCTCTCTCTCTCTTTCTTTTATCTTGTTTTCTTATTTTGTTATTTAATTGGATTTGGATACAAGTTTAGGTTTTGTTTAATATTTAATTTTTATTGAAGTTCTTTCTTTAATTAAATTAAGTTTGGCTTGGTTCTAAAATAAAATAAAAGAAAAAAAGTGTTTTTTGTTTTTTTAGAAATTAGAATAGTTGTTCTTTTCACTTAATTATTTCTATTTGTAATTTTGCTAAAGGTTTGGTTTTTATTATCTGCGCATGTGTTTAATTGATTTTTCATTCGTACATATTTTAGTTATGTGTTTAAAGTTATCGTTTTTAGCCAACGCGTGTTTCGATACTTGTCTGATTAGACATAGGGTTCCTGCTTTTTCGGCTATTGCAAGTATGAGTGGTTAAGTTTGGTAACTTGGGTTATGGGTCGATGTTGTTTGCTTTCTATGGTTTATTAGTTCTCCTAAGAAATTATTGATAAACTTTTATTTAGTCGAACCCGAAAATTTAAGGTATCATTGATAAATCGCTAGCTCTTATTTCTTGTTTTGTTGTTGACGTTAGGCACATCAAAACCTTGATTTAATCTAGGATTTTAATCAACTAATTTTTACATAAAATTCGGTTGATGTTTAATGAGAGTTTTCATTTTCTTCTGTTTGGATGTGGCCAATTTACTCGATCTTTAGTAATAAAATTTCATCTTATTAATGCCTTGATTGGATTAACAAGAAGAGGAGTAAGGCCTAGGAAATTAGTAAACGGTGGAAGCAAACAGACGTTGAACGCGTAACCCGAGTGTTTGGTAAAATTGTTTCAGTTAATCTGTTTAGTTTCGATTACGTTATTAGATTTACATTTTTGGAAAATTGATAAAATTTCAGTTTCATTTTGATAGTCTACTCAATCATCTTCCTCTTTGTTTATTGTTTTTAAAATTATAAAAGACCAAAAATATTTTCAACCTACATTTGACAGCAACAGGATTTTACTAAACTTTCGCAAATACTTTGATACTCAATGGTCTCTGTGCAATACGATCCTGGACTCATCCGTGATACAACTTGACACTTCTGCACTTGGAAGCATAACTCAGAACTAGTCACCTGATATGATTATTGGACACGTGCATATAGTGTTTATTACTTTGATTCATAAAAGAGTGAGATTCTTTATGGGTCAAAAAACTCAGTGAGTAGGGTGATGATGTTATGTGTATGGTGAACATTAATTATTGATGGAATCCACGTCCTGGTATCGAGATTAATGATACCCCCTTGAGGAAGCTTATAAGTTTTGATTGTGTCAAACCATGTAAGTGATTTTGAATCTGACACATCAAATAAGCTAAGCGGAAGGTCTCAGAGAATTAATATGTTAATTAATTAAATTTTCAATAATTTAATTTAATAGATAGGTGATGCGAAACCCCAAGAATGAACATCCAGAGACCTCAAATCAGATTTATCAAAACCCTATACCCAAAATAAGATTCGACATGTTAGTGGATCCATGACCAATTGCTTGATGTGAAGCACAAACCAAGAATATCAAATTAATAGATGAACGCCACAAAGGTAGCACCTTTGATAAGTTCGGTGAAAGTTCAATGAAGAACTTGAAGAGAAATAAACCTCACTTGGAATTGTATTTAGCCAAAAATATTCCTTTTCCAATACAATAGAGACTTGGCTACTTATAAAATATTAAAAAAACTCATGACATCAGTCTGACCAATAAAAATAGGCTATGACATTAATCTGGCCAATAAAATAGCCCCACATAACCTTAAGCATGCCATGTCATTTAGTGAAACAAGTGCAAGTCACATGTCATGCTTAGTCGACACAATTGACCCACTATTTAGCCTATACTTTAATTAAAATAAGAAAAATTCCCCAAACAGCCCCTATTGGCTTAAGGTTCCATCTTCATACGTCTTCAGACAATTTTCCATCTTAGGCTCTTCAAAAAAGTATTTTACTTTAGTGTCCATAGCCCTTATTGATTCTTTCTTAAGCAACTTCTCGATTAGTCCTTGCGTAGCCTCCTTGACCTTCTTGGCTCTAGCTCTTGTGATGGGTCCACTTGGCATGTGTAGATCATCCTATGCAATCGGAGCTTGTTGATTCATATCATTCTGCCTCTCCTTAAAATGATTCATCCTCAAATCATCGCCTACATCAAAAGGGGATAAATTAGAAAAGTTGAAAGTTGCATTGACCTTATACTCTCCTATTAGATCCAACTTGTATGCATTGTCGTTGATCTTTTCTAGCACTTGAAAAGGTCCATCACCCTTCAGGTGTAGCTTTGTTTTCCTTTTAATAGGAACCCTCTCTTTTCTCATATGCACCCATACCCAATCTCTCGGTTCAACAGTAAAGAACATGCACCCCTTATTGTCTTGAGATGAATATTTTTGGTTCTTTTTTCGATGTGCTACCATGCTTGTTCATGGATCCTCTTTACCAAGTCAGCCTTGTGTCGTCTGTCAAATCCAATGAAGTCAAAGGATTAAAACCATAAATAATTTCAAAGGGAGAAAAATTAGTAGAAGCATGCACAGTTCTATTATAAGCAAACTCAACAAGTGGTATGCATTCTTGTCATGATTTTAAATTCCTTTAAATGACTGCACGCAATAAGGTAACTAAAGTACGATTAATTACTTTGGTTTGACCATCAGTTTGAGGATGACAAGTAGTAAAAAACAATAGCTTAGTTCCTAACTTTCCCTACAAAACCTTCCAAAAGTAGCTAAGGAATTTAACATCCCTATCACTCACAATTATCCTAGGAATGCCATGCAATCGCACAATGTTTTTTAAGAATAAATTGGCTATATTTGTGGCATCATCAGTTTTATGGCAAGGAATTAAATGTGTAATTTTAGAAAATCTATCAACCACCACAAATATAGAGTCCATACCCCCTTTGGGCTTAGGCAAACCTAATATGAAATCCATTGAAATGACTACCCAAGGTTCACTAGGTACGGGAAAAAGAGTATAAAGGTCATGAAGTAAGACCTTAGACTTAGCTTGTTTACATGAAATGCATCTAGAACACACTCTCTTTACATCTCTACACATATGTGGCCAAAAGAAGTGTTCATGCATAATATCTAAAGTCTTTTGTACCCCAAAATGTCCCATCAAACCCCTGTTATGTGACTCTCGTACAAGTAATTCTCTTAAGAAGCAATTATGTAAAAAACCAAAAAAAAAAAAAAAAAATTAATTAATTAATTAATCGGATTTAAAAGAAAAAGAAAAAAATTTATTAATTAAAATTTTTTTTTATTTTTATTAATAAAATATATTATTATTAATATTAATTAAATATGTATTTTTTATTATTATTATTATAATATATATATATATATATATATATATATATATAGATATTAAATCACCTGAAACTTTGAAGCTTCAGGTGACTTTTGATATAAGTGATTCACGCCCCCTTATATATTCCATCTTCTTCTTCTTCTTCTTTATTCATTTATTTATTTATTGTTTACCTGCAACTCTCAGAATTCTCTCTCTCTCCTCACGTTCTCTCTCCCTCTCTCCTCGATTTCTTGACGGATTTTCGTCCGATCGAAAATCCGAAGATACCACTGGACTCCATTCACCGCTGCCGTCATTTCTACCGGAGTGGATCGGTGGTAGGAGCGGCATAGGCGTATTCCCTGGGGTAAGCCATTTTCTCCTTTTTCTTTAATTTCTTGCAAAATATAAGCCCAATTGATGAACGGACACCACCACGAGAATCTAGGGATGATTCTCTACAAGTCTAGTGGGACGGAATTCTCGTGGGGGTGTCGGGCCAAAACCCCAAATTTGGGGTGCAACGATTAGTAAGGGGCTTATTTTTAATTAATTAAAATTAATTTATAAATGCTAAAATATTAAGCATTTGAGATTGAAGTAGGATTTCTGAAATTTAGGGTTCGGGTGAGCGCCGCGGGTATAATTTTGGGACCCGCAGCAAAATTTAGAAAATTAAGTAGGGATATTAAATAATAGTTAAAATATTAATTTGAGGTATTTGGAGCCTAAGGATGGCTAGATGAGTATTATTTTGGAGAAATAGATTAATTAATCTGGGAAAAAATGTAAATTTCAGGAGTTGAATTTCGGGCGTTAAGGGCGTAGGATTTGGGTCCTAAGGAATTTCTCAATAGCCAGGTAAGGGAATAAACTAAAGCAGTAATTTTTCTATACAAATTATTATTGATTATGAGTAAATTTATTTTCAGAAAAGCATATGTTATATTGTGTATTACAAATGAAATGTACGATTGGGAAAATACTGCTACGATGATTAAAATGTATATGTATGTATGAGATGTAAGGAATTCACGATTTTAGAATATGAAGTATGACTTTTAACAGCATATGTGTGGCATGAATATTATTTTATGTGAAATGTATTATGATGTGAAAGATTTTACGAACCAAGCATGATTTCAGGTATTATGAAAATATGAGTTATGTTGTGATGGTTTTGACGATTATGTAATAAATGATGTATTTTCAGTATATATATACCTGAAACGATTTTGGCGCGAGGCCATATATTTATGTTATCGGCACGAGGCCGTATCTATGTTTTTGGCGTGAGGCCATATATTTATGTTATTGGCATGAGGCCGTATTTATGCTATCGGCACGAGGCCGTATTTATATTATTGGCGCGAGGCCATATATACTATGATTTTGGCGCGAGGCCATATGTATGATTTCGGCGCGATGCCGTATCTATGTTTTTGGCACGAGGCCGTAATGATGTTATGTGTGATCATGTATTATATGTTTTCACAACCAGGATGTTAGTTTAGTTCAGACCAGGAGCTCAGTACCGTAGCTATGGGTTCATTTTGGCATGAGGCCTTATTAGTGCTACCGTCCCACGAGGGGATGGGAGATGGATAGTCGATGTGGCTTTCAGTAGAGTGTGGACGTCCACTTGGCAGTCCGGACCAGGGTGTGGCGGGCTCATCGTACTTACAGACATATTTGATTCGGCAGTGGTCGGCCAGCCATTGTCGGGTCCCGCCTTCGGGCTGCACAACCCGTCATGGGGGGTAATACATGACACCAGTTAGCTAGTCATCCTGGGTTTGTTTTCAGTACTACAGTTATAACAGATGATTTTATGTATGTTATGATTTATTATCAGATATGAAAATATATGTTTACCCAGTACGATATGATGATGTTATAGAATTATGAAATGTACTGTATATGTACAAATGCATTAAATATTCATGTTGCCACACAACTGTATTTAGTTTATTTTCCCTTACTGAGAAGTGTCTCACCCCCAAACTTAATTAATTTTTCAGGAGCTCCTGAGAGACTGGCGGGTCAGGGCTGCCGTTGAGCTAGTGAGATTACCCTATGAGAAGGGTAAGATTTTGTAATAGCGTCAGAATTATTTTGTGTTTGACCCTAGAGATATTTGGATGTATGTGAGAATGTATAGAATGCTCTGGTATTATCTTTATGATTGGATGTTTGAGATTTTATGTTTACTACTGCTAGGTTTTCCGCTATGTTTGACAGGTGTCCTCGCTACCCACGGGTTCGGGTTGACCATTTTATTTATTATGTGATATTTTATGTTAAGAAATTGAGGGACGTTACAAGTTAGGTACAGAAAGTCCATTATCCCTAAACAAATATCCATCATGCCTATAGAATTTATGAAATGCAACTTTATCACATGCCTCATACACATTAGAAAAATCATAATCTTTAGCATATAAATCCTTTATGTACTCAAAACCCATTAGTTTTGTGCTAAGTGTAGTAATTAAGGCATACCTACAAGAAAGCGCATCAACCACGACATTCTCTTTCCCCCACTTGTATTAGATGACATATGGGAAGGTTTTGATGAACTCTATCCATTTGGCGTGGCGATGATTTAGCTTACCTTGCCCCTTCGAATGCTTTAATGATTCAAGATCAGAGTGGATCACGAATTCTTTAGGCCACAAGTAGTGTTGCCACTTCTCCAATGCTCTCACCAAAGCATAGTGTTCTTCATCATATGTGGCCTAGTTCAATGCTGCGCCATTGAGCTTTTCATTAAAATATGCAATGGGACGCTTATCTTGCATCAAAACAGCTCCAATACCAATCCTGGAGGCATCACATTCAATCTCAAAAGTTTTAGTGAAATCAGATAAAAAGCAACAATGGAGCACAACATAACCTATCTTTAAGCATTTTAAAAGCATGTTCTTGTGCTTTACCCCTTTTAAACCTCACATTATTTTTTATCACTTCATTTAAAGGTGGAGCAATGGTGCTAAAATATCTCACAAACTGCCTATAAAAACTAGCCAACCCATGAAAACTATGTACATCAGTTACAAATTTAGGTGTTGGCCAATCTTTAATTGCTTTCACCTTTTCCTTTTCCACTTCTACGCCCTTAGAACTTACCATATAACCCAAGAAAATAACATTTTCCATGCAAAAAAATACATTTCTTTATGTTAGCAAACAATTTTTCTTTTCTAAGAACATCCAGTACACTTTTCAAATGATCCAAGTGATCATCAAGATTCTTGCTCTACACTAGGATGTCGTCAAAGTAGACAACAACACATTTGCCTATAAATGCACGCAACACATGATTCACCAAGAGCATGAAAGTACTAGGTACATTGGTGAGACCAAATGGCATAACCATCCATTCATACAAACCGTACTGTCTTAAATGCAGTTTTCCATTCATCACCTGATTTCATTCTTATGGTAGCCACTTTTTAAATCAATTTTAGAAAAGATGAAAGAGCCATGCAGTTCATCTAACATGTCATCTAGTTTAGGGATAGGATGGCAATACTTTATAGTGATTTTATTGATGGCTCTACAGTCCGCACACATCCTCCACGATCCATCTTTTTTCAATACTAATAGCAAGGGTACTGCACACGAACTCATGCTCCTTGGCTAGCAGCTCCTCAACTTGTCTTTGAAGTTCCTTAGTCTCCTCGGGGCCACTCCTATAGTTCAGACGGTTGGGAATTGTAGCCCCGGGGATGGCGTCAATCTGATGCTCAATTCCTCTAATCAGTGGTAAAACATTGTGCACGTCTACAGGAAAAAACATCCTCATATTCCTACAGCAAAGAAACAATAGCACTAGGCAAGGAAGAGGTGAGTTCGTTAGTGCTCAAATATGCCTCCTTGTACATGATTACAACTAGAGGTCTTTGTGCATAAAAAGCTTTCTTACACTTTTTTTCTTTTGCATACAAACTCACTTTTTCCTCTCTTGCTATTTTTCCCTCATTTTTATCACTATTTGTTTTCTAATTTTAATGCTCTCTGCCTCTCCTTTTGTTTTATTCTTAGCATCTTTTTTTTTTTCTCATCATTTACTCATTTTAATCTCACTTGAGCTTAGGAGTCAATGGTACAATGGTCACACTCCTCCCATCTTTTATAAAGGAATACCTATTCTTGAACCCATTATGAGTGACACGTCGATCATATTGCCACGGCCTGACCAATAAGATGTGACTAGCATGCATAGGGACCACATCACATAGAATCTCATCAAAATATTTTCCAATTGAAAATACAATCAGCACTTACTTATTGACCCTAACGTCGCTACACTCATTCAACCGTTCAAGTTTGTAAGGCCTAGGATGTTTTATGCATTGCAACCCCAACTTCTCTACTAATGTGGTACAAGCTATGTTAGTGTGGCTCCCTCCATCGATGATCATGCTACACACCTTATCATGGATGTAACATCGAGTATGAAATATATTCTCGTGCTGCTCCTCATTTTCATCTTTCACCACATGCATGTTTAAATTTCTCCTAGTTACTAATGTCTCGCCATGGACAGCATACTCAACATTACTAAACTCTTCTAGTGAAGGCGTGGACTCGTGATCACTCTCTTCATCATCAATCTCAATTGTACCATCATCTCTCATAATCAGTACTCTTTTATTTGGGCATTGTGATGCAATATGGCCAATCTCAAAACACCTAAAAAACTTGGTATTTCTGTACCTACTAGGTTGGGAGGAAGTTGTACCTTTTCATGGCTACCCACTTTGTCTTTGCCTTTCTCTTTCACTTCCTTGGATTTGGAAACAACCCTTTCTTCTTTTGATTTCCCCCAATTCGGTTTCCATGTGGAATGGGAAGTAGAAGTTGTTGTGGCATGCTTGTTTTCACCCTTGTGTTTGAGTTGCCTCTCCACTTTCATTGCCATATGCACCATGTCCTCTAACTCCACATAGTGATGCAACTCCACTATGTTAGCAATTTCCTAGTTCAACCCACATAAGAATCGTGCCATTATAGCTTCTCTATCGTCCTCAATATTTGTAAGAATCATAGCCATCTCCATCTCCTTGTGGTAGTCCTCCACACTTTTGGTACCTTGGGTAAGGCTTTGAAGACATTGGTGTAAGTCTCGGTAGTAGTGGTTTGGTACAAATCGCTTCCTCATCACCGCCTTCATTTCAGCTCACGTCTCAATAGGCTTTTCCATGTTTTTATGCCAACTAAGAAGAAATTGATCCCACCATACCAATACATAGTCAGTGAACTCCATATCTGCCAATTTCACCTTCTTTTCTTTAGAGTTCTTATGACACTCAAAAATGAGCTCAACCTTCCTCTCACATTCAAGGTATACATTCGGGTTATTTTTCCCTTAAAAAGGAGGGATCTTCATATTGATGCTTCCGATGTTTCTATCGATATTATATCGACCCCTTGGCTCCCATCAAGGTTGCCACTCTTTCCTAACACCTAGATAAGCAAATCTGCCCATATCATCATGTTCATCATCACTTGCTTTATTGCTACCTATTTCATATTCAAATTCAGCAATCGAAGGAGTATGTGGCCTTCACCGCCTTTCATTGGATTGCCCTCTTCTTAGTCCATCAATTGCAGTGTCTTGTCTATCCAATCTATCTCTGAACTCCCAAAATTGTATTGAGTCTTTCAAACTATTGTTGAATGGCTTGAAAGGTCAAGAATGAACCTTGTGGATGGTTCTCATTCTCACTACCCTTACTGGAAGTTTTAGCACCAACCACCCTTCTACTCATGATTTCAAACCTACAAAAAGGATACTAGAGAGAAAAGAAATCCTCACTCTCTTATGTGTTTACCTTAAAACAATGACACTCAATGCTTGTGTTTTGACATAATTTTTTTTTGCTTTTTCCCTCTGATACGCTCACACACTCGTGCCTCTTACCAATCAAGATATCTCTTTTAGTTCTTTAATGAAATAATCCCAAACAAACCAATAGTTCAACCAAACATAGCAATTGAATTAATGAATTAGAAACATGATATCAATGAAAATAAGAATAGAACAACTAAATCAAGACACAAAACAATGAAGGGAAGAAAAAAAGAAGTCAAGAAAACAATAATGATGCAAAAATAAGAAAAAATCCAATGGAAACAAATAACCAACTCAACCAAGGATATATTCAAACACAAATCAGAATAATAAATCAAATAGATGTTAGAATGGACTAAGATAAAACCAAAGGAAAATCCAAGTTAAGTGCAGCCACAAATTGCAGAAACCTTTAAGATGCTGCCTCTTTTTTTTTTTTGAATGCACAAAATGGCTCTTTGTTTTTTTTTTTTTTTTTTTTGCTCTAATTGGCCTTACTGTGTTTCTTGCAATTTCCAGCCACAAAAGATTCAATCTTGATGATGGATGATATTAAATGAGAGATGGAAAATTTCACAAACAAGAAAACAACATAGGTAGATCGGATGATAGAAGAATATGAAATAAGGATAAACGATTATAAGATAAAAGAATTTTCGAAAGCAAACAAGAAAAATAAGATAGATATACCTGATTTGAACCAAGCCTCTGATACCAAATGATGCGGAACCCCAAGAATGAACGTCTGGAGACCCCAAATAAGATTTATCAAAACCTCAAACCCAAAATAAGATTCGACATGGTAGTGGATCCTTGACCTGTTGCTTGACGAGAAGCGCAAACCAAGAATATCAAATTAATGGATAAACACCTCAAAGGTAGTGGCTACTTATAGAAAATAAAAGAAAGCCATGACATCAGCCCGACCGATAAAAATAGGCTATGACATTAATCTAGCCAATAAAATAGCCCCATATAGCCTTAAGCATGCCATGTCATTTAATGAAACATGTGTAAGTCACATGCTATGAGCCAGGTCATTTAATGAAACATGTGCAAATCACATGTCATGCTTAATTGACACAATTGACCCACTATTTAGCCCATACTTTAATTAAAACAATAAAACTTCCCCAAATAGCCCCTATTGGCTTAAGGTTCCAGCTTCATATGTTTCTAGACAATTTACCATCTTAGGCTCTTCAAGAAAGTCCTTTTCTTTAGTGTCCATGGTCCTCATTGACTTTTGCTCAAGCAACTTCTCGATTAGTCCTTGCGTACCATCCTTGACCTTCTTGGCTCTAGCTCTTGTGATGGGTCCGCTTGGCATGTGCAAATCATCCTATGCAATCGAAGCTTGTTGGTTCATATCAACGGGTATCTGTATTTTTTTTATGGGGAGATAAATAAGCATTTAATAATAGGAGCTCGAAATTTAATTTTGAATATGACAGAAAGTGCAATTATAATTCTTTAGTGGTATGAATTATAATTACATAATTAAGGATGAATTTATGTTAGATTAGGAATGCTTAATTACGTGGGAAGCCCTAGTCATATTTGCCCAGAGGTCCCTGCTATTGTGACGACCTGCTATTAATTTAACATTTTTTTTTTCTTCCGAAAATAATAAATGTTAGTTGTCTGAATACTGATAATAACATCTCAGGCCCAAAGAGCGCTGAGGAAACTCCGTCTGTCATATATAACTAAGCAGCGGTACATAAAACTAGGAATTGTTAAATACAATACAATATCCCAGAAAACAATACTGCTCTGCATTATATTTACAATACAAAATACCTAGTGATGTCACTAAAATATGATAACTATCCCATAACATGGGTACCTCAAAAATACCTACCCTTCCCACAAGGGCAGCTCAAGTCAATCTCTACTCACGAGCCCGATCTGCTCGCCTAGCTGGATCTCCTGAAAAATGGTAAGTCACTAGGATGAGACAACGCTCAGTAAGTGGAAATATGCTATTACTAGTATGTGGCGGCTGAGTTAAATAATTAAAATACCAAAATAATACTGTAATCTAAGAAAACTGATAAACTGAACAGAATATATCTATCTACCACGTAATCTTTAAAATATGACTGAGTATCCGAGTTTACTATTTGAAGGCACTGCTAATATTATAATAATATAAGTTGCTGCTATATAATATATCTGTACATAGGAACTTCTGTTATACCCTGGGATCTGTATATCATGATATATCCCCTCATGATAGGGTTGTGTGGCCCGTAGGCTGGACTTACTTTGGTCGGCCCTCCAGGTAAGTCAATCTCTATCATTCACCAATCTGTGATGATCTATGTAGATCTTGGCCCACTGCAATCACTCTGGACTATAGCAAACCTTATTCATCGTCTAACCGGCTACCTCAACCCAGCATGCTGGGGAGACTGCAAATCTCTCCTAACACGGTTAGACGGAATCCATATGCTATCTGAGTCATGTGGTTGCACGTGTCTGAAACTAGCAACGGTACCGTGCTCTGCTGTAATTATATCTGTCTGTAATTTCCACAGGGATTTGATATCATGTAATACTGTATACATATATATAATATATACGCATTTTGCACTTTTAACATGATTTCAAAAACAACCATAACACTATATGTAACGTCCCTCAATTTCTTAACATAAAAAATCACATAATAAATAAAATGGTCAATCCGAACCCGTGAGTAGCGGGGACACCTGTCAAACACAGCGGAAAACCTAGCAGCAGTAAACATAAAATCTCAAACATCCAATCATAAAACATAATACCAGAGCATTCTATACATCCTCACATACATCCAAATATCTCTAGGGTCAAACACAAAATAACTCTGACACTATTACAAAATCTTACCCTTCTCACAGGGTAATCTCACTAACTCAATGGCAGCCCTGACCCGCTAGTCTCTCAGGAGCTCCTGAAAAATTAATTAAGTTTGGGGGTGAGACACTTCTCAGTAAGGGAAAATAAACTAAATACAGCTATGTGGCAACATGAATATTTAATGCATTTGTACGTATACAGTACATTTCATAATTCTATAAACATAATCATATCGTATTGGGTAAACATATATTTTCACATCTGTTAATAAATCATATCATACATAAAATCATCTGTTATAACTGTAGTACTGAAAACAAACCTAGGATGACTAGCTAGCTGGTGTCATGTATTACCCCCCATGACGGGTTGTGCAGCCCGAAGGCGGGACCCGACCATGGCTGGCCAACCACTGCCGAATCAAATATGTCTGTAAGTATGATGAGCCCGCCACACCCTGGTCCGGACTGCTAGGTGGACGTCCACACTCTACTGAAAGCCACATCGATTATCCATCTCCCATCCCCTCGTGGGACGGTAGCACTAATAAGGCCTCATGCCAAACTGAACCCATAGCTACGGTACCGAGCTCTTGGTCTGAACTAAACTAACATCCTGGTTGTGAAAACATATAATACATGATCACACGTAACATCATTACGGCCTCGTGCTGAAAACATAGATACGGCCTTGCGCCGAAATCATACATATGGTCTCGCGCCAAAATCATAGTAAATATGGCCTCGCGCCAATAATATAAATACGGCCTCGTGCCGATAACATAAATACATGGCCTCGTTCCGATAACATAAATATATGGCCTCGCACCAAAATTGTTTCAGGTATATATATACTGAAAATACATCATTTATTACATAATTGTCAAAACCATCACAACATAACTCATATTTTCATAATACCTGAAATCATGCTTGGTTCGTAAAATCTTTCACATCATAATACATTTCACATAAAATAATATTCATGCCACACATATGCTGTTAAAAGTCATACTTTATATTCTAAAATCGTGAATTCCTTACATCTCGTACATACATATACATTTTAATCATCATAGCAGTATTTTCCCAACCGTACATTTCATTTGTAATACGCAATATAACATATGCTTTTCTGAAAATAAATTTACTCATAATCAATAATAATTTGTATGGAAAATTATTGCTTTAGTTTATTCCCTTACCTGGCTACTGAGAAATTCCTTAGGACCCAAAATTTCACGCCCTTGGCGCCCAAAATTTAATTCCTGCAATTTACATTTTCCCCTAAATTAATTAATTTATTTCTTCAAAATAATACTCATCTAGCCTTCCTTAGGCTTCATATACCTCAAATTAACATTTAAACTATTATTTAACATCCCCACTTAATTTTTCCAAATTTTGCCTGCGGGTCCCAAAATTACACCCGTGGCGCTCACCCGGGGCCTAGATTCCATAAATCCTACTTCAGTCCCAAATGCTTAATATTTTAGCATTTCTAAATTAATGCTAATTCATTAAAAATAAGCCCCTTAATAATCGCCGCACCCCAAATTTGAGGTTTTGGCCCGACACCTCCATGAGAATTTCGTCCCACTAGACTTGTAGAGAATCATCTCTAGATTCTCGTGGTGGTGTCCGTTCGTCAATTGGGCTCATATTTTGTAAGAAATTAAAGAAAAAGGAAAAAATGGCTTACCCCAGGGAATACGCTTACGCCGCTCCTACCACTGATTCGCTCCGGTAGAAATGACGGCAGCGGCGAATGGAGTCTAGTGGTATCTTCGGATTTTTGATCGAGTGAAAATCCGTCACGAAATCGAGGAGAGAGAGAGAGAGAGAGAACGTGAGGAGAGAGAGAGAAATTGCAGTTGCAGGAAAATAAATAAATAAATAAATAAAGAAGAAGAAGAAGAAGAGGATAGAAGATAAAGTGGGGGGGGGGGGGCGTGAATAATTAATAGAACTCACCTGAAGCTTCTCAGGTGAGTTTGATATATATATATATATATAATAATAATAATAATAATAATAATAATAATAATAATAATAATAATAATAATAATTTAATTAATATTAATAATAATATATTTTATTAATAAAAATAAAAAAAAAATAAAAAATAAAAATAAATTTTTAATTAATTAATATTTTTTTCTTTTATCTTTTTCTTTAAATCCGATTAATTAATTAATTAATTTTAAATTTTTTAATTTTAATTTTAATTTTAATTTTAATTTAATTTAATTTTTTTTTTTTTGGGTTTTTACACTATATTTCTGAGCTATATTATCTAAGATATCTGACTATAATATATATATATATATATATATATATATATATTTTCTATCTGTATCATCTGTGTTTTCTATCTGAACTATCTGTAATGTCTATATACAATATATGTATATAATATTTGAATATTTTGTATATGATATCTGTGTGCTCTGTATATAACATCTGTATGTTTTGTATATCTGCTATAGCATCTTGATTCTATCACTGTGTAATCTTTCTGAGTGTTATGGTCTAGAAATCATGTTTTTCTCTGAAAATATTGTAAGTCTCATTCGTTTCTAATATTCTGAAATATTTGAATGTCTGTATATTTGAAATACTGTAAAATCTATATATATGTATATATATATATATATATATATATATATATATATATATGGTATTGTAATAAACTCATGCCACACATTTGAATAAACATAATCTCATGCTCAATTTCTGTAATTTCTGCTATAAGGTAATATTCATAAATCTCTGGAAAATAATATGATATACATGCTTGAAACACTTGTTCATAATCTTCTGTATACATAAAAAATATTGCTAGCATAGCATATTTCCCTTACCTTAATTCTGAAAAGCCCCTATTAAATTCTAGCCCTATACCCGCAGGGTTCCTAGCTCAACATCCTAAAAAAAATATCCCCCAAAATAAAATATCAGTATTTCCTTACCTATAACATTTAACACAACTATAAGAAAGGCATAATCAAAGTAAAATACCTTACCCCGGATTTGGGATGAATTTCAAATCGAATCTCCCCACGATCTGCTCTGGCAGACTTGCAGAGAACTTTTCCAGGAGCGTCGTGATGGCCTCGGATCTTCAATCCGGCGAGAAATGGGGCTAGGATCGAAGAGAGAAGGGGGGGGTCGTAGGAGAGAGAGAGAAAAGGGTTATACGCTGAAATTTTGGTTAAAAATCTGAGTTTCAGCTATTTATAGGATTGGATTCGTCAACGAGACACGTCACCTCGTTGACGAGTCCTTCAATAATTTCATTAACAAACTTCCTCCCTTGTCAACGAATTTCAGACTATCCCAAAACCCTTCTCGGTATTTTCTCGTCGACAAAACTTTTCTTTGTCGATCAGGTCCCCATATGCGCTCGTCGACGAAACCCTGTGTTCGTCGATAAAGCCTTGTGTAAGAATCCCGGGTTATTCCATCCAAAATGCAATGTCATCGACGAAGCCTACTGCCTTGTTTTGTTCCTATTTCCATTTTTCTCTCTCTTTATTATTCAAATACCAATATTTTTCGGGTCATTATAGCTGTAGCCTATATACATGCACTCCATTCGGCAACTAGGGGGAGACAAGTGAAATCTCACAAAGAAAGACATTTTCATGAGAGAAGAAAACACTAGCAGCCACTTACAAGCCCACTCTCTTAGGAGCAAGGCGTGTTCAAGGAATACAGTAGAAGATTCCTAGTCGTCTTCAATAGCTCGTTTTCATACTTGCAGATTCAGGATTAAACCAGAAAGATCTTGCTGGTATAATCCTAATCATGTAATTAGGGTTTGCATGAAAAAATTATTATTTTTTTGTTATTCGTATGCACTATAGCCGGATCTCAGGGCTATTCCGCAAGTCCCTTCTGCATGTGTGTCAAGCATCTCATTTTTCAATTTTGGTCCTTACTGTGTCCCTTTTAGTGTTGTTGAGCTTTGTTTAGGGCCTCTCAACTTGGATAAGGATGAGATGATAGGGGAGTCTTCATTGTATGATGTCCTCTTATGTTTTAACCCTAGGCAAGGGACAAGCGCTTTCCATTAAGCCTATATGGGCAAACGAAAGTCAACACTTGTACCATGGGATTAAGAAGCCAGGAGCAAACCTGAAATTAGTTTCTTCTTAAAAAAATTTCTTAAAAAAATTCATTTAAATTCTTTATCTTAAAGGCCGATGATGAGTTTAGTAATTTTTCAAAAATCTTCCTTCTTTGTCGAAGTATCCTTCCTCAAAATAGAAACTTTCCCTTTTCAAAAATGTCAAACCCTTATTCATAAATGATGATTGCCTTAGTTCAGGATACTTAATCCTATCGAAGTAATTGAAACATAAAATATTTCAAAGCCTTCAATTAGAGAGTTGACTTAATCCCGAGCGTTAAGCTCTAATTGATGCTAGAGATTTTCAAAAATCCTCAAGCAAGGGTTGACTTTATCTTTGCATTAAAACCCTAATTGTCAATCAAGGATTTTCAAAATCCCCAATCAAGGGTTAACTCTATCTTTGGATTAAAACCCTTATTGTCAATCAGGGATTTTCAAAAATCCTCAATTAAGACTTGATTCTATCTTTGCATTTAAACTTGATTGTCAATCAACAATTTTCAAAAATCCTCAATTAAGAGTACCCTGATTGTCAATCAAGGATTTTCAAATGTTTAATCAAGAGTTGATTCTATCCTAACATCAAAACCTTTTTTTTAATTTTTTTAAATCTTCAAATGATGATTGACTCAATTAAAACATTGAAATCCTGATATTTAAGATTTTTTTTTTTAAGGCTTCCAAAGTTGACTCAACCAGGGTATTTTTAAACCATTAATGATTGACCTCAAAACTTCAAAATCCCTATTGCCTATTAGAGAACTTTGCTAAATTCATTAATGATTAATTTATTTCAACTCTCCATCAAGACTTAATGTCAATCAAGAGATTTTCCATTCTATGGGCATTGAATTTTCTAATTTCAATCATAAGGTTGGAACCCCAATTCCCATTTATTCAAAATTCAATTAAAAACCTCTTCCACCTCATCCAATCAATGATTGAAATTAGGCATTATGATATTGAATTTTTTTGAACCATAATTCCAAAGGAAAGAGTCACCTTTGAATCTAAGGCAATCATTTAAAACATTTTTCATCATCTTTTATATTTTAACTCTTTTTTTTTTCAAAATTTAGGGTTGGCCTTACAAGACTTAAAATATTGTTTTGATGATAAAAAATCATAGGAACTTAACATATTTGGTTAAGTGATGATATTCCAGGCTCAAGTAAGTGAATACGAGGTCAAGTGCACGCAAGGATTACTGAAAGCTTATACTCCAAAGAAAGAAGATCTCATAAAGCATATGCTATTAAAGCATGAATTCAAAGATGATTTGATGAACCTTAAATTGAATTGAAGTTGGAAGTTAAGATAGACTCAAGAGATGGAAAATCATGAAGACTTAAGTGTTTAGAATGTATAAGTCTTACGAAGTCTTATATAAGTACTTCAAGAGATTTCAATATGGATACATGAAACTCTTAGGTTAATTTTTTGGACCTAGATACCTTTTAAAATACTTGGAAAATATTTTTATAAGGTCAAAAGTTATTTCAAAAAGGTTTAAATTATTTTTGGAATGAAAAACACCAAAACACAATTTTCCAAATTCTGTTGTTTTTTCAACATCTTCTTTTGCGAGCACCTTTCTCTATCAAAAGCTCCTTATCTTAAAAGGTGTTCAACTTGAAAGTTGTGGAATTGTCTCTTAGATTTCTTTTGATACCAAGATTGTCTAATATGGAGTTGTACAAAAAATGTTATGACCAAAATACTAAAAGGTAGTCGAAGCTGTCAAACGCCTAACAATGTTAACCCATGCGATTGACATGTAGACCGAATGATTTTTTGGAAAACCTGAGAGGGCCCATGTGACTAAATCTTCATGCCCAGGTGACTGACTCTTTGAAAATTCAAATTTTAAAAATAACGGAAACATTCCAAAAGTGATTTTTTGGTCACCAAACATTGTGAAAACTTGGGGAATACTTCAAGCAACTTGGGTAACACCAAAATATGCTTTTTAACTCTATAAATACAGACTAAACCTAAGGATTTTATACACCAATAATTAAGAAATTAGCTATTGTTCAAATTATTCCACATTCAAAGAGTTCTTGCACTGAGCATACATTGCTGAAAGTTATTGCTACGAATTTTCTGAATTAAAGCTTGAGGTTCCTGTGCTTAAACTGAGATTTTTCAAATCTAAAGAACCCCGGTGATATATTCTTGACCATCATCTATTTATATTGATTAATTGCTGAAGTATATTGTGCTATAACTTGTACTAATCGTCTTTTGAGGAGAGTGTCTTTGTACACCGAATTTGTTTCTTGTTTTTCTTGACTGTTCAGGATTGTTGAATCATTATACCAAGCGTGGGGTATCGCTTGAAGAGGGGGTTCCATCCTAGTTGAAGGAGGGATTGTAAAAGGCTACTTCTCCCTACAAAGGAGTGTGTAAGGTTGCTCCTACCTGTAAAGGAGTGGTATAGTGGAATCCTTAGGTGTTTTGCCTAAGGCGAGGACGTAGGCAAGTATAGCCGAACCTCGTAAAAATCTTGGTGTCTCCCTCTTTCCCTAAATCCCTTTAATTTATTGCACATATATAAATTGCGTGGATGAATGTTTAATTTGTGAAAATTAACTTGTGATTGGGAATTGTAACGGGAGTATGTTGATTGATCTTTTGTGGAAACCTCAAAGGGAGTACATTGATTAATATTTTGCAGCAAACTTGATTAAAGGAAGTGTGTTGATTAATAAGTATCAAAGCTCGTTAACTTACTAATTTATTTCATACTTAAAGTCAAGATACTTATTTGATATCAAAGTTTGAATTTTGAAAGGCTGCTGAATTACAAAGGTTGATTCTTTATCAGCATACTAATTTGTTTATTGGATTGACTTAATCAAAATAAAAACTAAAATCTTATATTGGTTGTGTATTCACATCAAGGTTGAACTTGAAATTGATATATTGAAGTGTTGAGTGTTTAAAGTTGAGACTTATTTGTTTAATATTTTGAAACTCAGTTTGACATCATCTTCATTCATTAATTAAAGAAAATCTGAGTTTTTGCTCAAGCTGGTCTTTAACATAAAAGATTGATTGGATTGAATTTTCAAATAAAGCTTTGAAAGCTGAAATTGTTGAATGCACGGCTGATATCAATCTCATGAAATAAATTATTATATTGAAACAAAATTACAAGATACTCAATATAACTTTCAAATATCAATATTGTCTTTGAAGTATAGTAAAAAGAAAATATTATCTGAATATTCATCTATTGAAATTTCGAAAGTTGAATTAGCAATATTATCTCTTGTTGATAAAAAATTGAGTGAAGAGTTTGATTGCTGAATATATATATATATATATATATATATAAAATTGAATCAAAACAAAAATTGAAGAAGGGTTATACTTAACTAAAAGTTTACAAAGAAAATTTGAAAACTCAATTCACCCTCCCCCCCTCCCTCTTTGGAGTACACCTTACTTTTCAATTGGTATCGGAGAGAGGTTGTTAGTAAATCCTAACTAGAATCTATATAAAGATCCCTATGGCACACTTAGGTGTATCTCCCTTTGCCAAGGGTGAATCCTCTTATAGACCACCCCTCTTTTATGGTGTAACCTATACTTTTTGGAAATAAAGAATGAGGATATACCTGCAAACCATGGATTGGAAAGTTTGGAAAGTTTTCACACATGGTGACCACATCCCTACCAAGAACATAGATGATAAAGAAGTACCCAAAGATGAAAAAGGCATAACCGATAATGATTTTAAGATGCTACAAGTTAATTCAAGTGCCATGAATGCACTATATTGTGCCTTGGATGTAAATGAGTTTAATAGGGTCATGGCATGTAAGTCAACCAAAGAAATTTGGGATAAGCTAGAGGTAACCTATGAAGGAACGGTTGATGTTAGAGATAATATGATCGACATGCTTGCAAATGAGTGTAAGGTCTTTAGGATGAACTCGGATGAAACTATCACTAGCATGTATACTAAGTTTACTCACATAATAAACTCCTTAAGTTCTTTAGGGAAAAATTACTCAACATATGAAATGATTCAAAAAATTCTTAGAGGACTTCCACCGATTTGGGAACCTAAGGCAACTGCAATAACTAAATGAAGAAATTTGAAACACACCTCCCTAGATGAATAATAGGTTCTCTACTCACTTATGAGATGGAAATAAATGAAAGAAGTGGAAAAACTAAAAATAAGGAATCTATTGCATTTAAAGCCTCAAGTGAAAGCTCTAGTGATGAAGATAAAGAAGTGATGGATGTAAATGCCCCCACAACCAAAAGACTTGCAAAAATCTTTAGAAAATAAGAATAAATTTACAAGAAAAATCCAGAACTCAAAATTAGATGAAGATGATGATGAAGAAATCAGTAAGAAGAAAATAAAGGCTAAACTTCCAACGTGTTATAATTGTAAGAAAGTTGGAGACATAAAATCGGATTGTCCACAACTTAAGAAAGATTCCAAGATGAAAAAGAAAAAGGCAATGAAGGCCACTACATGGGACAATATTAGTACAAGTAGTTCAGAAAGTGAATCAAGTGATGAAGAAACTGCTTATACTTGCTTTATGACATGGGATGATGATGAAGAACAAAGTTCCACATCCAAATCATGAAATGAATCTTGCTCATCTGATGAATCCAATTATGAGAGTATGCTATTGTATGAAGAATTAAAAAGTGAACTATTCAAGGTTCATTAAATTCTAGTTAAAGTAACTAAACAATATACTTCATTGAAAAATAAGAATGAAGCTGTTATGAAAAAATTAGAATCTAAAAATCTTGCTGAAAGAGAAAAGGTCTCAAAATGAAGAAAAGGGTAAAAATACACAAGACCTGAAAATTTGTGGTCTTCAAAAGAAAAATGAGGATCAAAATAAAATAATTTACAACTTCACTAGAGCAAAAGAAAATCTTGATAAAATGATTGGCGCACAAATAATGTCTTTAAATAAAGAAGGCATGGGATTCAATGGAGTTGAGAATACAAGAAAAAAGAACCTCTACATGGGGTTGAAAGTTAAGGTGTTATCCCAAGAGAGGGGGGTGAATTGAGTTTATAAAAATTCTTTTAAGTGTTAGTACAAATTTCAGGTTTTTGTATATTTAAGCAAACACACAAGAATGGCTTAATTTTAAATCAACCACAATCAAAACATAAACCAAATATCAATCACAAACACAAATGGTAACCCATCAATCAACCACAATACTTAACCAAGATTTGAGAAAGCTTGCTGCACTTTCTTTATTTTCAGCGTTTGCCAATTTTCAGCTTATAGCCCTATAGGTATGATTTTTATGCCCTCCTTTTAAACAAGATTTCCACAAGTGGTTAATCAACATACTCCCTTAAAGCTTTCCGCAAAATATTAACCAACGTACTTTATTAGATTTAAAAGGCCTTCTTCAATCTCAGTTTTAGCAACTCTGCACTTTGAAACACAATTTGTATGTATGCTGAAATTTAAATAGAAAAGGGTAGAGAGAGTGAGACCGATATTTTTATGAGGTTTGGCTTATCCTCGGCCTATGTCCTCACCTTAGGCAAGACCACCTAAGGATTTCACTAACTTGTTCCCTTCTGGGTGGAACAAACCGATTATAATCCTCCTTTAGGGTAGAGCCCCCTCTCTAGGTGATACCCCACGCTTGGTTACAACGATCCAAATACCTGAATCGTCAAAGAAACAAGAAAAAGAAAACAAATTCTTGTGTATAAAGAATGTCTCTCAAATAGAGCTGGTTAGTACAATTGAAATCTATATACTTTAATAACAAATACTGAATGAAATAAAGTTGAAGCTCAAGAACAATGTCACTGAAATACTTCTCTAGATGGAAATCAGTATTTCAAATTGTATAGCTCAAAGAAGAGTGATCAGTACTTCAGAAAATCTCAGATATTCAGAATGAGTGATTGAGCAAGAGAGAGCTTTCAGAGAGTAAGTGAGGTTTCAACTTAAGAGTAGATTTTTCAATTGCTTGGTGTATGTTTAATTCATGAAAACATGTAGTTATAGGCTCATAAAGCTTAATTCGTGTTACCCAAGTTTACTTGGAGTATTTCCCAAGTTTTTACAAAATTTGGGGACAGGAAACTTAATTTATCATTTTAAAACTTTTAAAAAATATAGCTGTTAATAGTGTTCAATCGCTTGATAAGTTGAGGTCAGTCGCCTGAGGTTCATTAAAACTGAAAATTTTGAACTGAAAACAGGGTCAGGCGCCTAAGGTGACAAGGGTTTGTTGCTTGAGGGTACACTACCTCTTGAAGAATTCATCAAAAAATTCTTTAGGAACTTGAACTTATTCTTCAATCACCTAAGGAAATTCTTCAGGCGCCTAACCTTTGACTTCAGTTGCCTGAATAGAAAAATTTCCTATTTTTTTGTTTAGTTTTCAAAAATACTTAGCTCTCTTACTTTGTTACTTTACAAAATCATTTTCCATGGTTTTAAAAATGAGGTCTCTAAGTCTAAGATAAACCCTAATGAGCTTCACACCATTTCACATGATATTTGAATATGAAGTACTTACATTGATTCATCCTAAAACCTTAAGTACTCTAAACTTGAAGTCTTTGCTTTGAGTCCTTTTGACTTGAAGCTTAAGTCAACTTTAGGTTTCCAAATGCTTTGAATCTTTTTAGTCCACTTGAGCTTCCTTTGGATCACTTTGAGAATGAGTATGCCTTTGTCATCCTTGGTGATTTCGAACTTGCATTTCCTTTGATATTTTGAACTTTTTCATTTAAAAATTCCTGAAACATCATCACTTAACAACACATGTTTGTTAATTTAGGTGTAATCCCAAGAGGGGGGTGAATTAGGTATTTTCAAAATCTTTCAGATTATTTACCACTTAATCCCTATTTCTAAATTTAATAAATTGATTGCAGGGGTTTAAGACTGATTTTAAATTATTATACCAATGATTTCTTTTCACCAAATTAATTGTCAAATGCGTGTGGGGTTATTCAACATACACATGCAAGATAGATATTGAAATGCGTTGTGGAAAATAAAAGGAGTAAAGGAAGAGAGAAGGCAAACACTGTTTTTATGAGGTTAAGCCAACCCGGCCTATGTCCTCTCCTTGAGCAACCCACTCAAGGATTCCAATAAATCCCTGCTCCTTTAATCAGGACGGAGCTTCCCTTACATCCGTTGCTTACATGAGGCACAGCTTCCTCCTCACCCAGTTCACAACCCGAACCGTGATTACAATATATAATTTCAAATCTACAAAACAACTCAAGATTCGCTTCTAACAGAGCTAGTGAGTACAATTGAAACCTAACACGTATCCATATGATGAAACTTGAAGCTCAGTATGTATGTAACGATAAAATCGTTATAGGAATGATATGCTTCGCACAATTTCTCTTTTATCAAATCTCCCAAAATAATGATGTAAGTAAAACCTTAGAGAAATTAGGATTCTAGTTCAATTTATTTTATGCACGAATATCAAATGTGAACTTATCAGAAGATTTGTCTTGAATATTATAGTGATCAAAATCAATAAATTTTCTTCCAAATATTTAACCACAATATGATCTTTTTTATATGAAAATATATATATATAATATGATTTCCAAAGATCAAAACCTAACATAATATTTTTCAAAAAATATCCCTCAATAATATATATAGTTAAGAACACTAAGGATATTCAATCAAGTAGTTTTGTAATATCGAAAATATCAAGTATTTAAATGAAAACTCACTTGAATAAAAAATACTTAACCAATGGCTAAAGCTTTTCTCAAGTAGTGATCTTATCAAAACAATTTAATATATGCACACTCAAGATCAACCTCTCAAATATTCAATAATGGATTTTGAGCTGAAAAACTCTTTGAAAAATAAATATCAACAAGTAGATCAGTTTAGATGAAAAACTTTATGAGAATAAATATTAACAAGTAGATCGATTTACCAAACCTCAATACCAAAATGAAAGCACAATGATTGCTTGATTGCCTTTTGAGAATCCAGATAGCCTTAGTTTAGATTTGATGTATAAAGTTTGAAATCCCAAGCAAAAGTTTCAGCATTGTATTTCCCAAAGTTGTGCTAATCTTACAATATGCTCAAACGTATGCCAAAGGTTCGTTCTCTTTTCTTTTCTTGGGCGCACAAGGTTTAGATGTTGATTATATAGGTAACCTTGCCCTTAGGATGATTTCTAACCGTTGGATCAACTTGATGAAGAAATAACTCGCGTGTTTTCTCATTAAAAAAATCAAAATTTTAATCTTCCCGTAAGTTCAGACAACTGAGGGTTAGAGGATCGTTTGGCTACTCCACATAAAGGTTCACCTATTATTTGATCAATGGGATGATTTTTTATGTACTTCCATTCTCTAGGTGGTTCATTAACCTCATTTTCAATTTTATTAGTTTCAGCGGATGATTTCTTAATTTCATTTCTCTTTTTAGAACCATCTTTAATGGACAGTTTTTCATATTCCTTATTTATCTCAATTTCATCTTCAACAGTCCTTTTGGAGAAGGGATTTGACTCATCGAACACTACATGAATGGATTCTATAACGGTTAATGTTCGTTTATTATAAACTCTGTAGGCTTTACTGTCTAAGGCATAACCCTAGGAAGATACCTTCATCTAATTTCATATCAAAATTTCCTAAATGTTCATTGTCTCTAAGCACAAAATATTTATAGCCAAAGACATGAAAATATGATATGTTTGGTCTATGGCCATTCCATAATTCGTAAGGAGTCTTATATAGAGAAGGTCTAATCAAAACTCTATTTAGAACATAGTAGGCGATATTTACTGCCTCAGCCCATAAGTACTTAGGTAGTTTATGTTCGTTAAGCATAGTTCTGGTCATTTCTTGTATAGACATATTCTTCCTTTCAACTACACCATTTTGTTATGGTGTTCTAGGAGCTGAAAATTTATGAGCTATTCCTAATGAATTGCAATAGTCTTCCATGCTTTGATTTTTAAATTTTCTACCCCTATCACTTTGGATTTTACTGATAGTATAACTCTTTTCATTTTGAATTTTCTTACACAGATTTATGAATTTTTCACACACTTCATCTTTGTGACCTAGAAATAGAACCCATGCATATCTTGAATAATCGTCAATGATAACGAATGCGTATGATTTTCCTCCTAAAATCTGAATTGGGTTTGGATCATATAAATCTAAGTGTAGCATTTGAAGTGGCCTAGTAGTAGAGATTACTTTCTTCTTCTTAAAGCTTGCTTTTGCTTGTTTTCCTAGTTGGCATGCATCACATATTTTATTTTCATGAATTTAGTCTTAGGCAATCCCTTAAATAATTTTTTCTTAACAAGTTTAGATATTAAATCCATGTTTGCGTGTCCTAGTCTCCTATGCCAAATCCAACTAATCTCATTTATAGCAGAGAAACACGTAACATGTTGAGAAGTAAGGTTATCAAGGCTAGTGATGTATACATTTTCATGACAATCAGTAGTAAACAATATTTTGTTTTCAGATTTGTTCTCTATAGTGCATTTGTCATGTTCAAATGAGACTTTATAACCTTTGTCACATAGTTGACTTATACTCAGTAAGTTATGTTTCAATCCATCAACTAACAACACATTATCAATGACGAGTGAAGGTTCCTTGCCAACTTTACCAACTCCAATGATTTTACCTTTAGAGTTATCCCCAAATGTAACAAATCCTTCATCTTTGGATATGATAGATGCAAATTTTGCTTTATCTCCTGTCATGTGTCGCGAGCATCCGCTATCCATATACCACTTGTCCTTCGAGGAGGACGATCTCAAGCACATCTGCAGGACATAGTCAAATAACTACTTTTGGTACCCAGATTTTCTTGAGTCCATGGGGGTTAGTACTAGATTCTCCTTTGAATTTTCAGACTTTCTTAAATTTGACATCTTTATTTTAGAAAGGACAATAAAATTTTATGTGACCCAACCTATTACATTTAATACATTTAATATTTCTACGATAGTTTTTAGTTGGAACATATGATTTTGACTCTCTTACAAAATATCCCATGTAGAGATGTTTCTGCTTTGGATTCTCCTTTCCATTAAAACCATGACCTTCCTTCTTTAGGGAATTTATTTGAGCTCCTAGGAGTTTTTCAAAATTATTTTGACCTTCAGTAAATTTACAAATAATCTTAGTTTTATCTTTCAAATTCTTTTCTAACTCCTCAATTTTCAAATTCTTGTCTTTCATGAGAGATGCATGAGATTCATTTTGACATTCAACTAACTTTGAAAATTCTTTCAATTTTAATTTCAAAATAGAATTTTTCTTATTCATTTTCTCAAGCATTTTAAGGGTGTACAAATATTCCTGATGCAATTCATCATATGAAAGCATGCTACTTTCATTTTCGGAATCAATTGAATAGTAAGATGAAGTAGAAAAAAAGGATTGTACCTCGTCATCATCGTGAGCCATCAGACATAAATTTACAATCTCATCATCACTAAATTCGGATTCTGAACTACTGGTGTTTTGCGTTTCCCAACCCACTTTTAAAGCCTTCTTCTTCTTCTTCTTCTTCTTCTTCTTAGACCCTTTATTCAGCTAGGGACAATCCAGCTTGATGTGTCCAAATATTCTACAGTTATAACACATGGAAGGATCATCTTTTTGCTTCCTTCTGCTAGACTCTCCCTTTTCTACTTTTGAGCCCTTGAATTTTCTTGTGTATTTCTTGTTCTTTCTCATGAACTCTCCAAATCTCTTGGTGATGAGTGCGATGTTATCATCTAATTATGAATCACTTCACTCACTGGAGTAGTGAGATAATGCCTTAAGTGTTGTGGCTTTCTTTGCTTTGCTTTGCTCATTCTTCCTCTCACTTATTGCAAGCTCATAGGTGATGAGCGATCCAATTAGTTCGTCAACCAACATATCCTTGAGATTTCTCCCTTCTACTATTGCAGTAGCTTTTGCTTCCCAAATGGGAGGTAGTCCCCTAAGTATTTTCCTGATCAACTCATAACTAGGGTAAGATTTACCAAGAGCATTTAGAGAAATCTTGATGTGTGTGGAGCTAGTGTACATGGATTAAATAGATTTATCAATAGTCATTTTAAATGCTTCATACTCACTAGTGAGCATGTCTATCCTACTATCTTTTACTTCCTTAGTACCTTCATATGTAACTTCTAATTTTTCCTAAATCTCTTTAGCAGAGTTACATGTCATTACTCTATTAAAATCATTTACATCTAGTGCACAAAATAACAGATTCATTGCAGTAGCATTTATTTGCACCGATTTCCAGTCCTCTTCAATATACTCATCTTCAGTTCTGGGTACATTAACCTTATCAACTACTTTCATAGAGACATGGTTTCCTTTGAAAACAATTTTCCACACTTTTCAATCTACATATAACAAATATATACTCATCCTTCTTTTCCAGTAGGTGTAATTTACACCGCAGAAAATAGGTGGTCTAGTAGACGAGTGTCCCTCACTGAATAGAGTTACACCGATGTGTGTCATGTGATCTTTTTACAAATGAACAATCAAGTCTATATAAACCCTCTCTAATGCCAAATGTTAATTTAGGTGTAATCCCAAGAGGGGGGTGAATTGGGTATTTTCAAAATCTTTCAGATTATTTACCACTTAATCCCTATTTCTAAATTTAATAAATTGATTGTAGGGGTTTAAGATTGATTTAAATTATTATACCAATGATTTCTTTTCGCCCAATTAATTGTCAAGTGCATGTGGGGTTATTCAACATACACATGCAAGATAGATATTGAAATGCATTACGGAAAATGAAAGGAGTAAAGGAAGAGAGAAGATAAACATACTTTTTATGAGGTTCAGCCAACCCGGCCTACATCCTCTCCTTGAGCAACCCACTCAAGGATTCCACTAAATCCCTGCTCCTTTAACCAGGATGGAGCTTCCCTTATTTCTTGTTAGAAAAGGTGTATTCCCAAGAGGGGGGGGGGTGAATTGGAATTTTAAACTTTTTCTCCTAGATTGAACTAGATGTTAGCTGAGTATAACAACCTAGGGTCTTTCTTTGTAGTTTCAAATACGTTGATAAGTATAATATGCAGAAATTTAAATCAAGCATATCATTCATACAATAACATACACATATGGTAAATAAAAGATGCGACAATGTACACAAACACACGATATGTTATCGGGGTTCGGCCAACTATGCCTACGTCCCCGCCTCTAGCTCGCAAGCCAGGGGATTCCACTAATAGCTCACTTAAGGGTGGAGCGGCACCGTTTACAACCAGGTCAAATTAACACATGGTTGACCTCAATCTTAACCAGGTCAATTAGCGGGGCTGACCTCAACCTACACGCCTTAACAGGATGACGCACCTAACTTTCCTAACCGGGTCTAAGCCAATCCGAGACTATTCTAGGGCTAGTCTCCCTTTTCAGGCCCGTGCCTGGAAATACAACAGATGTGTATTACAATCAAATGGTACAGTGATTGTGCTTTTGTGTAAAGCAGATATGTACCCAGATGCGCACAATAACATACACCACAATATGATTCAATATGTAAGCTCAATGTCATCTAGATGGTTCAATTCTTAAAGGTATTTTCTATCAGTGTAATGCGTACGGGAGAGTGTCAAACAAACAATATTTGTATCACAAGATATGTTCAATATAATAGTTCACACAAAGATACTAGCCAGACAATATGTATATTTCAATGAGCAGGTTTCCTCAATTATATGATGCTCCAGTAATATATATGATCGGTTTGCAAAAGATATTCAATCTTTGTATTCAACAAAGGATATGCGAGTTAATGAATATTGCAACAGAGATTTTATCACACAAACAAATATCTCTTCAAATGTTTTTCAAGATAAAAGCACAATAGATATTTGAAAATGATTTTGAAAAGATTTTGCAAACAAAATACTATACGATCTTCTCAGGATATTGTAATGAAGGTACAAGCTTAGAAGATCTAACAAAGTCTTCTTATGATAGACTTATCAACAAAGTCCCCTAAGAATCCTTGGGTTTTGCTCTCAAATAAAGTCGTGTCAAGAAAATAAAACAAGGAGAGCAAACCCTTCCAAACACACACTCAATCCACTTATAAATGGTGTAGGCACTAATAGAATGTAAGCATAAGTGAACGAGGCTAAAAAATGAGTAGTATAGGCTTTTGGATTTTCATAGAATTTTCCCTTAATCAAAGTGGTTAATCCATGCTAATTTTCTCAAATGATCTCATATATATAGGCATAGGAGAAAATATGACCATTGGGGACCTATTGGGTATTATTATTAGGGAAGTTTAATGATGTTTAAAGTATTTTAACCCTGTTTAAAAAATATTTAACCGTGGTAAAAATCAGGGCAACCCGAGAGGTCCGGTCGACCAGAAATGTTTCGGTCGACCAAGTCTCATATGGTTCGGTCGACTAGGGGAGTTTTGAACTAAAGGCTTGATCGACCAGGAGAGGGTGATTTTCCAATTTTTCAAGGTTCGGTCGACCAGGCCAATTTGAACTGGCTGGTTTGGTCGACTAGACCACTAGGATTTCTCCTGAGGACCCTCGATCGACCAGGAAGTTGGAGTACAAAAATGGCTCGGTCGACTAGATGGTCAAAATGTTAACCCAGGAAGGTTTCGGTCGACCGGGGCTTTTTGAACTACCTGGCTCGGTCGACCAGGGCTTTTTGAACTACCTGGCTTGGTCGACTAGGGCCTTCGTCAACTATTGACCCATGCTTGGTTCGGTCGACTAGGGCACAATGAACTGCCTGGTTCGGTTGACCGAAAGTGCACCAAGTGTGCATTTCGGTCCTATTTTGAGATATACAAACCCTAATGAAGTGCCTAACAAACATATGTGCAAATGTGTATGTCCTAGGATCACTTGGGGTCCAATTTTAAGATGCCAAAAAAGTCCGGTGTTGGTCGAACTAAATCCTAAGGTCTTTCTAAGGTCATTTCTCATTTACGGTTTATTTGAGCTTACGTAATAAATCATACATGTGATGTGTGTGAGCTTATTACAAACCAAAGCCCTAGCTTACTTTGTGCACATCTTGATCTTAACAATCTTAGTTCTTGAAAAAAACCTCAAACACTCATTAGATACAAAGAGTATTTGTCATAATCAAAACTGGTCGTGACCGATAAGGTCAACACATCTACTACTTACAAGAGGCACAACTTCCTCCTCACCTGGTTCACAACTCGAACTGTGATTGCAATATATAATTTCAAATCTGCAAAACAACTCAAGATTCGCTTCTAACAAAGCTAGTGAGTATAATTGAAACCTAACACATATCCATATGATGAAACTTGAAGCTCAGTATGTATGTAATGATATAATCGTTATATGAACGATATGCTTCACATAATTTCCATTTTATCAAATCTCCCAAAATAATGATGTAAGTAAAATCTTGGAGGAATTAGGATTCTAGTTCAACTTATTTGATGCACAAATATCAAATGTGAACTTATCAAAAGATTTGTCTTGAATATTATAGTGATAAAAAACAATAAGTTTTCTTCCAAATATTCAACCACAATATGATCTTTGTAATATGAAAAAATATATATATAATGTGATTTCCAAAGATCAAAACCTAATATAATATTTTTTATAAAATATCCCTCAATAATATATATAGTTAAGAACACTAAGGATATTCAATCAAATAGTTTTGTAATATCAAAAATATCAAGTCTTTAAATGAAAACTCACTTGAATAAAAAATACTTAACCAATGGCTAAAGCTTTTCTCATGTAGTGATCTTGTTAAAACGATTTAATATATGCACACTCAATATCAACCTCTTAACAAATATTCAATAATGGATTTTGAGATGAAATGCTCTTTGAAAATAAATATCAATAAGCAGATCAGCTTAGATGAAAAACTTTATGAGAATAAATATTAACAAGAAGATCGATTTACCAAACCTCAATACCAAAATGAAAGCACAATGATTGCTAGATTGCCTTTTGAGAATCAAGACAGCCTTAGCTTAGATTTGGCGTATAAACATTGAAATCCCAAGCAAAAGTTTCAGCAGTGTATTTCCCAAAGTTGTGCTAATCTTACAATATGCTCAATTGTATGCCAAAGGTTCATTCTCTTTTCTCTTCTTGGGGGCACAAGGGTTTAGATGTTTATTATATAGGTAACCTTGCCCTTAGGATGATTTCTAACTTTGGATCAACTTGATGAAGAAATAACTCGCTTGTTTTCTTATTAAAAAATCAAATTTGTAATCTTCTCGTAAGTTCAGATGATTGAGGGTTAGAGCTTAGACGACTGAAGTTTCTTAGAGCTTTGAAAAATAGAACCTGGACATAGGGTCAGACGACTGATGTTGGGGTTCATTCTGTTGAAGTCGCGGGTTCAGATGACTGAAGTCAGGGTTCAGTCTTCTGGTGTGCTTCTATCTGTTTTTGTGTTTCTCCAATAATTCTTTAGATGGCTGAACTTAATCTTCGGTCTTCTGAAGAAATTCTACAGACGACTGAACTTAACTTTGGTCTTCTAAAGTTGACACTTCAGACAACCGAGCAGGGAGTTCGGTCTTCTGAACAGTGCATTTTCTAGATTTTTCTTTATAGTTTCAAAAATTTGTTTTGCTCTCTTTCTTTGCTCTTTTATAAAATATTTTTCGGGGTTTCAAAAACAATATCTAAGTCCATAAATATCCTCATAAGTCCTAAGGCCAGTCTAGGGTATACTTTGAGCCTCAAATTAAATCATATGAAATATGTGAATACATTAGTTCTAAATACCCATTCCCATGACGATCTTGAACTTGCTGCTTGTATCTTCATTCTTCTACTCTTTTAGCTCTATGGATTGTGCCAAGATGCATATTCATTAATCTTCATGGCTTCCATGACTTGCTAGCCTTCTGTGCATGCTAAATATTGTTTATGTTCACAATCTCAATGCACAAATCAAATACTAAGTGATTTGTCATTATCAAAACCAGATTGGACTCATAGAGCCAACAATGTTAAACCAACCTTCATTTTTTATCATCAAAACGAGATTCAAAAACCTTGTTAGGCCAAAAATCTCCCCCTTTTTGATGCTAACAAATAAGGAGCAAAGATGAGAGATCCTTTGAAAAATTCTCCCCCTTACAATAAGCATGCTTTTTAAAAACAAATATGAAAAATGATGATTTCAAATATGAGTAAGTTCAAAAGTATGGCACAGTTAAGTATATTTCATAGAATTAAGTATAATTCATTATAGCTCATTGCATGTATATATTTGCATTTTATTTTAAATCATCTTCACACAATTAAGTATATTTCATTATAGCTTATTGCATGTATATATTCTTTTACTCCCCCTTGCTATATGCCAAGAATCATATATTTGTTGTATGCTCATGCATTGTATACTCATGTTTGCTCCCAAAATTTCTCCCCCTTTGACATCATTCAAAAACTATTAAGGAATGTAAACGCAAAGTGGATTAGCACATTAAAAGCATCGGCATATTTAGAGCAAATTCATAGTACACAAGGTCATAAATAGAGGTTACAAGCCCAACCAAAAACAAGAGCAACATAAACAAATACACAGAAAGTGCTTAATACATTCCAGAATGATAAACTAAATCAATTATTAGCATCATCATATTCCTCTTTAGCGTCTCCGTCATCTCCTTCCTCTTCATCTTATTCTTTATCTCCTTCCTCTGATTCTTCATCATCACTCTGAGGAGCAGAACTAGTGTCCATAGGATCAACACCGTGGGATGAGCTAGCCTGATATTTTTCAATACGAGTGAGGCACTGATCAAGTTAGGAACAGATAGAGTGAAGTGAAGATACATCCTCCTGAAGGGATTGAAGTCCTAATCTCATATCTCTACTAAAGGTCAAAAATTCATGATAAAAGGGAATGAACCATAAAGGCGTATCAGCAGGAGGTCCTTGGTCTTGAACTGGAAGAGGAGGAAGAGGTACAGCTTCTGGTGCTCTTTGAGGTCTTCCTCCTTTAAAGAACCAACCCTAATTGTGCTTTTCATAGCCTATCTTCTTGAAGGTTATGGAGGTGAAGAGGTCATATCAGGTTCGTTTTATAAATAACTCAGAAGGTGTGGTAATCTCAAGATGAGCAAAGATAAGATTTAATACACCTCCATAAGGAAGTGTGACATTAGTGGCTTCCAACTTAGCCCATATCCATTACAAGATAAGGATGGAGAGATCAAGCTTCTTTCCCTTTAGCAAACACTATAAAACGAAGTAGTCGACGTAGGAAAGATGATTATAAGATCCGGCCTTAGGTTGGATGTTATTGGAGATAATCTTATGAATAATTTGGGCCTAGAGGTTCAATTGCTTATACATGGGTGGATGGCCTTCATTTACCATGATCGGAGGTAGAAACTCTTCAAGTGTGAAGCCTTGCTCAAGAATCCATGATTGAGCAAAGGCGGGACATTCAAATTCTCCCAGGGTTATATGAAAAATGGGAGCTATAATTTGAGGAGTTAAAATGATTTTCTTACCTTTAACCTCAGTAGTGAGAACACTTTCTCTAGAAATCATGTTGGCATAAAATATTTTGACAAGGTTGGGGTACGTGCCTTTGACTTGATAGACAACAAATTTTTTCCAACCAATGTTTCTAAACACAAGTAGTATTTCAAGGAATTTTGAATCAAGAAAGGTGGTTTCAATCACCTTACAAAAGATGGGATCCGTAGAATGGAGAGTAGAACGATAATGATGCTTTGAGTGGGGAGTGACTAGCCATTGCTCGATATTGTCATCATCCCTTCCGAAGGAGGATCCTCGGTTTGCTGTGGTCTTACTACGAGGCATTGTTGTATTATTGGATATTGGAGGAAACAAGCCAAGAGGAACCCTAGAATCCAAGAGGAAGAGAGTAGGAGAAGGGGATTGAAGCTTTGATTCGAAGGGTTTTGAGTAAGGGAGCAAGGAAGACGAAGGGGTGAAACTTCAAGTGAGTGATGGAGCAAGAGCCAGTAGCCTAAAGTTAGGGTTTGGTTCTTTAAAATATATAAATCCCGCAACTTCAGGTACTTAAAGATTAAGTTCAATCGCTTGAAGATTTATAGAATTGGAATCTCAACAGGCAGTAGCACCTCAGTCGCCTGAGGTCTGCTGGCTTAGGCACTTGAACCTTTAGTCTACAGTGCTCAGTTGCCTAAGCTTCCAAGCACAATCATCTGAAGTCCCTAATTTCTTAGTTTTCTCATTTTAATCAATATGAAACCTACCTAAATTACTTCCCTACTATGTAACATCCCAAGTTCTCTTCTTATGGATATAAATATTTCTTCGGAGAGAGATTTTGTAAAGATATTCTCCCATTGATCATTTGTGTTTATAAATTCAAGTATGATATCTTCTTTTTGAACATGATCTCTTAGAAAGTGGTATCTTATGTCAATGTGTTTTGTTCTTGAGTGTGATATAGGATTTTTAGAGATATTTATAGCACTGGCGTTATCAAACTTAATTGGAATGGTGGAGCATTCTAAATTGTAGTCCTTTAATTGTTGTTTCATGTATAAGGTTTGTGCACAACAACTCCCAGTTGTTACACACTCAGTTTCAACTGTGGATAAGGCTACGGAGTTTTGTTTCTTAGAAAACCAAGACACTAGAGATCGTCCTAGAAAGTGACAAGTCCCACTTGTACTTTTTCTATCTATTTTACACCCTACATAATCGACATTCAAATAACTAATCATTATGAATCCGGTGTCCTTAGGATACCAAATTCTTAAGTCCATTGTTCCTATCAAGTACAGTAGGATTTTGTGTACAACTATTTGATGTGATTCTTTAGGTGCTGATTAGAAATGTACCCACATGCAAACGCTAAACATTATATCGGGCCTACTAGCTGTTAAGTATAACAAACTTCTAGTCATGCCTCAATATTATTTCATATTTATGGGTTTCCTTTTTTCATCTTTATCAAAGCTTATTGAAGTACCCATGGGAGTACCTATGGGTTTACTATTTTCCATATCAAATTTTTTAAGCATATCTTTTTTGTATTTGGATTGAGTTATAAAAGTTTCATTTCTTGCTTGTTTGATTTGTAATCCTGGGAAGTAGTTTAATTCTCCCATCATGCTCATTTCAAATTCTTGTTGCATACATTTGACAAATTCTTTACATAGATTATCATTAGCTGCACCAAAAATAATATCATCTACATAAATTTGGATTATGAGCATGTCATCTTTCTTAGATTTGATAAACAAAGTACTATCAACCTTACCTCTAGAAAACCCTTTATCTAGTAGGAATCCACTAGGGGCTTGTTTTAAACCATATAAGGCCTTAGTCAGCTTGTACACATACTCAAGTTTTTGTATGTCTTCAAAGCCTGGTGGTTGTTTTACATATACCTCTTCATTAATATAATCATTTTAAAATGCACTTTTTATCTCCATTTGATATAATTTAAATTCCGTATGAGATGCATAAGCTAAGAGCATCCTAATTGCTTCCATTCTAGCTACGGGAGCAAATGTCTATCCCTTCTTCTGGGTTATATCCTTTAACTACATGTCTAACTTTATTTCTAACTACAATTCCATTTTCATCCTTTTTGTTTCTAAATACCCATTTAGTTCCTATAATTGAATGATTTTGTGGTTTGGGAACTAATGTTCATACTTTGCTTCTTTCAAATTGATTTAACTCTTCTTGCATGACAATTATCCATGAATCGTCACTTAAAGCTTCTTCTACATTCTTTGGTCAAATTTGAGATAAGCATAGTGATTGCATAAATTTTTCCAAAAGGATCTTGTAGTTATTCCTCTTGATGGTTCTATTATAATTTGATCTTTTGGATGATTTCTTATATATTTTCATTCTTTGGGTAGTTCAATATTTTCAATAGCATCATTTGGTCTTTCTTCATTTTCTTCTTCTTTTGCTTCTTTTAACTCATCTTGTTTTTGAGTAGCTTGTACTTCTTCAATTTTTATTGGTTTATTAAATCGGATTTCTTCATCAAAGGTTACATGAACAGATTCCAAGATTGCAAGAGTTTTTTTATTGTATGTTCTATAGGCTTTACTTTTTAATGAATATCCTAAGAATATCCCTTTATCTGCTTTTGCATCAAATTTGCCTAAGTCATCTTTATCATTTAATTAGCATTTACAAACAAAGACATAAAAATAAGAGATGTTAGACCTTCTACCTTTCCAAAGTTCATAGGGAGTTTTATTCAAATTTTTTCTTATTGAAACTCTATTTATTACATAGTATGCAGTGTTTACAGCTTCAGCTCAAAAGTATTTTGGTAGATTATGTTCATTTAACATTGTTCTTGCCATTTCTTGAAGTGTTCTATTCTTTCTTTCAACAACTCCATTTTGTTGTGGAGTTCTAGGTGCTGAAAAATTATGATTAAACCTAGAATAGTCCTCAACTATTGCAAAGGCATATTGCTTACGTCCTAGCTTTGAGTTCTAGTAGGACCAAACAAATCCAAATGTATAAGTTCTAAGGGTCTACTAGTTGATATATGTTTCTTCTTTTTAAAACTTGTTTTGATTTGCTTTCCAAGTTGGCAAACATCACAAATTTTATCTTTTATGAACTTTGTGTTTGGTAAACTTTTAACTAAGTTCTTTCTAGATAGGTTTGATAATAGGTCCATGCTTGCATGTCCGAATCTTCTATGCCAAAGCCAACTAGCTTCATTTATGGTAGCCAAACATGTTACTTCTTGAGAGATTAAGTTTTCAAGGTTTATACAATATATATTGTTTACTTTATAGGCTGCAAATAGAATTTCATGATTTCTAGGATTTTGAACTATACACTTATCTTGCTTAAAGATTATGTCATGACCTTTGTCACTAAGTTGACTTATACTTAAAAGATTATGCTTTAGTCCATCAACTAACAAAACATCATCAATAGTAAATGAGGGTTATTTACCAATTTTACCTATATCAACGATTTTACTCTTGGCATTGTCACCAAAGGTCACATATCCTCCATCGTTTTGAACTAGGGACGTGAACTTTGTTCTATCTCCCGTCATGTGTCTTGAACACCTGCTGTCCAAGTACCATTTTTATTTTGATGGAGTAGTCCTAAAGCACACCAACAAGGAAGGATTCATGGTGTTACTTTTGGAACCCAAACCTTCTTAATTCTTTTTAAGTCATGCCTAATTTTAGTGTTTACTTTCCCTTCATTCTTGATTTTGACATATTTCTTTTTTAAGTGGACAATTGAACTTTATGTGTCCCTTATTTCTACACAAGTAGCAAGTGGTATTTTCATGTATATTTGTAGAAGATGTGCTTGCATAGTATTTAGACTCTTACAAAATATCCCATAAATAATTTTTTCTTCTTTTTGTTTTCTATTCCATTGTCCTTCTTTATTACTTATCATCCTTTGTTGACCAACCATCTTTTCAAAATTCTCTTCACCTATAATAAAGTTGTAAATGATTTTATCTTTATCTTCAATTTTTATTTTAAGTTCACTTATCTTGGTCTTTCTTGCTTTCATCATTTACTTGTAGTTTTACTAATTCTTGAGACATATTGTTAATTTTCTTCATTAGATCATTAATATGAGAATCTTTTTCTTTTTCAGCCAATTTAGAACTTTCTAGTTTTTTCTTAAGATTTTCATTTTGTTCTTTTAAGGCTATGCTTCTATTATATACTTTGATAAACCTATTGTGTAAATTGAATAGTTCAACTTGAACTTCTTTGTAAGAAGACATACTTTCACATGAATTATTACTAGATTCTTCACTAGATTCTTCCAAAGAACTATAATAAGAACTTACCTCATCATTGTGTGCCATAAAGCACATGTTGGCAACTTCTTGGTCACTTGAGTCATCCTATGATTCGTTTGAGCTTGTGTCATGCCACGTAGCTTTCATTGCCTTATTTTTCTTCTTCTTGTCCTTCTTCAGCCATGGACAATTGGGTTTAATGTGTCCAACTTTCTTACAATTATAACATGTTGGTGGATCGTTCTTAGTTTGCTTTGTGTTTGTTTCTTCTTCTTTTTTGTTTTCGATCCTTTAAACTTTCAAAAGAATTTTTTATTCTTCTTGAAAAATTTTCCAAGTCTTTTAGTGATAAAGGCTAATTCTTCATCATCTAATTCATTGTCTTCATCCTTATCACAAGAGCTTTCTTTACGAGCCTTAAGAGCTATTGATTTCTTGTTTTTATTAATACTCTCTAAATTTCTTTCATTCATAGTCATTTCATATGTAAGTAGAGATCCTATTAATTCATCTAGGGAGGTGTTTTTCAAGTTTCTTCCTTCCGTAATGGCAGTGGCCTTAGGTTCCCAAATTGGTGGCAGTCCTTTGAGGATTTTTCGATTCATTTCATAAGTTGAGTAATTTTTCCCTAAGTCATTGAGGGAGTTTATATGTGAGTGAACCTTGTACATATTAGTGATGGTTTCATCCGGGTTCATCTTAAAAGCCTCAGACTCGCTTGTGAGCATATCAATTCTACTATCTCTAACATCTATAGTTCCTTCATAGGTTACTTCTAATTTGTCCCAAATTTCTTTGGCTGACTTACATGCCATGACCCTATTAAACTCATTAAAATATAAAACACAATATAGTGCATTCATGGCACTAGAGCTTACTTGCTTCATTTTATAACCATTGTCAGTCAAGTCTTTTTCTTCTTTAGGAGCTTCTTTGCCATCTACTTGTTTAGTAGAAATGTAGTCACCATGTGTCACAACCTTTCATGCCTTCCAATCCATGGTTTGAATATATATCCTCATTCTTTGTTTCCAAAATTTATAATTTAAACCATAAAAGATAGGCATTCCTTCCGTATCTGATTTACCATGATTCTGAAATAACCGTAATAATCATGATACTGCATAAGCTGTAACTGTAATTCATACGTCATAATACTAAGAACTGTATAATCATACTACTGAAATTCATATAATCATGGTACTGAGATTCGTATAATCATGGTACTATAATTCATATAATCATGGTACTGAAATTCATTAAATCATGATATTGAAGTTCATAAAACATATCTCCATACTATACTCATATTCTCAAGCCACACCATACTTTAATACATAATATTCATAATTTAATAAATTGTATAATATTTTAAAAATACCTAGCATAGCATATTTCCTTTACCTGACTATTGGAAAGCCCCTATGGTATACTGGCCTAACACCCGTGGGGCCTCTTACATAACACCCTGAAAGAAACATTTTCCAGAACAAAATATCAGTATTTGTTTGTCTACATCATTTCCTATAATTGTCAGAAGGCCAAAAATGGACTAAAAGGCCTTACCCTAAATTTGGGATGAAATCCAACTTTGTTTCACCAACAATCCGCTCTGAAAGACTTGCAGAGAACTTCGCCAGGAGCGTCGTGGTGGCTTCGGATCATCGATCTGGCATCTGGCGAGGCCGAAATTAAAGAAAGAAGGGAGAGGGTTCGTAGGAGAGAGAGAGAGAGAGAGCACTGTGGAAATGTGATAAAAATTCAATTTTTCACTACTTATAAGGCCAGATTCGTTGACGAGACACGTCACCTCGTCGACGAGTCCTTCATTAAATTCATCGACGAAACCCTGTATTCGTTGACGAAATTTAGAGTAACCCATTCTTCGCTTGGTAGTTTCTCATCGACGAAATCTTGCCTTTGTCGATAAGGTCCTGAAGACCTTCGTTAAAAAAATCCTGTATTCGTCGACGAATTTTTTTATGCACTCATCAACGAACCCCTCTATTCATCGATGAGTCCTAGCAAATCTACTGCCTCCTTCTGTTCTTGTTTCTATTTTCCTCCCTCTTTCTAAATAAAATAATATTATTCTTTGACTCACTACATCAGGCACTTGAGGTGACAAGGGTCAATCGTCTGAGGGTACACTACCTCTTCAAGAATTCATCAGGAAATTTTTCAAGTGCCTGAACTTATTCTTCAGTTGCCTGAGGAAATTCTTTAGGCGCCTGAGCTTTGACTTCAATCGCCTAAATAGAAAATTTTCCTATTTTTCTATTCAGTTTTCAAAAATACTTAGCTCTCTTGCTTTGTTACTTTACAAAATCATTTTCCAGGGTTTTAAAAACAAGGTTTCTAAGTCAAAAATAAATGCTAATGAGCTTCAAACCATTTCATATGATATTTCAATATGAAGTACTTACATTGATTCATCCTAAAACCGTAAGTACTCTAAACTTGAAGTCTTTATAGGTGTCTTTGCTTTGAGTCATCTTGAATTGAAGCTTGATTCAACTTTAGGTTTCCAAATGCTTTGAATCTTTTTAGCCCACTTAAGCTTCCTTTGGATCACTTTGACAATGAGTACAACTTTGTGGTCCTTGGTGATATTTGAACTTGCTTTCCTTTGATATTTTGAACTTTGCCATTTAAGCAATCTTGAAACATCATCACTTAACAACACATGTTAAGTCAACCTTCATTTGTTATCATCAAAATGAGATTCGAAAGTAATGTTAGGCCAATAGGGGTACATTGCAAAAGTCTCCAAAGACTATGCTAACACCTCCTCAAATGCTTACACACATATCGCCTGTTTTCTATGCAAGGAGAAAGGACCCGATGAGTTTGAATGCCCATTAAAAAGAAAGGGTGCAAAAATCAGACAAGTTTGGAGAATAAAAGAGTCAACTCTTGTTAAACCATCCAGACCCAAGAAAGTATGGGAACCTAGATAAAAAGCCTACTTCACAAACCAAAGTACTCCAAAGATATTAGGATTAGTCATTCCCTTTTTAGAAATTAAGAAAGCTAAATCTATACTAAAATGAAAAGGGATGCCTCCGTAGCCTACAAGATTCAAGATAGCCAATTCAAATATAAGAAGAAAATTTCTCCTTATTCAATAAATGGAAAGCTACTTAATCCAATTTAATCCAAGGATATTGACAAGTTGAAATTGAAAATATTAAAGAAGAGTTTATGAGCTTATTGACGACTATGATATTGAAAAAAAATGAATACAAAAATGGTATTGTTAGCCACAAATCAAGAAAGCTTGGATTGTATAAGGCTTATCTTCGAAATCAAGGGAGTCATTTGCTTCAAAAAGCCAATTTAGAAAGTCATTTGAAGCATGATAAAATGATAAATCAAAAGAGAGAGATTGAGTTGCAAATTTAAACAACTTGCTAAACATGAGCATGTTATGATATTAATGATATTGATATGATCTTGGTATCATTCTTGATATTGGTATCGATGAGCACTTACATGAAATTAATTGATATTTGAGCATGGCATGATAAATTTAAAAGCATGATTGGTAATCTTGACACCTTCATGAATACATAGTTTATACTTCAAGAATTAAATTCTAAATTTATTGAATATGAAATACATTTCATTCAGGGGGAGTTATACTTTTTAAGTAATGATATCATGATTACTGAAAATTATTGAAAATTTTGATGTAGAATCTTTTGAATTTTATCATGCTATTTTGGGACTTATTGTCTATTTTTCATGCATGATGAATGCAAAGTTTTTACTTTGTGCCTTCACTGGATATATATTTTTGCTTATGGTTGCTCTTTGCCTTAGTATTTATATGTTTTTCTTTATATCTTACTCTTTTTTATTAATGTTAAAAGGGGGAGAAGTTTTGGGCAAAATTTGAGCATGATAAATGATCTTGAATTATGACATGATGTGATATTAAGCTAATCTTGATATATGAGAATGATATTGAAATTGATCATGAATTCTGATATGCTTATTGAAATTGATCTTCATATTACAAATATTGTTAAGTTAATGCTTATTGTAAGGGGGAGCCATTTTAAGGCTTACTCATTTTTGCTACTTGTTTGTCATCATAAAAAATGAGGAGATTGTTGGTTTTACAAGGCTTAAAATCTTGTTTTGATGATGACAAATCAGAGGAACTTAACATATTTGATTAAGTGATGATATTTCAGGCTCAAGTATGTGAATACAAGGCCAAGTGCACACAAGGATTATTGAAAGCTTATACTCCAAAGAAAGAATATCTCATAAAGTTTATATTATTAAAGCATGGATTCAAAGATGATTTGATGAAGCTTAAAGTGAACTGAAGTTGGAAGTCAGGATAGACTCAAGAGATGGAAAAACATGAAGACTTAAGTGCCTAGAATGTATAAGTCTTAATACGTCTCATGTAAGTACTTAAAGCGATTTCAATATAGACACATGAAACTCTTAAACTAATTTCTTAGACCTAGATACCTTTTAAAATACTTGGAAAATATTTTTATAAGGTCAAAATTTATTTCAAAAAGGTTAAAAATTTTTTTGGAATGAAAAGCACCAAAATAGGATTTTCCAAATTCTATTCTTTTTTTTTACATCTGCATTGATGAGCACGTTTCTCTATCAAAAAATCCTTATCTTAAAAGGTGTTCAACATGAAAGTTGTGGGATTGTCTCTTAGCTTTCTGTTGATATCAAGAACATCTAATGTTGAGTTGTATAGAAAACGTTATGATCAAAATACTAAAAGGTGGTCGAAGTTATCAAGTGCCTGACAAAGTTGACCAATGCGACTGACACGTAGACAGAATGATTTTTTGGAAAACCCAAGAGGACCCATGCTACTTACTCTTCATACCCAGGTGACTGACTCTTTGAAAATTCAAATTTTAAAAATAACGAAAACTTTCCAAAAGTGATTTTTTGGCCACCAAACTTTGTGAAAACTTGAGGAATATTTCAAGCAACTTAGGCAGCACGAAAATATGCTTTTTAACTCAATAAATACAAACTAAACCTAAGGATTTTATACATCCATAATTAAGAAATCAGCTATTGTTCAAATTCTTCCACATTCAAAGAGTTCTTGCTGAGCATTCATTGCTGAAAGTTATTGCTACGAATTTGTTGAATTAAAGTTTGAGGTTCTTGTGCTTAAACTGAGATTTTTCAAATCTAAAGAACCCCGGTGATATATTCTTGAGCTTCATCTATTTATATTGATTAATTGATGAAGTATATTGTGCTATACCTTGTACTAATCTGCTCATGAGGACAATGTCTTTATACACCAAATTTGTTTCTTGTTTTTCTCAACGGTTCATGATTGTTGAATTGTTATCGAGCGTGGGGTATCGCTTGGAGATGGGGCTCCACCCTAGTTGAAGGAGGGATTGTAAAAGGCTGCTCTTGCCCGCAAAGGAGTGTGTAAGGTTGCTCCTACCCCTAAAGGAGTGGTATAGTGGAATCCTTAGGTGTTTTGCCTAAGGCGAGGACGTAGGCAGGTATAGCCGAACCTCCTAAAAATCCCGGTGTCTCTCTCTTTCCCTAAATCTCTTTAATTTCTTGCACATATATAAATTGCGTGGATGAATGTTTAATTTGTGAAAATTAACTTGTGATTGGGAATTGCAATGAGAGTACGTTAAAAAGAAAGGGTGCAAAAATTAGACAAGTTTGGAGAATAAAAGAATCAACTCTTGTTAAACCATCCGGTCACAAGAAAGTATGGGTACCTAGATAAAAAACCTAGTTCACAAACTAAGGACTCCAAAGATATTTGGATTAGTCATTCCCTTTTTAGAAATTAAGAAAGCTAGATCTTTACTAAAATGAAAAGGGATGCCTCCATAGCCTACAAGATTCAAGATAGCCAATTTAAATATAAGAAGAAAATTTCTCCTTGTTCAATATATGGAAAGCTACTTAATCCAATTTAATACAAGGATATTGAACTAGTTGAAATGGAAAATTTTAAAGAAGAGTTTATGAACTTATTGACAACTATAACATTGAAACAAATGAATACAAAAATGGTATTGTTGGCCATAAATCAAGAAAGGTTGGATTGTAAAAGGCTTATCTTCGAAATCAAGGAAGTCATTTGCTTCAAAAAGCCAATTTAGAAAGTCATTTGAAGCTTGATAAAATGATAAATCAAAAGAGAGAGATTGAGTTGCGAAATTGAAATAACTTGCTAAACATGAGCATGTTATGATATTAATGATATTGATATGATCTTGGTATTATTCTTGATATTCGTATCCATGAGCACTTACGTAAAATTAATTGATATTTGAGCATGACATGATAAATTTAAAAGCATGATTGGTAATCTTTACACCTTCATGAATACATAGTTTATACTTCAAGAATGAAATTCTGAATTTATTGAATATGAAATACATTTAATTCAAGGGGAGTTATACTTATTAAGTAATGATATCATGATTACTGAAAATTATTGAAAATTTTGATATAGAATCTTTTGTATTTTCTCATGCTATTTTGGGACTTATTGTCTATTTTTTTATGCATGATGAATAAAAAGTTTCTACTTTGTACATTCACCGAATATATACTTTTACTTATAGTTGCTCTTTGCCTTAGTATTTATATATTTTTCTTGACATCTTACTCTTTTTTATTAATGTCAAAAGGGAGAGAAGTTTTGGGCAAAAATTGAGCATGATAATTGATCTTGAATTATGACATGATGTGATATTAAGCTAATCTTGATATATGAAAATGATATTGAAATTGATCGTGAATTATGATATGCTTATTGAAATTGATCTTGATATTACAAATATTGTTAAGTTGATGCTTATTGTAAAGGAGAGCATTTTTAAGGCTTACTCATTTTTGCTCCTTGTTTGTCATCACCATAAAAGGGCAGATTGTTGGCCTTACAAGGCTTAAAATTTTGTTTTGATGATAACAAATCAGAGGAACTTAACATATTTGATTAAGTGATGATATTTCAGACTCAAGTATGTGAATAAAAGGTCAAGTGCACACAAGAATTATTGAAAGCTTATACTCCGAAGAAAGAAGATCTCATAAAGTTTATACTATTAAAGCATGGATGTAAAGATGATTTGACGAAGCTTAAAGTGAATTGAAGTTGGAAGTCAAGTGTTAACTTTTTGGTTAGATCTCTGTTTTAATTATGACAAACCATAGTATCTCATCTTTTTGTTTTGAGTACTTGAAAAGGTTAGCACAGATGATGAAGTAATATAGAAGCCGGGAAGCACTCAAACAAGCACATCCTTCGGCGCAATCCATGAAATCCCTGAGGAGCGGGGCATGAACCCTTTGTCTGTTTTTAAGTTTTATTTTTATATTTATCATTTGAGTTTGTAATTATAATCTCTTGTCTGTAATAATTAATGCATGGCATGCATAATAGGACGATAAGCTCAAGACTATAGATGGATCTTAGGGATCACTCTTCGGTTGACCAATGCCAAATTTTTTCGATAGGCCTCAGAAAGACCTAGAATGACCTTAGGACCCAGATTCATTCATAAAAAAAATGTGCTTATATGAATAAGGTTATTGAATCAGGGGATTAGAACCGAAATGCATTAAAAATGCATGTTTGGTCGACCTAACCAGAATGTATAAGAACATTCGGTCGATCGAATCGGTCAGAGGTCAATGATTTGACAACAGTACGGTTGATCAAACCTTACCAAGTTCATACAGCTTGGTCAACCGAACTCCCACCTGGTCAACGTTTTGACTTCTTGATCGACCAACCAAAATTAAATGGGCAGCACCCTAGTCGACCGAACCTCCACGTGGGAGATTCCAACCGCCCGGTCGACCAAACCTCGAAGTTCAAATTGACCCGATTGACCAAACCATGCAGATTTGGAAAATCACCCTTAAACCATACATGTACGGTCGACCGAACTCTCAGTTCATTTTTTTGCATGGTCAACCGAACTCTGCCACTTGGTTAACCGAGCCTTAAGTTCAGTCGACTGGTGCTCTCGAGTTGGATAATTTTTTTTACAGAGGTTAAAAGTTTTCAAACAAGGTTAACTTTGCTAAATTGTTTTAAAACAATTCTAATAATTCCTTATATGTCCTAAACGGTCATAATTTGGCCTTTATCTGTAAATATGAGTTCATTTGTGAGGATTAGCAACTTATTAGAGAAAATCATTAGCCAAAATCCTCTCTATTTCAAAATCTTATTTTTCTCAAATACACTCATATTCTCATTCCCTCGATACATTTTAGTAGTGTGAGAGCATATTGATTGTGTTAGTGATTATTAAATATTACTAATACACCCATTGGCTTGATTGTTTATTGATATTGATTTTGGGGGAGTTTAGTTAACGTCTATCCCACATATTTGAACATTATAAATTTTGTGTTGGGATAGACCAACAAGCTTAAGGATTTTTGCATAGTCATTGCAATATTCCTATAACTTTGATTTTGTTGTGCAATATATTTTTCTACAAGCTACAATATTTTCAAAACTACTCATGTATTCATTTCATTGAAGGAAATCTTTTGAGATAGTTTGAATATCTGCTTGGCAGCTTTGAAACCCTAATTTTTCATTGAGATCCGATATAACTTGTTTCAAAGATATAGCTTGTTTAGAACACTCGTAAACATTCTATTGATCATATCTTGTTGAGTGTTATTTGCACAAATATTCACATCATTGAGCTTATAAATCCTATATTATTGATGTGCATTGATTGATTGATATTAGTACAAATCTTCTTGTTGGAGAAACATACACTTTGTACACTATTTGTGTTATGAAATCTATTGTATTCTAGGCATGGCCTGAGGGGGCGGTAATCCAGCTCAGTAAGGATTGGTTGTAAAGGTTGAGGTCAGCCCAGTGCTAATTGACCTATTTGTATTAGGTGTCGCTCCACCCATTAAGTGAGCCTATAGTGTAATCCTTGTGCTGGTGAGCGAAGGCGGGGACATAGGCAGTATTGGCCGAATTTGATAACATTTCTTGTGTCGCATTTAAATTTCCCCAATTAAATTTATGCACTTTAATGTTGTCATTTTAATTATGGTGAATGGTTCATAAATACTAAGATTGCTTCAACTGCTTTACATTCTTGCTCAGTTTGAATTTTGTTGAATTGGTTAATGGTTAGAAAGACCCTAGGTTGGGAAATACTAATTGTGATTTGTATTTGACCTAGGAAAGTTTGAAATTTCAATTCACCCCCCCCCCCCCCCTCCCCCCCTCTTGGGAATACACCCAAGCTATCAAGATAGACTCAAAAGATGGAAAAACATGAAGACTTAAGTGCTTAGAATGTATAACTCTTAAGAAGTCTCATGTAAGTATTTCAAGCGATTTCCGTATGGATACATGAAACTCTTAGGCAAATTTCTTGGACCCAAATACCTTTTAAAATAATTGGATAATATTTTTATAAGGTCAAAAGTTATTTAAAAAAGGTTAAAATTATTTTTGGAGTAAAAAGCACCAAAACAAGATTTTCCAAATTCTATTCTTTTTTCTACATCTGCATTGATGAGCACTTTTCTCTATTAAAAACTCCTTATCTTAAAAGGTGTTCAACATGAAAGTTGTGGGATTGTCTCTTAGCATTATGTTGATACCAAGATCATCTAATGTCGAGTTGTATAGAAAACGTGATGACCAAAATATTGAAAGGTGGTCAAAGCTGTCAGGTGCCTGACAATGTTGACCTAGGCAATTGACATGTAGACAGAATGATTTTTTGGAAAAACTGAGAGGTCCCATGCGAGTGACTCTTCATACCCAAACAACTAACTCTTTGAAAATTCAAATTTTAAAAATAACAAAAACTTTCCAAAAGTGATTTCTTGGCCACCAAACTTTGTGAAAACTTGGGGAATACTTCAAGCAACTTGGGCAACACGAAAATATGCTTTTTAACTCTATAAATACAAACTAAACCTAAGGGTTTTATACACCGATAATTAAGAAATCAACTATTGTTCAAACTATTCTACATTCAAAGAGTTCTTGCTGAGCATACATTGTTGAAAGCTATTGCTACGAATTTGCTGATTTAAAGCTTGAGTTTCCTATGCTTCAATTGAGATTTTTCAAATCTAAAGAATCCCGATGATATATTCTTGAGCTTCATCTATTTATATTGATTAATTTATGAAGTATATTGTGCTATAACTTGTACTAATCTGCTCTTGAAGAAGGTGTCTTTGTACACCAAATTTGTTTCTTGTTTTTCTTGATGGTTCAGGATTGTTGAATCATTGTACCGAGTGTGGGGTATCGCTTGGAGAGGGGGCTCCACCCTAGTTTAAAGAAGGATTGTAAAAGACTGCTCCTAGCCACAAAGGAGTGTGTAAGGTTGCTCCTACCCCTAAATGAGTGGTATAGTGGAATCCTTAGGTGTTTTGCCTAACGCGAGGATGTAGGCAAGTTTAGCCGAACCTCGTAAAAATCTCGGTGTCTCTCTCTTTCCCTAAATCTCTTTAATTTCCTTAACATATATAAGTTGCGTGGATGAATGTTTAATTTGTGAAAATTAACTTGTGATTGGGAATTGTAACGGGAGTATGTTGATTGATCTTTTTCGGAAACCTCAAAGGGAGTACGTTGATTAATCTTTTGCGGAAACTTTGATTAAAGGAGGTGTGTTGATTAATAAGTATCAAAGCTTGTTAACTTACTGATTTGTTTCATACTCAAAGTAAAGATACTTGTTTGATATCAAAGTTTGAATTTTGAAAGGTTGCTGAATTTCTAAGGTTGATTCTTTATCAACATACTAATATGTTTATTGGATTGACATATTTAAAAGCAAAATTAAAATCTGATAGTGGTTGTGTATTCACATCAAGGTTTGAACTTGAAATTAATATATTAAAGTGATGAATGTTTAAAGTTGAGACTTATCTACTTGATATTTTTAAATTCTATTTGACACCATCTTCATTCATTAATTAAAGAAAATCTGAGTTTTTGCTCAAGCTAGTCTTTAACATAAAAGATTGATTGGATTGAATTTTTAGATAAAGCCTTGAAAGCTGAAATTGTTGAATGCACAACTGATATGAATCTTGTGAAATAAATTTTTCTATTGAAACAAAATTACAACATACTCAAGATAACTTTTAGATATCAATATTTTCTTTGAAGTATATTGAAAAGAAAATCTTGTCTAAATATTCATCTATTGAAATTCCGAAGGTTGAATTAGCAATATTATCTCTTGTTGATAAGAATTGAGTGACAAGTGTGATTGCTGAATATATATATTTGTTGAATCAAAACTAAAATTGAAGAAGGGTTGTACTTAAATAAAAGTTTACAAAGAAAATTTTAAAACCCAATCCACCCCCTTTCTTGGGAGTATATCTTACTTTTCATTTAGGATATTATGAGGCTATTTCCCCTTTTCAAACAAGAGTATGTCAGAACTCTTAGCCCTGTTGTTTGGACTTTTGCACAATGATTCTTCACTAGATGACCCAAAAGGGGATTTTCCTTCCGTTCCTTCAATTCCTTCTTTATTTCTCAGTTAAGACACACACACACACACACATAACGGTAAATGTTCTTAGAAAAGATGTTAGTAGGGTGTTGGTTGACTAATCTCCCTTAATATGGTTAGTCTACTACCTTTCTAAACCCATGATCTTGTAAGAATAGAATAGGAAAATGTTGCAGTACTGAAAATTTGCTTCAAGGAACGTTACAATGTCATTTTCCCTAAAATGTTATTTTCCCCCACCAAATTGGTGTGTATTGAGTCAGAAAATACGTTTTCAAGATACAATGAAACCCAGATTTTGATATGATATTAGTTTGCATTATATACAAACGAAAACTAATTACAAGCACCCTTAGAGTAATCTGAACAAATTGTCTAGAATTCTATCTCTGGAGAAAATAGAATCTAGATTTGAAAAAGAAATAATTTGAGGAAGTTTTTTGTAAGAAAGAGAAGGAGAGAATGATGAATTTTATGTATATTTCGTCGAGCTAACTTTGTCTTTATATAGAAAAAATCATGCTTTTTCCAATAGGTTGCATTTGTTCCAAAAGTTGCATCCATTCAGCATTGTTTAACGCATCAGTCGCCTCTTTCAAAATCAGCATATTATGAAAGTCAGAATGGGGTTAGTCAATTGTGCCCTTATAGGGTCAGTCATCTGTGCCTATTCTATTTGAATATTTTCAAACACAGAAGCACCACAGTCACCTGTCCTTTAATCTATATAAAAATACAAGATTAATTTTTAACCATCCGATCATGATCAGTGGTCATGATCTCGTAACGGTGCAAGTGCTAGCTAAGTGTTTGTGCGCCATCTAAATGCACCACAAGTGCTAAGTGCTTAATATTTCGTGGAGCTAACTTTGTCTTTATATAGACAAAATCATGCCTTTTCCGATAGGTTGCATTTGTTCCAAAAGGTTGCATTTGTTCAGCGCTGTTTAATGTAGCAGTCGCCTATGCTCTTTTAAAATCAGTGTATTATGAAAGTCAGAATGGGGTCAGTCGATTGTGCCCAATAGGGTCAGTCACCTGTTCCTATTCTATTTGAATAATTTCAAACACAGAAGCACCACAGTCACGTGTCCTTTAATCTATATAAAAATATAAGATTATTTTTTAACCATCCGATCATGATCAGTGGTCATGATCTCGTAACGATGCAAGTGCTAAGTGCTTATGCGCCATCTAAATGCGCCACTAGTGCCCTACAACACATGCCACGCACGCGTGTGCGTGTGTGGACGGTGCGAGAGTGCACTAGAGTACACACTAACACTTTCTCTTAACTAATTTTAAGAGATTATTTCACCTTATTATTTATTAATGACCTTTCCTTTTCCAGTTTTTCCATTGTGAGACAAACCCACATAACTTTAAATGCTTTAGAAAATTCATCAAAGGAAGACTTTGAAAACCCACCCATAAAATCGTATATTTTAGAAAATATTTCAACAAATCTTTGTGTCATAAACCTTTTTTAGGGTTTTTATTTTGTTTTCTTCATAAAAAAAATAAAAAAGGTGGCGACTCCACATTTTTCCATCTTTTGTATTTTCTGGAGTCTATTCCACCTTTATTTGACTATTTTTTGGGGGATGTAGTCACCCACTGGACTGTAAAGGGCAATGAAAGACCATTTTACTTGAGCCTCCAAGAACTCATGAAAGGCAAGGAACAAGTACTTTGCAACCATAGTCTCCAGACTCTCCACCTTTCTAATGGTCTTGCAGTCCCACATAACCAGAATCCGCCCCGCCATCCGTCCTGCCCAAGGGGCTAGAAAGCTGAGAAATTTAGCGAATCAGAAGTGGGTTGGTTCATGAAAGAGAGTGTGCTGTCTTATGTAGTTGGGCTTTGGAAAAGGCATAAACATGGATAAACCCTGTTACTAGATTCCTTGGCTTTGAAATTGGTAACTGTAAATGCAATTGATTTTGGCTTGATGTGTGCTGTAGGGATGACACACTCAAAAACTCATATCCAACTTTATCCAGTTTAGCTTGAGATTAAATGGAATTGGTATAGATTGTTAGGGGTGAATGGTTCTACTTGGAATCTATACGTCAGAAGACTGCTAAATGATTGGGAGATTAATTACATACTGAACCTACTGGGAAAAAATTGAACAGCATCAAATTGAATTCCAGCGGCAACGATATGATCAGATGGAAGGCAGGGAAAGGAACTGCCTTTTCTGTCAAATTTTTCTCTAATATTGCGAATGGCAGAGCAGACACTGGCTTCATTCAAAAGAGGTGTGGATGGTTGGAGCTGCCTAGTAAAGCATCTTTTCTCAACCTGTGATGCTGCAAGGGATGATACACTCAGATGGAAGCACCTTAGAAGAAGAGGGATCATCCAAATTAGTCAGTGCTACTTGTGCAAAGGCTCGGGAGAACACTTTCACCTCCTCCTTCGTTGCCCGATAACCTGGCCTTTGTGGAGTTTATAATTTGGTGTGAAGTAATGTCAAGCAGTGTTACAGCAACCCTTAGGAGCTGGAGGATCAGGGAGATTGATTAGGGATTGAAACAAAGTTCGGATTCTGGAGAAGAGCTGGCATTGTGTTTATTCTGGTGCATTTGGAGGGAAGGAGGTTTATGTACGGTATTTTAAACAACTGTTAGTGTTTAATCCTTTTTCCTGTAGTTCTGGATTTTTTTCTCATAACTGGCTTGATTTCATGCTTTTGTGAGGCTGAGGCCTTCCCTTTGAATATGGCTTGGCTGCCCCCTTGGGTCTCTTTTACAATTCATTTCATCTTATTTATTTATTTCATAAAAAAAATAAAAATTCATGTATCGGAATAAGTACTATTCTGAAGAAATTTCCATTAGTGAAAGCCGTGTTAATGGCATCACTATAAACCACAAAGAAGCTCATTAGTAACGTCATCACCTAGCTTTTATTAAGATTAGCAAGTTTCGCCAAGCTTGAGTTCAAGCCTAATTTGGTCTTTACTGATTATCCTAAACCTACATACATTTCTTGTTGTTTTTTGTCCCACATTAGTAGAAAAGTTATTTTGAATTTTTCCTTTGTTTGTCTCACATTGGTAAGAAGTGTTTTTTTGGACTTGGGGTTGAAGCTATATAAATAGCTCAACTCTCCATTTGTAAAATACACCTCAAAGTTGTACTTTATCAAGAAGTAGTGGATTGATTGTTGACGCTCGAGGATGTAAGTAATTCTGCACCGAATCTCGTTAAATTATTGTTTTTTTTTTTATAGTCTTTTATTATTAGTTTTTACATTACTTTAGTTTTTATATATTCAATAGCATTAGTTGTAGTATTAGCTTTTGGCACAAGTGGGGTGCCCGACACAACAATTGGTATCAGAGTTAGGTTGAATAGTGTCGATACAGAGGCGTTCCTCTGTTTGGATCCTTGATTCCACATTTGATGCCTAAGAAAGACCTTGTCTAGGCGAGTGCTTAGAGACCATTGCGGCTCAGTCACTCCTTAGAGATCGGTCTGGTCAAAGTGAAATTTTATAGGATAAAAAAGAGTAAACACAACTGATACGTACTATTCATCCTAGGCCTTTTACTTTGTTGATTGCTATTGAATATGTAGAAGATGGCATAGACTAGTGCATCCGTAGAAGAAACTCTGTCCATACGAACTCCAACCCCTTTGGCTTCGACATCATCATCAAAGATGATAGCTAATGCTCGGTTTGAGATGGAGAAATTTGATGGTACCAATAATTTTGGTATGTGGCAATGTGAGGTGATGGACATCCTCTATCAGCAAGAATTGGATATTGCTTTGGATGATAAACTAGTGGATATGGGTGACAGAGATTAGGAAAAGATCAATCATCGGGCATATGGTACGATTCGTCTATATCTCGCTAAAAATCAGAAATATTGTGTTATGAGGGAGACATCTGCAAAGAAATTGTGGAAGACATTGGAAGATACATTTATGATCAAGAGTCAGGAAAATCGGCTCTATTTGAAAAAGAAATTGTTTCACTTTCAGTATTAACTAGGTATTTCGATTAATGACCACATAAAAGCTTTTAATAAAATTTTCGCCGATTTGTTAAATTTTGATGAAAAGGTGAAAGACAAGGATAAAGCCATATTATTACTGAACTCTCTCCCTGATGATTATGAACATTTGACCACCACTTTATTATATGGGAAAGATAAAGTTACTTTTGATGTTGTTTATACTGCATTGATTAATATTTGAACGCAGAAAGAAAGATCAGAGGGTCCATAAGGAAATAGTAGAAGCACTAATAATAAGGGGACATTGTCAGAGTCATATACTTGGAAGGAGGAGTAAATCTCATGGGAGGAGTAAATCTCGTGAGAGACCTGCTAAAGATGAATGAGCCTTTTGTCATGAGAACGGACATTGGAAGAAATATAACCAATGATGATGGAAGTGAGTCAGATTTTTCTCTTGTTGGAACATTTTCGTCACATTTTTTTGGTAAGTGGATTTTGGATTCTGGATTCTGGTTGTTCCTATCACATGTGTCCCAATAGGGAATGGTTTTCTAATTTTGAAGAATTAGATAGTGGAGTTTTTTTTATGGGAAATGATAATACATGTAAAACAACTGGAATGGGATCAATACAGTTGAAACTGATGTTAGGTATGTTCTAAGCCTAAAGAAAAATCTGATTTCATTGGGTGCCTTAGAATCTAAAGGGTTGACTATCACTTTGAAAAATTGAACCTTAAAGATTAAATCAGGTACACTGGTGGTGATGAAAGGAATAAAGAAAAATAACTTGTATTATTTACAAGGTAGTACAGTTATTAGCTCAGCAACTGTTGTTTTTAAGAAAAATGTAGGTTTAGATACAACCATGTTATGGCATATGTGATTGGCACATGCAGGAGAAAAATATTTGCAACAATTAGCTAAGCGAGGTTTGTTGAAGGACGCAAAGGTGTGCAAACTTGAATTTTGTGAGCATTGCATTTTGGGAAAACAGACTAGAGTGAAATTTGGCACTATAATCCACCAGAATGAAGGTATTTTAGACTACGTCCATACAGATATATGGCGCCCCACAAAAATGGCTTTATTGGGTGGTATACATTATTTTGTCACTTTTTTTTATGACTTTTCTAAGAGATTTTGGGTGCATTCTATGAAGTATAAAAATAAAGTGAGTGATATTTTCCTTAAGTGGAAAAAAATGGTTGAAACTCAAACTGGCAAAAAGATTAAACGGCTCTGATCAGATAATGGCGGTAAATACACAAGTGGCCCATTTATGAAGGTACGTTAGGATGAAGGTATTGCTCGATACTTCACAGTTAGAGATACACCACAGAAGGATGGGGTGACAGAGTGCATGAATCAAAATTTGTAGGAGAAAGTTCGATGTATGTTGTCTAATGTTGGGATAAACAAAAGGTTTTGGGCTGAGGTTGTTAGATATGCGTGTCATCTTATCAACTATCTACAATCATTTGCAATAGCGGGAAAAACACCCTATAAGATATGGCTTGGAAAGCCTGCTAGTGATTATAATATTTACATGTATTTGGTATTATGACTTATTATCATGTTAAAGAATTTAAGTTGGATCCAAAAGTAAAAAAAACAATGTTCTTGGGGATAAGTGCAGGAGTAAAAGGATACCGTCTTTGGTGTCTAGAGACGAAAAAAATGATTTTAAGCAGGAATGTGACTTTTGATGAACTTGCGATGATGAAAAAAACAATACGCAAGGAGTCACGAGTTGAAGAGAAGACCAGTGGTACTCAACAACAGGTAGAGGTTGAGACAATTTTGGGAAACCCAGTGAGAAATGAGACTACACAAGGTAACCCTCCAATTACGGTAAGGAATAGTGTATAAGAAGAGGAGATTTCAACTTGAGAATCTTCACACTAATAAGAATCAATTGTTTCTTAGTGGCCAAGACGAGAAATTTGAAAACCTGCTCAGTATACTGATATGGTGGCCTATGCACTTTTCATTTGTGGATGATAATGTTCCTTGCTCTTTCAAAGAAACAAACAAAGAACACTGAATAAGACAAGTGAAAAAGAGCAATGGATAAAGAAATGCAGCCTTTTCATCAGAATCAGACTTGAGAACTAGCCTAACTGCCGAAGGGTAAGAAAGCATTTGGTTGCAAGGTTTACTTGAAATTTTGGAAATTGTTCAGAAGCATGTTATTGTGTTCTGTGATAGTCAGAGTGCTGTTCATTTGGTAAAAAACCAAGTCTACCATGCACGAACGAAACACATCGACGTTCAGTTTCATTTTATGCGGGATATTATTGATGGAGGTAAGATACTTCTTTAGAAGATTGCAATAGCTAAAAATCCCACAAATATGTTGACTAAGATTGTAACAACAATCAAGCTCAAACATTGTTTGGACTTGATCAATATCCTGTAAGTCTGAATATTTTTGGAAGGCGTCGATGATGTGGAACTCCAGAGAATGTTGATGACTAAAAAATTTGTTGAATTTATCTTCAAGGTGGAGATTTGTTGTTTTTTGTCCCACATTGGTATAAAAGTTTCACATTAGTAGAAAAGTTGTTTTGAATTTTTTCTTTGTTTGTCCAACATTGGTGAGAAGTGTTTTTTGGACTTGGGGTTGAAGTTATATAAAGAGCTCAACTCTCCATTTGTAAAACACACCTCAAAGTTGTACTTTATCAAGAAGTAGTGGATTGATTGTCGGCGCCCGAGGATGTAGGTAATTCTATACCGAATCTCGTTAAATTTTTATCTTATTTTTTTTACTATCTTTTATTACTTGTTTCTGCATTGCTTTAGTTTTTATATATTCAATAGCATTAGTTGTAATATTGGTATTTGGCACAAGTGGGGTGCCCGAAACAACATTTCTATGATAGAATATGATGCAGAATCAGTTGAGACAAGAGAGGGACGAAGGAAAATAAAAGAAAATAGTAGGAATGTAAACAAGTAAAGGAGAACAAAATAAAGGCAATACTTGATTAGGGTTGAAATGCTCAATATTCCCATCTGCCCTTCATGGTTGCACATGAAGTCTTTATCTAGGCTTTCTCCTAATGCTAAATAAGCGAACAAGCTCAGGAATTTAATGTCAAATCCTAATTAATGACACACAATATCAAATCCTAAAAGTTAGACCAACACATAATTGTCAACTTTTTGAATTATAAAATGTTAGATGATCATAAAAGGCCCTGTATTTTGTCTATGCCTATTGTTGACACAAAGTTCTTCCTGAATGTGATCCCCATCAACTCCTCTATAGTGAGAAAAAATTGCCGCTGGTGAGGACAGATGGATGTACTGGTCTCGTAAAGTCAAATCTAGGGAACACAACTCATCCTCAATAATCATGTGGAGTTCGAAGTAGGTCAATCGGTCCACTTCATGAGGTATTGTTTATACCATGCTCCTGTAGGTGCAACATGCTCATCTTTTAGGATGCTCAACTTGATCTGCAAAAGAGGGTGGAAGAGATGGAAGCACAGCAATTGTAACTAATGCAAAAATCACTCCAGAAGGTAAGATATCTGTTCGCACAATGGGAGGCTCAAAGGTGCCTCAATAAGGGGTTATGTCATTGAAAATAGGACTAATGCTCATATTGGAGGGTAGTTCAAGTACAAAAGCATTAGGGCCCAAACGATGGAGAATGTGGAAAGGACAGAAGCATGGGCATTTAACTTCTTAAAAGAATGCTTGAGGCAGTGTTCAGGAGAAAGCAATACCACATTGATGCAGAATTAATTGACACATGAGAGGGATATAGGAAAATAAGAAAAAAGGGCATGCCCGGGCCACAAGGTTCCCCACTTTGTAAGGGTAGGGGGAGGGTCGTCACCATGTATCAAGCCTGTAACCCTGCTTTTATGTAGAGAGTGTTTCATTGGACTCAAACCTGTGACCAATGTTTCATTGGACTCAAACCTGCTACCAACTGGCCACAAAGGAGCAACGTTGATCCAAAGTATGCCCTTGAAAATAAGAAAAAATAATGGGAAAATAAACAAGTAAAAGAGAATAAAATGAAGGGAAATGAAGGCAATACTCAACCCAAACTACTTAATATTTCAATCTGCCCTTCATAGTCACATGTCAAGCTTAATATAAGCTTTCTCTTAATACTAAATAAGTAAACAATCTCTAGGAAATTAGTATCAGATCTTAATTAATGAAACATAATATCAAATCCATAAAAATTAGACCAACAGATATCATCAAACATTTAACTCATAAAACCCTAGATAATCGTAAAGAGCCTATATTATGTTTACACCTATGGTAGACATGAAGTTCTTGCTGAGCGCGTCCCTTCAAGATCTCTCTCCCACCATGTCAATTGCCAATAAACTGTAGAAACACGCCCATTCTTCCCTGTCTTGGTCAATCTATTTTAGAAGTGTTTTAAGGCAAGATTCTTATGATTTTACCCTACTGCAGGCATAAAGACACATGACGGGTAATTAAAGCTACCTAAATGTTGCTGAGGATTTGTTTGTCAAGCAATAGAGCTTGAAACCTGAGGTTGGCATCCTAGTTTGTATGCAAGCTTTTTAAGAGTTTGTTCTTAGGCTGTATATCCCCTATTCAGTTGGCTTGTTTCACTATAATAGTATTAAAAAAAAAAAGAAAAAAAAGGGCAGTCCGGTGCACAAAGCTCCCGCATATGTGGGGTCTGGGGATGACCACAATGGGTCTATAGTACACAGCCTTACCTTACATTTTTGCGAGAGGCTTTTTCCACACCTAGAACCTGTGACCTCCAAGTCATATGGCGACAACCTTACCGTTGCGCTTAAGCTCCCCTTCTACTATAATAGTAAGTACTACTCTTATATTAGAACCTGTATGATAGATGTAGACAGCATGGGCAGGCTGTTGGTTGACATGTCATTAATTTCAGGTGGTAAAAAATTACAAAGATTTTGCCTCTTCAGACTATGCTAGAGTTGGAAGAGCATTGGCCTTGTACGAGGTCGGTGACAGAGAAGAAGCAATTGCAGAGATGGAGGATGTTTCAATATCTCTGAAGGGATATCCAGGTAATTTTAAAGATTTGGAATTCTCAGTCTATGGAAGAAGGGCAATCCTTGGTTCTAGTCTTCTACTGTGCTATCGTCTTTGTTCATTTGCAGAAGTGCATGCAGCATTGGCTGCAGCCTTATATGTGGATAAGCATGTAGCACTGCTTGCTGAAAACCAGTTCACTGTTGCAACTCAACTTGATCCTCACTATACAGATCTCTCATATGTAAGAGAAACCAAGTAATATATAGCATACAGCTGGTAGTCATCCAAAATTGAATGCTTTGGTTATTTTGAGTCTTTCGTCAGTTTCTTTTGCAAGCTCATAACTTCAGTGCTAAATGTAACTCATTGCCGTATTGCAATATATTGCTATTGTGAAATGATTATCAAAATCTGTTTATTTTTTCTGTTGCACTCTTCTTGGGTTGGAGGGGCTTTATGCTATTCTAAGCCCAGTCCACAAGTGCATCTATAATTCAATATTTCAATTAAACATAGTCCTCGGCTTCTTGCCTCTAGGATCTTCTAATTTAATGCTTTATCTCTTGTCAGTGCATTGGGCAGCTGAGAAGTTTGTGGGGTGAGCGTTAATGGGCTTGGTAAGGTAAACCAGCTGGGATATTCTTATTTTTCGATTTCAGTTGAGGCACATTTGATGCCTGCATATTTCCATAGGTGGATTCTTTTGCCTCTGGTCAGACTAGCGTTTCAAATTTCTAGCGCTCGAGGAAAATTCATGTGCAGTAAACCAGCTGGTATTTTCCTATTTGTCCTTTTGTGCTGAGGCACATTCACTGCCTATGGGTTTGTTTTGGTGTATTCTTTTGCGGTTGGTCAGATTATGATGTTTCAAATATCTAGCTCCTGAGTAATTATATCTGACGTGAGTTAATCTTCATCTGGCAATGTTTCTGCTTTGTTATGGCAACTATCTCGAGCTGGACATAAGTGCACTGCCAACTTATTTTCTTGTATAGCCTGCTAATTGGCGCATTAAGAATTTCAGAAGGAAAAAAAAGCATTTAATCAGCAAATATTAATCCAAATAAGTTAAGGTCAGCAGGTTGGTCCTGTTTGGCATAAATGGAGGCCTACTCCCAACTAAAATGTTCAAGTTTTCAGCAACTCGGTTGACTGTCGTACACTAGGTCTTGGTGCATGACAGCATGTTACAGACACCCCGTAAAAAATTTTGGCATGTTCCCAGGGAAGAGCAAGAGCTTCCGGTGGAGGGGGTTGGGGGTGCTTTCGGCACCCACATGAAATGACATATAGTGTGTGTGTGTGTGTGTGTGTGGGGTGTTTGTTGGGGTGCCTGAAAATGGAAGCCTCCAATCTTGGCACAAATTTCGGGCGTTGGGGTAGCTTCGCGCAGACATAAATGACCATTGTAGGGGTGTTGGATATCTTCCACTTTAGTTTTCGCTGCGTCGTGGAGGAAAAAAGGGTACTCCCATCCCATCTCTGGCTTGCTTGATTCAGCATCTAGCCGAAAGCATAGACTATTGGAGAGCGTAGGCGTTACACTCGTGGATTTTTTGTTTAATTTTTGTCGTTGAAGCCTGAAGGCAAGCACACCCATTTGATTTGCATGGTCATGCATCGTACGGTCTTTTGCGGGCCCTACGGAATGGTAGGCAGGTTCCCTTTTTCTCTCATCTAGGGTGTGCAGAAATGTTGACTCAAATGCCAGCGTTCATATTCTGAGTCCTAACCTAACGGAGAAGTGGAGCATGAACGACAACTACGTCCATCCAGCTCCCTTTGCTCTATTCTAAACGAAATGGTGTCATCTTCATATGACAAATCTGTTTTGGCTTATGCCTGATGGCAACATAAATAAAAGTGGATAGGGTTGCTCTCTCTCTCTCTCTCTCTCCAATATAAATTTTATAGGACTTGTAGTCTAGTCTATCTTATTTTCAAAATGTTTATGAATTTTTTTTTTTTTACCCAACTCCTAGCAAAATGCATCATTTTTCAGTAATTTATGCTATCCTAGGCATAAGATGTACACATGCTGCCACATGTATCCCAAGATGCTCTAATTAGGTTTTCAAACCCTAATTCCATTCCTATCTCAACACTTTCATGCTGAGAAAAAAATCACTTAAATGCTAAGATTTAAAACGGTCATCCGCCTAACTTATTTTATATGATATTAATAGTTAGGTTTAATTTATGAAATGAAAAAGAGTCAAAATTATTTAGATAAATTATCTCACAAAAGTTGGTATTATTTTAATGAATGTAAAACACATGACTTTCAACCTTTAGAATATAATGGTGATGTTTATTTTTATAATGTTACATTATCAATTAAAATTAAACCTGTCATTTGTCTTAAAACCAAATCTTATCTTTTCCTCATAATTTATTACACTATCCTCGTAAAAATGCTGTTTCATTTCTGTCTTATTTCATTTTTCAAAATTGTAACTTAAGCTCTGAACTCACTACAAAAAAAATAAAAAAAAAATGATGGAAAAAAAAAAAGTTTGGGGCAAAATAGAAATAGGGAACACAAGCTGGGTTATTAAAACATTATGCCATAATTTTATTTCTTAACGTGTCACAAGAATCATCCTAAAAGTTCAAGTGGAGCGGAAGCAAGTCAATCAAGCACCACCATAATTCTAACAGTATCTTTCTTGTCCCACTTGTTTGTTGGTTCTAGCCTCCCCTTTCTAAATTCTAGACATGCACATTTTTTGATATTTTCATAGAATTGAAAGGCCAGGTTTTGCCTTTTATTTAACTTTTAAGACAACAATTTCTGTTATTTTCTTCTTTTCTTTTCCTGTTTGAGGGTGAAAGTTATAATATCCCATCTATTATCTCTTTCAAGTAGGAAGCTTGGCAAGAAGTGAGAAGGATATGACCTTTTAAATATTTTAGTTATGTTTATTAGAGATAAAATTCAACATGATCCTAACGGCACACCACAAGCCATGCCAAGCGTAACCTGAGGATGTTTGTAACTGATACTTCGGGTCAACTGATTTGTTTGTTAGCATTGTGATATTTCTTTTGATTTTTGAATAACTTATGCAAAGGAGGTTATGGATAGTTTGTATATAAATCTTAATTTATCTTGAATGAATGCGTCTTATCCATGCAATTCTTTTCCTCGTGAATTTTCTTTATATGGAATCAGAACCAATAAGACTCATGTCAAATCAATCCTCTTCAAGATGTCTACCTACCCAAATTCCTTAACTTCAAATTCGTCCGAGTCCAACCTTTCCACCTTTAACTCATCGTCCTCCATCAACCTCACTAAACTCACATGTCTAAACTACCCAACGTGGAAAGCCACCATTTAACCCTTCCTTAAAGGCCAGAAGGTCTTCAGCTATATAGATGGCACCGTCTAGCAGCCTACTAAAACCATCATTGCTTCTAATGGTGTTGAACTCATAGGTCACGCCCGGTTTTGATTATGACAAATACTCATTGCAACTAATGGGTGTTTGAGATTTTGTGTAGAAACTAAGACTATTAAAATCAAGATGGGCACAAAGCAAGCAAAGCTTGAAGACCAATTTGTATTCAATGTTATAATATATTTCATTTAATTGGTCTGTAATAGTTATTAGGGCTTTGGTTTGTAATAAGCTCACACACATCACATGCATGATAATACGTAAGCTCAAACGAACCATAAATGGAAAATGACCTTAGAAAGACCTTAGGGTTTTCCCTTCGGGTCGACTGAAAGTTGACCGACACCGGACTTTTTCGGTGTCTTCTAAATTGGACCCCAAGTGACCTTAGGACACTCACCTTTACACTTACGTGTATTAGGCACTTGAATAGGGTTTTTATGTTTCGAAACGGGACCAAAATGCACACTTGGTGCACTTTCGATCGACCGGCCAATGCATTTCATTTTGCCCTAGTCGACCGAAACAAGCCTAGGTCAACAGTTGACCAAGGCCCTGGTCGACCAACGCCATGCAGTTCAAAACTCCCCGGTCTACCAAAACCCTCCCTAGTCAACAAATTGACCACCTGATCGACCGAACCATTGCAGTTCCAAACTTCCGGTCAACCAAAACCAACTGGTGTCAAATGTTTGACCATCTCGTCAACTGTAACAAAAATGAACTACAACTACCTGGTCAACCGAGGATCCTCGGGAAAAATCTCAGCAGTCTGATCGACCGAACCAGCCAGTTCAAAATGACCCGATTGATCGAACCTCGAAGATTTGAAAAATCGCCTTCTCCTGGTCAACCGAGCCTTTAGTTCAAAATCCCCTTGGTCAACCGAACCATATGAGACCTGGTCGACCGAAACATTTCTGGTCCATTGGACCTCTCGGATTGCCCTGATTTTTACCATAGTTAAACATTTTTTAAACAGGGTTAAAATATTTGAAATATCATTAAACTTTCTTAATAATACCCAATAGGTCCCCAACGGTCATATCTCTTCCCATGTCTATATATATGAGATCATTTGAGCAAATTAGATATAGATTAGTATATTGGATTAGGGTAAAATTCTTTGAAAATTTCAAAACCCATAATACTCATCTTTGAGCCTCCAACACTTATTCTTGCCAGATCTTACTTCTCAAATACTTTTGTAAGTGTGATTTAAGTGTTGTTATTCCTTAAGGATTGCTCACTCAAGATTGTGCTTGTGTGAAATTTATTTTATTTGAGAGCACATCCTCAAGTGTTCTTAGGTGACTTTATCAATAAGTCTTTCCTAAGAAGACTTCTTTGGAACTTCTGAGTATTGCATCATCATTGCAATATCTTAAGTTTATATTTGATTTTGGTTGCAAAAATTCTTTCTAAATCACTTTCAAATATCTAGTGTGTTTTATCTTGATAATATTTTAAAGAGATATTTGTTTGTGTGAGAAAAATCTTTGTTGCAATATTCATTGATTCATATCTCTAGGTGAATACAAAGATTATACATCTTTTACAAACCAATCATATACTTCATTTGATACTTGCATGCTTGAAACATCCTGCTGATTGAAATACTTGAGACTTGACATCTTTGTGTGAACTTATTGGCTGAACATCTTGTGATTCAAAGATTGCTTGTTTGACACTCTCACGTATGCATTACACTAATAGAAAATACTTTTGAGAGTTGAACCATTTAGACCACATGGAGCTTACATATTGAATCATATTGTGGTGTATGTTATTGCGCGCATCTGGGTACATATCTACTTTACACGAAAACACAATCACTGTACCATCTGATTATATACACATTTGTTGTATATCCAGGCACGGGCCTGAAGAGAGAGACTAGCCCTCGAATAGTCCCAGATTGGCTTAGACCCTGTTAGGAAAGTTAGGTGCGTCATCCTGTTAAGGCGTGTAGGTTGAGCTCAGCCCTGCTAATTGACCTGGTTAAGGTTGAGGTCAACCTTATGTTAATTTGACCTGGTTGTAATCGGTGTCATTCCACCCTTAAGTGAGCTATTAGTGGAATCCTCGAGCTTGCGAGCTAGAGGCGGGGACATAGGCACAGTTGGCCGAACCCCAATAACATATTGTGTATCTGTTTACATTTCCGCACTTTATATTTACCGCACGTATACGTTATGATATGAATGATGTTCATGATTTAAATTCCGCATATTTTATTTATCGGGCACATCTGGAATTACATAGAAAAACCCTAGGTTTGTGTAATACCGATTGTAGGATTAGTTGAACCTAGGAAGAGAGTTTAAATTTCCAATTCACCCCCCCCCCCTCTTGGGAATACACCAATTCTAATAGATGGCTTTATAACCCCCAACCCGTCCTATGATGTTTGGGAAACCCAGGATAATCTTATCCTTAGCTACATTAATTCTTCTCTTTAGGATGAGGTACTAGCCCAGGTCGCTCATTACAACACACCTCCGCTGAAGTCTGGATGACCCTAAGTTCTGCCTTTGCATCACAGTCTCATGCTAAAGGAGTACATGTTCACTCTCAACTCTCTACTATGTGGAAAAGGAGTCAATTTGCAACTAATTACCTTATGAAGATCAAACATCTCGCAAATGAGTTGGCCATTGCTAGTTAACCTCTGAAGTGTGACGATATTTTCACTTATTTGCTTGCTGAACTCAGTACAGAATATGACTCTCTTGTTTCCATGATCACTCACCATGATTATTCTCTCACCTTGGAAGATATTTATTCCATGCTCCTAACGTGTGAGGCTCACATTCAGCATAATAATCAAGTTCTAGCATTGCCAATGGCTTTGGCCAATGTTGCCACCCAATAGCAACCCTTTTTAGGAGGACGAGGTCGTGGTAACTCATCAACCTCTCGAGGTAGGGGATGTGGTCAATTCAATGGCAACCATGGAGATGGTCGCAGCAATGACAGTTTGTGGTGTCAATTGTGTGAGAAGTTTGGCCACACAACTTCTCGCAATTGGAAGCGCTTTGATCCACATTTCTAGACCCCACCACCTCGCCCAACTCCTTAAGCAAACCTAGCCTCCAACCGAAATTAGTAGCAGTTGACTGAACAAGAGTGGCATCCCGACACTGGTGTGACACGTCATTTGACCAACAAAATGAGTAATCAGAATATCCGAAGTGATGATTTTTTTTGCAATGATCAATTCAAATTGATTATGGTACAGGTTTGAAAATAACTCATATTGGAACTACCGCTCTATCTAATTCATCTTCATCCTTTATTCTTGATAAAATTCCTTTCGTACCCCAAATTACAAAAAAATTGTTCTCTATTAAAAAATTTGCTCAAGATAATCATGTTTATTTTGAGTTTCATAGTTCTTTTTTTTTCTGCTTAAGGATTACTCGAGGAACGTCCTATATAGAGGATTTGTGTGTGATGGACTTTACTGCTTCTATTTATCTTTTCAACAATGTTTTCCATTTGCCTTTGTTGGTGCTAGGGTCTTTGTTACAGATTGGCATCATCATCTTGGTTATGCCTCCTATGCTACTGTTCGACATGTGCTTTGCAATAATAATTTACGTGTTGGTTACAATAAGAGACAAATTTTTTTTCTTGATGAGTGTGAGATGGCTAAAAGACACAATTTACCTTTTTTTGCTTCAATACATTCCGCTTTAAAACCTTTTGAGTTAATTTATTCCAATGTCTAGGGACCTAGCTCGGTTGTTTCAATTTATGGATCTTGTTGCCATGTTTGTTTTTTGGATGCCTTTACCAAATTCATTTGTGTGTTTCCTTTAATATTGAAATATGACATTGAAACTATTTTTAGAAATATGTTGAACGACATTTTGATTCAATAATTAAGGCAATTCAAACCAATTTGGGGGGGGGGGGGAGTATAGACGTTTGAATAATTATTTCAAAACCTATGGAATTCAACATCGTTTAGCCCGCCCTTACACGCATGAACAAATGGGTTCTATTGAACGTCGACATCGTCAAATTGTTGAAATGGGCTTAGCTTTGCTGGCTCACTCCAGTTTGCCCAAATCTTATTGGGAAGACGCTTTTCTAATTGCAACTTACACGTATCCCTTCGAAAGCTCTAAACAATAAATCACCTAACTACTTGTTCATGCGTGTTTTTGGATGTGCCTGTTGGCCAAACTTGTGCGCCTTTAATAAACATAAAATTGATTTTTGCTCCAAAACTCGTATTTTTCTTGGTTACAATCTATCACACCATGGCTACAAATGTCTTGATTTGGCCAAATGGAAAAAATATGTCTCACGCCATGTCATTTTTTATGAGTATTTGTTTCCATACCAGAAAGGGTCCTCAGAATCTAATCCTCCTAAACTGATTTTTGCTCCAAAACTTATATTTTTCTTGGTTACAATCTATCACACCATGGGTACAAATGTCTTGATTTGGCCATAAGGAAAAAATATGTCTCACGCCATGTCATTTTCTATGAGTCTTTGTTTCCATACCAAAAAGGGTCCTCAGAATCCAATCCTCCTGAACCAATTTTTTTTTTGTTACCGCCCTCTTTATGTCACCCGAGTACTCACACTAACCATGCATGTCCACTAATATTTTCAACTGACCAGATGCCAAGTGATAAGGTTATTTTGCAAAATCAGGTGCATTTAGATATTCAGTCTACATTTTTATGCTTGGGCGATGCTCAAGCACTAGTAAGGAATCCCACTCAAACTTCAAAAGATGTCGTTGGAACTTCTCACCTCCTTAATCCTCCGAATTCAAATGATATCTCGAATATCTCTCATGATTTAAACATATCACACCACATGCTCACCCGATCTCAAAGGAAATCACTCAAATCGAAAGCTCCTCGTTATGTTGGTATAGCTCGATATCCACTACCTGAGTGTTTGCTTATTAATCATATCTCTTCTTTTACAGAATGTACTTGTTTCTCAATGGCCTCTAAACATCATCACTGGTGTGAAGCCATGGACATTGAGTTCAATGCTCTTGTCAAAAATGGTACTTGGGATCTTGTCCCACCCAAGCTGAGTAATAATCTTGTTAGAAACAAGTGGGCGTTTCAAATTAAAAGACATGAAAATGTCAGTGTTTAGTGTTTTAAAGTGCAATTGGTGCGAAAGGCTATCATAAGCAACCCAATGTGGACTACACGAAAACCTTTGGTCCCATGGTTATGCCAAGGACTATATGGTTGTTATTATCTTTAGTTGTTACATGACAATGGAGTATTTAGCAAATTGACATCCAGAATGCATTTCTACATGGCCTACTGCAGGAAGAAGTTTATGTGCACTAGCCTCAAGGGTATATTCACCCTGATTTTCCTCATCATGTGTTCCGCTTAAAGAAGAGCTTATACAACCTTAAATAAGCTCTCAAAGCTTGGTTCTCTAGGCTGACCGAAAAATTGCAGCAAATGAGATTTTGTTGGTTCAAAGGCAAATACGTCTTTATTCACGCTTCATAACAATGACTTCTCTATTTTCATCCTTATATATGTTGATGATATAGTCATCACCAGGACCCCTTTAGATAAAATTAATAAGTTTATTCGGTAACTTGGAGCTATTTTTCTTGTGAAAGATTTATGAAATCTATCCTATTTTCTCGATGTGGAGGCTTTGTTCGATGGACATGATATATTTTTAACACAAAGAAAATATGTAGCTGATCTGTTACAACGGGTTAACATGCATGAAGCAAAGCCTTGTTCGACTCCTATGAGTACCACTTGCATTTTATCTAAGTTTGACGGTCATAATTTTTCTGACCCTCAACTTTATAGAAGTACAATTGGTGCGTTACATTATTTGGGTTTAACTCATCCATATATTGCTTTCTCAATCCACCATGTTAGCAAATTCATGCATCAACCCAAGGACACTCATTGAAAGGTTGTCAAATGAAGCCTTCGGCATCTAAAGTTCATGGTGAGCTATGCACTTCATTTACACAGTACATTAGATCACTCTTTTGTACAGGTTTAGTGATGTTGACAGGGCTAGCAAGAAAGATGAGACATAGTGTTTAAATTCCAAAAAGAAGAGGAAATGGATATGGTGCTGCAGAAAGCTCCCTATGTAATCCATGGTAGAACACTCTATATGAAGAGAATGCCCAAACAATTTCAATTTGGACCTGAACACAAGTCTTCACTGCCTGTATGGGTACAATTGAAAAATCTACCTATAGAAATGTGGACTCCATTTGATTTGGGAAGGATATGCTCTGAATTGGGGAAACCATTGTGTTGACAAATTGACAATGATGCAAGCAACAATTTTGTATGCTAGAGTGCTTGTGGAGGTAGATGTCGCAAAATAAATCAAACATTCTGTTAAGTTGATACTCCCAGATGAGGAAGAGATGGTGCAAGAGGTAGTCTACAAGAACCTCCCTAGATTTTGTACATTCTGTGAGTATGTAGGACACTCTATAAATTCTTGTGGGTCTAAGAAAGGAAAAGGAGGAACTAGAAGCTCAAAAGGAAGTGAAGATAAGGGATCCAAGTCAAGAAAGTTGACTGGGGTACCTCTAGAGAACAAATAGGTGTGTGTGAATAAAGGAAAAGAGAAGGAAATAGAGAATGGAGGTGGGGGGGTTCTGTAGAGAAATTGGATAGTGTGTAGGGTGTTCCTACTTTTGTGGATCCCATTTGCAATGAAGTGGCCTCCCCAAATCTTGGTTCGATGGTGGGTAGGAAGGGTGATGTGTTTGGTTTGTGTAACAACCAGAAGCGTTTGGTATATGACTTGTTCCCAGAATCTTGCAGTGGGATTAATCAATATTGTACTCAGTCTGAGGAGCTTCAAGGTGCCTTTACTGAATGCCATTAAGCTGTTGGAATTGTTGGAGTGGATGTTTTGGCCCCGGATGAATGTGGAAGCATCATTCCAAGGGGAGAAGAAAATTGTAGAGGCTCAGGTAGGGTGTAGCTCTCAGGAAGATCCAATATGCCAAGTTGGGAATAATAGTTATGGCCAGGAACAAGATATGGATCCTTGTCAAAAGGAAGATCAGGTGGTAGTATGTGCTTTACAAGCTAGTGGTGGTCTAAAAGTGGGTATCGTGGGTATGAAACCAATTCAGACTACCAGGGATATGAATGATGGGTTTACAACTGTAAAGAACAGGAAAACTACTAAGAAAGGGGGGCACCAAGTCAGACAAATAGGAAAGCGGGACATGGTCCCCATCTTGCCCAATGAAGATGGCTACATGGAACATCAAGGGTCTGAACAAACCCCTAAAACAAAATGGGATAGCTGATCTCATTAGGAAGAATAAATTGGATGTGATGGGGATTTTGGAAACTAAAATGTTTGCGGCAAAGCTTAATGTTATGATGGAAAGGAAGTTTAGCTCGTGGGAACAGATGAATAATTTTGAATTACATAATGCGGGAAGATTAGTAGTCTTGTGGAACCCTCAAAAGGTCGAGATGCAGGTAAGACATAAAAATGCACAGGCTATTCATTGTACTATGAAATGCTTAGTTACTTCAAATGAGTTTTTGGTAAGTTTCATATATGGATTCAACTCCTTTGTGGCTAGGAGAGATCTATGGTTTGACCTTGTTCAAACTGGTATTGCCTTCTCTGACCCTTGGATGCTTCTGAGGGACTTTAATTGTGTTCTTAATGTAAGGGAAAAAAGAAATGGAGTTCCAGCATCTATGTATGGTATGAAATATATCAATGAATGTTTTAATGAAGTTCGTTTGACTGACTTAAACTCTACTCACTGCTTCCTTACATGGACTAATGGTACTATATGGTGCAAACTAGATAGAGTGATGGTGAATCAAAGGTGGTTTGGGACAAATTGGAAAGCTCAGGCTTTATTCCAATTCCCTAGAATTCTATCATACCACTCGGTAAGCCTGGTAACATTGTTTATAGAATAGGATATGGGAAGAATTCCTTTTAAATTCTTTAATATGTGGACTAATCATCCTGATTTCCAAGAGGTTGTTAAGGAAGTATCGCAAGGGAGTTTTTGGGAACCAAACAATACTGTATTACGAGGAAACTGCAAGCTTTAAAGAAGCCCTTAAGAATTCTGAATTCTACTCATTTTTCTCACATATCAGTATCATGTAGAGAGTGCTAATGCTGAACTATTGAAAATTCAAGAAAAAATGCATGATTCTCCATCTTATCCTGATTTGTAGAGAGAGTTGGGAATAAAGAGGAATATAGCTGAGAAGTTAGAGGAAGCCAATGGATTGTTTTTAGCTCAGATGGCTAAATGTAAATACTTAAAATACAGTGATAGGGCTTCTTCTTTTTTCCATGCATTGTTGAGAAGGAACAGAAGTGGAAATCATATTTCTTCTGTCACTAAATAGAATGGTGAGCTTACTAAATCATATGACTAGGTAGTTGAGGAGTTTGTGGGCTTCTATAACCAACTACTGGGAATGGAAGGGAGTAGTTTAGAGGTGGATGTGCTGGTGATCACAGAGGGACCTGTCCTAAATGAGTCAAGAAGGATTGGCATGCTGGTGCTAGTATCAGATGAGGAAATAAAAGAGGCTCTCTTCAGCATTGGAGATGATAAATCTCCTAGTCCAGATGGGTATTCTGCTGGCTTCTTTAAAAAGGCCTAGAGCACCGTTGGTCTGGAGTTCACTCAAGATGTAAAGGAATTTTTCCTCAAAGGTAAGCTACTAAAACAGATTAATCGCACCATTATTGCTTTGATACCTAAGTCAAGTCATGCTTGTTCAATTAATGACTACAGACCTATCTTATGCTGTAATGTGTTATACAAAGTTATTGGAAAATTAATAGCAGCTAGAATCAAACTTGCCTTGGAGGATCTGATTAATCCAGCCAAGCTGCTTTTGTTAAACAGAGGAGCATGTTTAAAAATATATATTTGGTTCAGGAGTTGGTAAAAGGTTATGCAAGGTAAAGGCTTTCTCCCAGATGTATGCTGAAAATTGACTTGAAGAAAGCCTATGATTCAGTATCATGGTCCTTCCAAAAGGATATGTTGATACATCTAAAATTTTCAGATGAAATGATAGTATGGATTATGGAGTGTGTGTCCTCTACTTCATTTTCGATCTCTTTGAATCGAAGGTTCTATGGTTTCTTTAAAGGTAGGAAGGGTCTAAGACAAGGGCCATGTCCCCTTTGCTATTTGTCATTTGTGTGGAGTACCTTTCGAGGCAACTAAAATCACTAGAGGGGAAGGTTGATTTTAAATTTCACCTGAGGAGTGAGGTACAAAAGATTACCCATCTTGTATTTGCTGATGACCTAATGCTATTTTGTAGGGGTGATTCTGTGTCTGTTAAATACATAATGGAATGCTTGAAGAAGTTCTCATGCTATTCTGGACTTACTGCCAGCTGCTTGAAATTGAATCTGTATCAGTCTGGTATAAAAGAAAATGTGTTGGAGGATATTATGAATCAAACTAGATTTAAGTTGGGGGAATTTCCCTTCAGATATCTGGGTATTCCTCTACTATCTTCAAGACTGAATGTTGCACACTATGGCCCTTTGATAGATCGAATTTCTAGTCTATTCAAGGGTTGGCCTGGGCATTCTTTGTCCTATGCTGGAAAATTGGAGATCAATAATTCAATTATTCAAGGGGTGGAGTGCTTTTGGTTAGCTATTTTCCCCATCCCCCTGAATGTACTTAACTAGTTAATCAAACAGTGCAAGGTGTTTTTATGGGGGAGTGGGAAAAAACCATTAGTGGCTTGGAGGGATATTTGTCTACTAAAGTCAGAAGGTGGGCTGGGAGTTGTTGATTTGAATACATGGAATAAAGCTCTATTGACAAAGACTTTATGGAACATACATGCCAAAAAGGATGCTTTATGGTCTAAATGGATCCACTATAGATACCTTGCAGAATCTAATATTTGGAGGGTTGTAGTTAAGAAAGATGACTCTCCCCTTTTCAAAAAGCTAGTGGAGATAACAAAATCAGATAATTTAGACTTGTGGAGGTATGGAAGCTGCCATTGATATGATGAATTCCTGGGATAATATATCTTGACAAAGATATGAATTCTGGAGTATGAAAATCCATGAAGTGCCATAGGTCAAGGAGGTTTGGTATGGTGGAAATCTCCCGAAGCATGCATTTTATTTATGGCTAGGACTGAAGGGGAAGCTTCCTACTTGTGACAAAATTGTAGGAGAGGGAATAGATCAGATGTGTATATTCTGTAAGTTAGAGAGTGAGACACATGAACACCTATTCTTTAGCTGTGAATTTTTGGATGAAGTATGGGGTAGCATAAGAAGATGGATGGGATTAAGGAAAACCATGTCAACGATTAAGGTTGTGGTTAAGTGGCTGCATAAAGAGGCTAAAGGAAGTGGAATCCACTTTGCAGGTAAAAGAATTGCACTGGCTGCTACGGTCTACTTCTTATGGCATTTCAGGAACATGAGTAGATTTGAAAACCATGTAATGTCCCCTATATAATTAATTAAGGTTATTCAAAAGTATACCTATAAGGCGGTTTTTGACAAATTTGATATGTTTGGAACTAAGTAGTACTAGCTTGATAGTGTGTGAGTATGATAGGGATATTGATATAAGGAGTGTTTGAATTAGTTTGATTGGCCATAATAGGCCCCTGGGGATGCCCAAGTTCTGATGTATATGTTGGATCTTGTTTTGGCCTGGGAATGCCCATTGTACTTGTACATATGTTCTTTGATCAATACATTTACTCATTTGATCGAGAAAAAAAAATGAGACGTAGTGTTGGGTGACTCACTCTAAAAACCTTGGAGAATAACTCCCAAGTATAAGAGTGTCACCAAGAAGTATTAGGGGAATCCCTAAGTCATTTCGACAAGGAACAGTTTGTTTATGTTCCAAATTTAACTATTGTAAAAAATAAAGGAGAATTAATCACTTCGATTAATTAAAATGTTATTTACAGTGAAACGAGATTTTTGGGAATAACCCAAAGATGGTTTGTCTTTCTTTTGTAGGAGATTGATAAAATGTGTACTCAATGAACTAAAATAATTTTAAATGCTACGTGTTTATAAACCCAAGTCAGAAGCAGAACACAGTTACGTAACAAATTAAGATTTGTGCTCCGATGCCCTTGGCACTAACATTACTCTTGCCCCTAAATTGGAGGAGTTTGAGGATGTGTGTTGAATGAATTATGTTTATCTTTGCTCAAAAAGGTAAACCATAATCATCAATATCATCTAATCCGCCTATTTCTAACAATAAAAGACAAAGTATAATACTTATGCTCTAAGAGGCATTTTTTCAAACACCTTATGTGTAGTTTGAAATTGAACTACATTCTACTCTCATTAAGTTGTAAAACAACCCATAAACACAAATCAAATCAGCAAATTACCCAAAAACAAATGCAGAAAATTAAACCAACAATGCTTAAAACAAAAGTCAGCAATTGTAACAACCTGAATTTAAATTGGAAATTTGAGTAATAAAGAGAGAGGGAAATAGAGACAAAAACTGAAGGAGGCCGTAGACTTTGTCGATGACAATGCATTTGGGGAATAAAATAATTTTTAAGAAACTACCTGAATTCATCGACGAACACAGGGATTCGTCGACAAAGGCTTAAAGGATTTCGTCGATGAACACAGGGCTTCGTTGACGAAGAATTACCGAGAGGGGTTCTGGAGCTGACTGAATTTCGTCGATGAAGACTAGATTTCGTCGATGAAATTTGTGAAGAACTCGTCGACGAAGGTCGGGCTCGTCAACAAATTCCGCCACCTATAAATATGAAAAATCCGATTGTTTATTCATTTTTCACTCTCCTCTTCGGCCCTCTCACTCTCTCTCTCTTCTATTTTGGGCTAGTTTTACGCCGGATCGAAGATCTGAGGCTACCACGACGCTCCTGAAGAAGTTCCCTACAAGTTTGTCGGAGCGGATCGCCGGGAAAATGGAGTTGAAAATCATCCCTGAGTTGAGGTAAGGCTTTTTAAGCCAAATTAGACTTTGTGATAGTTATAGAAATTGATGTACGCATGAAAATACTGATGTTTAGTACTGGGGATTTTGAGTTTCAGGGTGTTGAGTAGGAAATCCTACGGGGGGTCAAGCTAGGAAATTTGAGTGGCTTTCTCAGTAGTCAGGTAAGGGAATAAATTAAAACAGTAATTTTCCATGCATATTATTATTAATTATGAGCACATTTATTTTCAGAAAAGCCTATGCTATCTTTGTATATTACATATGAAATGTTTGTTTGGAAAATACTGTTATTATGATGAAAAATGTATATGTATGTATGAGATGTCAGAAAGGACGATTTTAAAATATGAAGTATGACTTTTAATAGAGCATGTGTGACATGAATATTATTTTATGTAAAATGAGATATGATATGAATGCTTTTACGAGTAAACTATAATTTCAGGTATTTTGGAAAGATGGGTTATGTTATATTGAGTTGACGAATATATGATAAATGAGTTATTTTCAAATGTACATACCTGAAATGTATTTGGCGCGAGGCCATATTTATGTTATCGGCACGAGGTCATATTTACGATTTTGGCGCGAGGCCATGTATTTATGTTATCGGTGCGAGGCTGTATTTATTATGATTTTGGCACGAGGCCATACGTATGATTTCGGCGCAAGGCCGTATCTATGTTTCAGGCATGAGGCTGTGTTGATGTTACGTATGTCCATGTATTATATGTTATTGCAACTAGGATGTTAGTTTAGTTCAGACCAGGAGCTCAGTACCGTAGCTATGGGTAGATCAGATTTGGCACGAGGCCGTATTAGTGCTAACCATCCCACGAGGGGATGCGAGATGGATAGTCGATGTGGCATTCAGTAGAGTATGGACGTCCACCTGGTAGTCCGAACCAGGGTGTGGCGGGCCCATCGTACTTACAGACATATTTGATTCGGCAGTGGTCGGCCAGCCATTGTCGGGTCCCACCTTCGGGCTGCACAACCCGTCATGGGGGGTAATACATGACATTAGCTAGCTATTCATCCTGGGTATATTTTCAGTATTATGAGTTATAACAGATGTTATGTATGTTATGATTTATTAACGAATATGAAAATACTTGATTGTCCAGCATGATATTATGATTATTTCCAGAGTTATGAAATGTACTGTATATATATAAGCACTTTAAATATTCATGTTGCCACACAACTGTATTTAGTTTACTTTCCTTTACTCAGAAGTGTCTCACCCCCAATATTAATATATTTTTCAGGAACCCAGAGAGACCGGCCAGTCAGGGCCGCCGTTGAGTGATTGGTGCTTCCCTACTAGAAAGGTAAGCCCTGAGCTAGGACTAGGAGATTTTTGTTGCATAGTCTTAGTGTTATTTTGACTTTTTGGAGATTGTACATATGGACAGTGTATTGATGTTAATAGAAAGCTCTGGTATTATGTTTTATGGATGGATGTATGGATTTCTATGTTTACTGCTGCTAGGTTTTCCGCTGTGTATGACAGGTGTCCCCGTTACCCACAGGTTCAGGTTGACCATTCATTTATTATGTGATATTTTATGTTTTTTAATTGAGGGACGTTACATTTGGTATCAGAGCCTAGGATACTAGGTTCTATAGACTCTAGAACGCAGTAGTAATAATACCAGAGTATAGGATAAGAGGATTTGAGGTCTGGTTTTGTAGTCTAGATGCGGGACGTTCGTGGTGGTTTGGGGTGATGATTTCAGGAAATTCATTGTAAACTATCATCGGGTTGGGTATCTAGGTTGCAGGATTGAACCTTGAATTAAGATCAGGAGTGATAAGTTAATTATGAGAATATACTATATGAGTTGGGGGATACACGTAGGAAAAGTGGTTTTGAGTTAAGTTATTTCTTCTTTCAGGATGGACCTTGGTGGCAATAGTGCCCACGCCAGTGGGAGTGAGGGTGCTGGACCCTCAGGCACTGCTGGTAGTGATTCAGATGTAGTCTTACGCAGCGTAGTACAGCAGGTTATGGCAGAAATTGCCAGGAGTTCGAGGGAACAGGGTGGTCCATCGGCAGGCCACGGTAGTTCTATAGAGAAGTTTATTAAGATGAGTCCTCCAACTTTCTCAGGAGGAACAGATCCTGCAGTTGCTGAGAACTGAGTGCAGGAGATGGAGAAGATATTCGCAGTGCTGCACTGCTCAGAGGAGCAGAAGGTGCTGTTTGCCACCTATAAATTGACTGGGGAGGCCGAAAGATGGTGGTCGGCGGTGAGATTGTTAGAGCAACAGAGGACTGTTCCTGTGGAAATGACATGGAAGCGGTTTAAGGAGATTTTCTTTGATAGATATTTTCCAGCCTCTTCCAGGGAGGCTAAGATTGCAGAGTTCCTGAATCTGAAACAGGGACAGCTCTCGGTACAGCAGTACGCAACGAGGTTTATTGAGTTATCCCGCTTCGCCCGTAGATTATTCCAAATGAGGCAAAGAAGGTACGACAGTTTGAAAGAGGCCTAAGGAGAGAAATATACAAGCAGGTATTGATTTTAAAGTTGCAGGATTTTGCTGAGCTAGTGGACTGAGCCACTATAGCTGAGATTGGTGGTCGGTTGGAGGATGAGGAAAAGAGACACAAGAAGAGGTCTACACCTTCTAGTTCCCAACATGGGGGTGGACGTGGTACATGGAAGAGAGGTTGCTATTATAGAGAACAAAGGCAGGAAATCGAGAATCACTGTTTCCAGGGTGCACAGCCATCTCCAGCTTGCCCATCTTGTGGGAAGAGACACCTGGGGGAGTGTCGTGCCGGGCAAGGTGTCTACTATAGGTGCAAGGAGCCAGGGCATATGATGAGAGAGTGTCCGAAACAGACTGGTACTGCTCCTGCTCCTAGACCTGCATGAGGAGGTTACCAGGCACCACGAGAAGGCCAACAGAGGAATACGGCCCCAACCAGAGTTTTCTCTTTGATGCCAGGCGACGCTGAGGCGGCCGACAATGTGATGACAGGTACTGTTAGTAAGTTTTCATTTAAAGTTATTGCACTTTTCAATTCTGGTGCCACACACTCGTTTGTGTCCTTGGGGTGTGTTAAATTATGTGGGGCAAAACCACAATCATTAGATGTTGAGTTATTAGTGGCTACACCGACCGGGTCAGTAGTGAAATGTAGTAGGGTACTCTGTGGTTGTCCAGTTGATGTTCAAGGGAAGATTTTATCTGCTGATTTGGTGATATTAGATATGCATGGGTTCGACATTATTTTCAACATGGATTGGCTAGCGGCTAATTCTGCTATTATAGACTGTCTTGCTAGAGAAGTAATTTTCAAACCTCCAGGGAAACCAGAATTTAAATTTATAGGGTCACGAGTGCAGTCTTTACCTCAGATAGTCTCAGCTATTCAGGCGAGGAGACTGCTTCAGAATGGCTGTTTGGGATTCGTGGCTTTTGTGAAGGAGATGTCAGAAAATGAATTAAAGCTTATTAATACGCCTGTGGTGAAAGAATTTACAGACGTGTTTCCAGATGAGTTACCAGGTTTGCCGCCTGATCGTGAAGTAGATTTTTCTATTGATCTATTTCCAGGTACAGCGCCGATTTCTAAAGCACTATACCGAATGGCGTCAACAGAGTTGGTAGAATTGAAAGACCAGTTGCAGGACTTACTTGATAAAGGCTTCATACGGCCTAGTGTATCTCCGTGGGGAGCTCCAGTGTTGTTTGTAAAGAAGAAAGATGGGTCTATGAGGATGTGTATAGATTACAGAGAAATTAATAAAGTGACCATCAAGAACAAATATCCTCTACCCCGTATCGACGATTTATTTAATCAACTCCAGGGTACACGGGTATACTCTAAGATCGATCTCAGATCAAGTTACCATCATGTGAAGGTGAGAGCAGAAGATGTATCGAATACGGCTTTCAGGACCAGGTATGGGCATTATGAGTTTCTTGTTATGCCATTTGGTCTGACGAATGCTCCTGCAGTATTTATGGACTTGATGAATAGAGTCTTCCACCAATGCCTAGACTAGTTCTGGTTGTTTTTATTGATGATGTACTGGTCTATTCGAGGAGCTATGAGGAGCATGAGATACACTTGAGGCGGGTTTTACAAATGCTCAGGGAGAAGAAGCTGTATGCCAAGTTCAGTAAATTTGATTTCTGGCTCGAGAAAGTTGTGTTTTTGGGGCACATCATTTCAGGAGACGGAATTTCTGTAGATCCCAGTAAGATTGAGGCGGTGGTGAATTGGGCTAGACCGAGGAACATCTAGGAGATCAGGAGTTTCTTGGGGTTAGCCGGTTACTATCGTCATTTTGTCGAGGGATTCTTAGCCGTATCAGGGCCTTTGACACGACTTACGAAGAAGAACCAGATTTGAATGGGACGATAGCTGTGAGCAGAGTTTTCAAGAGTTGAAGCAGAGGTTAGTCACAGCACCAATATTGATCATCCCATCTGGGGGTAAGGGTTACACTATTTACAGTGATGCGTCCTTGAAGGGACTTGGCTATGTGTTGATGCAGCCTGGCAAGGTAGTGGCGTATACGTCTAGACAGTTGAAAGAGTATGAAAAGAACTACCCTACCCACGATCTTGAGTTGGCTACAATAGTACACGCACTGAAAATTTGGAGGCATTATCTATACGGCGAGTAGTGCGAGATTTTCTCTAACCACAAAAGTTTGAAGTATTTCTTCACCCAAAAGGAATTGAATATGAGATAGAGAAGGTGGTTAGAGCTGATTAAAGATTTTGACTGTACCATCAGTTATCACCCGGGGAAAGCAAATGTGGTAGCTGATGCACTGAGCAGGAAGTCTGGAGTATTAGCGTTAGCAACTATGGAGATCCAGTGTCCAATCATGATGGACTTGGAGAGACTTGGCATTGAGTTGATGGAGAGTAACACCCCAGTATGTATTGCCAGCCTAGTAGTACAACCTATTCTGCAAAAAATAATTAAAGCCTCCTAAAAGGAAGATCCAGAGTTAGTAGAGGTGATAGACAGAGTACAAAGTGGGCAAGGGGAGGGGTTCAGTATGGCAGACGACGGAGCTTTGCGGTTCCGTTCCAGATTGTGTGTTCCTGCAGATACTGAGATCAAGAAGACCATTCTAGAGGAGGCTTATAGATCCTTATATTCAGTTCATCCCGATAGTACAAAGATGTACAGAGATCTGCGAGAGTCGTACTGGTGGAGTGGTATGAAGAGGGAGATTGTTGAGTATGTAGCGCAGTGTTTGACGTGCCAGCAAGTGAAAGCTGAGCACTAGAGGCCGGCAGGGCAGTTGCAGCCGTTATTTATCTTAGAGTGGAAGTGGGATCATATATCTATGGACTTCGTGTCAGGACTGCCAATGGCATTACATGGCCAGAATGCAATCTGGGTGATTGTTGATCATTTGAAAAAGACCGCCCACTTTATACCTATCAAGATCAGCTACTCCCTCAGTCGTTTAGAGGAGATTTACATTCAGGATATAGTTCGTTCTCATGGAGTGCCAGTATCCATTGTGTCAGATCGAGACCCGCAAGTCACGTCACGATTTTGGAGGAGTTTGCAAGAGGCTCTGGGGTCTCAGTTATCATTCAGCACGACATTCCATCCTTAGTCAGATGGGCAGACTGAGAGGACGATACAGATATTAGAGGATATGCTCCGTGCATGCGTATTGGATTTTGGGGGTAGCTGGACTCGGTTTATGCCACTGGTAGAGTTCGCATATAATAACAGTTACCAATCCAGTATTGGCATGGCACCATTTGAGGCACTATACGGTAGGAGATATCGATCTCCTTTATATTAGGATGAAGTGGGTGAGCGGCGTGTAGTGGGACCAGAGCTTGTGTAGCAGGCATACGATAAGGTTCGACTTATCAGGGAAAGAATTAGTGCAGCTCAGAGCCGACAAAAGAGTTGTGCCGACAATCGCCGCAGGAATTTGGAGTTTGATGTGGGGGACCACGTATTTTTTAAGATAGCTCCGTTGAAAGGAGTTATGAGATTTGGTAAGAAGGGTAAACTTAGCCCTTGGTTCATCGGTCCGTTTGAGATTTTAGAGAAAGTGGGGACGGTGGCCTACAAGCTAGCTTTGCCACCTGTGTTATCCAGGATTCATGACGTATTCCATGTTGCTATGTTGAGGAAATACATCTCATATCATTAGTTATGATGAGTTGGAGCTTAATGATTCACTGGGGCATGAGGAGGTACCAGTACGTATTTTGGATAGGAAAGTACAGGAGTTACGTAACAAGAAGATTCCTCAGGTAAAAGTTTTGTAGAGGAATTATGCAGTAGAAGAGGCTTTTTGGGAGTCCGAGGAGTAGATGAGACAGAGGTATCCACAATTATTTCAAGAAGTTTAAATGTAATTAGGAAATGTGAGTAAATATGTAGTTTTTCTTTTACAGGTACGTGTATGGTTTTAGTAGTGTAGTATTTTGTTTTGGGAGGAATTTTCTTTTGATATGTGTAATCTCCCAAGACTTGAGTTGTAACCACGGTATTCCTCCGCTATAAGTGAGAGTGAGTAATAAACGAGTAGACCATTTTGCCTAAGGGATGATGAATTATGTAAATAGCAAATTTCGAGGACGAAATTTTTATAAGGAAGAGAGGATGTAACGACCTGAATTTAAATTGGAAATTTGAGTAATAAAGAGAGAGGGAAATAGAGACAAAAACAGAAAGAGGCCGTAGACTTCGTCGACGAACACAGAGCTTCGTCGACGAAGAATTACCGAGAGGGATTTTGGAGCCGACTGAATTTCGTTGACGAAGACTGGATTTCGGCGACGAAATTTGTGAAGAACTCGTCGACAAAGGTCAAGCTCGTCGACGAATTCCGCCACCTATAAATATGAAAAATCCGATTATTTATTCATTTTTCACGCTCCTCTCTCTCTCCTCTTCGGCCCTCTCACTCTCTCTCTTCTATTTTAGGATGGTTTTACGCCGGATCGAAGATCTGAGGCTACCACGACGCTCCTGGCGAAGTTCCTTACAAGTTTGCCGGAGCGAATCGTTAGGAAAACGGAGTTGAAAATCATCCCTGAGTTGAGGTAAGGCTTTTTAAGTCAAATTAGACTTTGTGATAGTTATAGAAATTGATGTACGCATGAAAATACTGATGTTTAGTACTGGGGATTTTGAGTTTCAGGGTGTTGAGTAGGAAATCCTACGGGGGGTCAAGCTAGGAAATTTGAGTGGCTTTCTCAGTAGTCAGGTAAGGGAATAAATTAAAACAGTAATTTTCCATGCATATTATTATTAATTATAAGCATATTTATTTTCAAAAAAGCCTATGCTATCTTTGTATATTACATATGAAATGTATGTTTGGAAAATACTGTTATTGTGATGAAAAATGTATATGTATGTATGAGATGCTAGAAAGGACGATTTTAAAATATGAAGTATGACTTTTAATAGAGCATGTGTGGCATGAATATTATTTTACGTAAAATGAGATATGATATGAATGTTTTTACGAGTAAAATACAATTTCAGGTATTTTGGAAAGATGGGTTATGTTATATTGAGTTGACGAATATATGATAAATGAGTTATTTTCAAATGTAAATCCTGAAATGTATTTGGCGCAAGGCCATATTTATGTTAGCGGCACGAGGCCGTATTTACGATTTTGGCGCGAGACCATGTATTTATGTTATCAGCGCGAGGCCGTATTTACTATGTTATCGGCGCGAGACCGTATTTATTATGATTTTGGCACAAGGCCATACGTATGATTTTGGCGCGAGGCTGTATCTATGTTTTCGGCACGAGGCCGTGTTGATGTTACGTATGTCGATGTATTATATGTTATTGCAACTAGGATGTTAGTTTAGTTCAGACCAGGAGCTCAGTACCGTAGCTATGGGTAGATCAGATTTGACACGAGACCGTATTAGTGCTAACCATCCCACGAGGGGATGGGAGATGGATAGTCGACGTGGCATTCAGTAGAGTATGGACGTCCACCTGGCAGTCCGGACCAGGGTGTGGCAGGCCCATCGTACTTATAGACATATTTGGTTCGGCAGTGGTCGGTCAGCCATTATAGGGTCCTGCATTCGGGCTGCACAATTCGTCATGGGGGGGTAATACATGATATTAACTAACTATTCATCCTGGGTATATTTTCAGTATTACGAGTTATAACAGATGTTATGTATGTTATGATTTATTAATGAATATAAAAATACATGATTATCCAGCATGATATTATGATTATTTCCAGAGTTATGAAATGTACTGTATATGTATAAGCACTTTAAATATTCATGTTGCCACACAGCTGTATTTAGTTTACTTTCCCTTACTGAGAAGTGCCTCACCCCCAACATTAATATATTTTTTAAGAAACCCAGAGAGACTGGCGTGTCACGGCCGCCGTTGAGTGATTGGTGTTTCCCTACTAGAAAGGTAAGCCCTGAGTTAGGATTAGGAGATTTTTGTTGCATAATCCTAGTGTCATTTTGACTTTTTGGAGATTATACATATGGACAGTATATTGATGTTAATAGAAAACTCTGGTATTATGTTTTATGGATGGATGTATGGATTTCTATGTTTATTGTTGTTAGGTTTTCCGCTATGTATGACAGGTGTCCCCGTTACCCACGGGTTCGGGTTGACCATTCATTTATTATGTGATATTTTATGTTTATAAATTGAGGGACGTTACAACAATGACCACAAGCATAATTTAAGGACAATTAAAAAAAAAAACAAATTTCAGAAAATTTAAACTAACAATTTAAGGGTTGCAAAATTAAATGGGACACAGAATGAGTTCAAATTCAGCCATGTTCATAATTGCGAACCCAATTTAAAAACCAAAATTATAGATGACAAGATGCAAGGAAACACTGGGTTGCTAAATTTCTGCTGGGGCCGTGAGCACCTGTGTTGGCCGTGAACAGTGTTGAAATTCTGCTGTGTATTGGCCGTGAATAGTGCTGAAATTATCCTGTGTATTGGTCGTGAATAGTTCTGAAATTTTGCTGTGTATTGGGCATGAATAGTGCTGAAATTCTGCTGTGTATTGGCTATGAACAGTGCTGAATTTCTGCTGTGTGTTGGCCGTGAACAATGCTGAAATTCTGGGCCGTGAACAGCTGCAATCTGCTGTATCCGTGAGGTGCTGTGTTGGCCGTGAAAAGATATGAAATTCCACCCAGAAATTGAAAGTAAAATTGGAAGAATGGAGGAAGAAGAAGAAGTGGGCGCTGGAGCACGGCACAAGGAGTCTTACGAACAGCCCAATCCAATTGATATTGCTGTTGTGTTCTCCCTTTTCTTCTCTTCTCCTAACCGAATCTCCCTCTATTGGATTGCACAGGCATCCCTTCAAATTCCTCCTCTAGCTGCAAATTTCCCCAATGGATTGGTCACATGCGTAAGGAGGCATCTCCAATTTCTTGAAATGCCGAAAAGGCCCCTCAAGTTCCTGAAATGCTGCAAAAGCCCCTCAATTTCCTGAAATACTACAAAATCCCCTGCTATTTGAACTTGGTATGTTGCCATTTTAACCTGAAGATAAAAATCATATAGTAAACTATGTTTTGGAAAATAAAATAAAATATATTGATAATTTAAGCATTAAATGTGTATCAAGATTACACAAGTGCCAAACATTTTATAACCAATTTAAACCTTAATATTAAGTGTGATGACCCAAAAATATATATATATGATTAAAGTACAATAATAATAAAATAATAAAAATAGTCATTAAGTTAATATCAATACAGAAGTGTTTTTCTGTAGGATCCTTGATTCCATATTTGATGCCTAAGAAAGACCTTGTCTTAGCGAGTGCTCAGAGACCATTGCGGCTCAGTCGCTCCCTGGAGGTCGGCCTGGTCAAAATGGAATTTCATAGGATAAACAGGATAGACACTATTTGTACACGTAAATAAGTATATATACATAAAATAGTGTTTTGACAGACATAATTTGTCGAAATACATAATAAGATAATAATAATATAGGTATCATATGTGGGGCCCACAATACTATGTGGGGTCCACATGAGTCCCGGAGCCACAAGACACTGTTTATATACGTAAATAAGTACATAAAATAATGTTTTAACTGATATAATTTGTAGAGATATATGATAAAATAATAATAATATAGGTGTCCTATGCGGGGCCCACAAGACTGTGTGGGGCCCACATGAGTCCCGAAACCGTATGAAGGTTTTCACAAGTCTCAAAACTATGCAGGATGCATAAAATCGTATAAGAGTTATTGGAATTACGTACGATCCATTTGGGTCTCGAAATTGTGTGGGGCCCACAAGACTACATGGGGCCCACAAGACCATGTGGGGCCCACATGAATTTTTAAAATTTAAATTTAATTCTTGTTCAAAAATAAAATAAAATAAAATAAATACTAAATATAGTTTAAAATTAATAACAATGATAATAATAATGATTAAGAAAAATAATAAAAATAATAAAATAATTAGTTAGGTAATGGATTAATTAATAAGGTAAGTAATTAATTAAAAATTTATTTAGTGAGAATGGTGGCAAGCACTCCCAAATGGCCTCCACTCAAGTTTAAAATTAATAACAATGATAATAATAATGATAATAATGATTAAGAAAAATAATAAAATAATAAAATAATTAGTTAGGTAATGGATTAATTAATTAGGAAAGTAATTAATTAAAAATTTATTTAGTGGGAATGGTGGCAAGCACTCCCAAATAGCCTCCACTCAACCCATACCTTGCCCATTCTTTAATTTTTAAAATTATAATTTCACCTATCTCCCCACACTTTTATAAATTCTATTTCTTCCCCAAAATTTTCCTATAAATAGGGAGCTCTCAACCTTCATTTTTCACAACAATTTTCCAAGGAAGAGAAGGATTAGTGAGTGAAAGAATTTGTGGTGGAGAGAGAATTTTTGAATAAATTCTTAATCACCCACTTTTTCCGATCTCATTTCTTAAAGATAATTATTGTGTTCGTAGCACACGGTAAAAGAAGAAGGTAAGTAAATTTGATTATGTTAGTATTTTTATTCAAAATTTATACCCGAGTTTATTTGTAAGTAAATTTTGATTATATTAGTTTCTTTTTATTTTAAATTCATACCCGAGTTTATTTTGTACGTAAATTTTAATTATGTTAATTAGTTCCACAAAATTTCCATGAGTTTATTTTTACGCATATTTAATTATACCAGTTCTATCTTTAATATACTTGCATCTATTTTTGGGTTAAGAAATGTTCTAATCCCCTCGGGTAAATTTTCAGCATTTTTTTTTATTCAAAAATAAAATTATATATATTTTTAACACAAAAATTGTGTGGCATGAGTTTATTTCTACGTTGCATTTTTTATGAAAATATGAGTAAAGATGAGATTTTTACGATATTATTTTAAATTGCATAAATTATAATAAGATGATTTTAAAACCCCTTATGGCAACGAAAGTTCAAAGTTACAGATGCTCGGTACCGCAGCTTAAAGTTTATACGGATCAGAGTGCACCCACACTGTTTACAGAGTGGTTATTTATGTTAGTGGATTTCTCCTGAGTGCACACCTGGTTTAAGTCCAGGACTTAATAAGGAAAATCTCACTTAAAGTTTACGTACGTTGATTTAGTTTGGTCGGCCAACCAGCTAAGTCCAGTCTTCAGACCGCACAACCCAGTCATGGGGGTAAACATGACTTACGACAAACAGGCCTAAGGGTGGTTTTTACAATATATGTTTATACATATTTAATTACGTGTACAAAGTTACTGATAATTTGAAGGAAAAGTGTAAGTTTACGTGAAAAGGATCATTTTGGTGCTTATATGATGATCTAAGGAAAACGTATAAGGAAAAGTATATGTATGTTTATCATTAAATATTTTTACAGTTTTAAAGTTAAAAGTTTAATTTAGCAGTTATAGTATATGATTTAAAAATTTACTGTTGAAATTGATGACAAAAGTTTTATGCAGAAATTGTTAAATTTATGTTTATTCTAAAAGCAGTCTTGAAGTTATAGTATTAAATATTGTTTTACGAAATTCTTTAAAAGCTCATTTTGGCCACACACTAATAATAATCTTATTTACTTACTGAGCGTCGTCTCACCCCAATCATATTTTATTTCAGATAACTCTGAAGGACATGTCGGAAATCAGGCTTAGCAAGCATGCGGGTGGGGATTAGAAAAATAAAGATTTATTTAGAAACATTAGTATGATTTCAGATATTTACGTTTGTGTAATTTTCCTTCTTTTGAATTAAGTGATTGTAACATGAATAATTAGCGCTCTGGTTTAATAAGAATCGAGTTTATTTGCTTCCGCTGTAAATCAGTAGTAAAGAGTTAATATCCCAGGCCCCTCGGGGTCGGGGTGTTACATTTGGTATCAGAGCAATAGGTTATAGGTTCTGTAGACTTTAAAGAAATAATTTTACCAGAGCATAGGATATAGGTTCTGTATAATCTAATATATAAATTTTATCAGAGCATAGGTATAAAATATGATTTGGGTAGGATTGGGTAGTTTAGAATATTTATTGTAGTTTGTTATATTATTATACGTTAATAATAGATTTATGATTTTAAAATAACATTTGATTATTATTTAAGAATTGATCCTAAAGATAGTAGCATTGGAGGAAATGAGATTTACGTGAAGGCTCCCAAGGATAAGTAATAATTATAAATTCTCTGAGAAAAATAGTAGTATTATTGAAGACACGTTAATTAATTTAAATATATTATTTATGTTTGTAGAAACACGTACCCATATTGATAATTCATAATTAATTGTCAAATGCAATTAATAATTTAAATTTTTTTTTATATAAATATAATAATAATATCTGAGATTTAATTATTTTTACTGTTGTTATTTTCACTAAATTTATAAGAAATAACCTATTAGACCCTACTGAATTTAGAAGTGCTACACATACAAATAGATATGAACAAACGGTTTATTATGAAATCTGAATTTACCCAAAATTTCTTTGCATGTATAAGTTGGATATGAATATGTATTTTTACATTACATATTCAGTTATCAACAAAACATTCAAGCTTAATTTAGGAATATATATTTTGGCAAAATCTTTAATTTTATTTTGTATTAGTATATAAGGAATTAAATATCATTTAAATATTACTTATTATATTTAAATTCAATATATATATAATCCCTTAGCATGTGCAAGTTAAATATGTATATCTATTTTTTTTTTTTTTTTCCCATTACATATTCAATTTCCATCAAGTATCCAAGTTTAATTTAGGAGTACAAATTTTGATGAAATTTTTAATTTTGTATAACTTTATAAAAGTTAATACAACTTAAAATTTTCTATATAAAAATATATATATATATATATTTTTAATGAAAGCAATATAAAAATTTACTAATTTCCTTCAAATAACTAACCAATGTCAAATCATCAATCGGCTAAACATGCCCAACATTTATTTGATCTAATAATAATAATAATAATAATACTAATGTTAATGGAATATATATATATATATATAAGGGGTACTCTTGTAGTTATAAAAAAAAAAAAAAAAGGGGGCCTCATGGGTGGAAATCATCGGCTATAGCTCACTTACCCCCGAAGCAAAGTCAGGGCATGAGACCACTTGGGCGTAGTGGGGACTCGAACCCGCGATCACATGGATGCACGGCCGGTTCCTTACCACTAGGCCACCCACCCAAGTGGTGATCTAAGGATGAAATTAATTATAGTTAAAGCATTAATAAAGATGTAAAAACATAAAAAGAACCTAGAGTTTGCAAATTTTGCAATACGTGTCACTCGCTTAATTTCCGCGACACATGTCGCTATCTCTCGATTTGTGCAAAACGCGTTGCTCAATATCTGTGACACGCGCCGCTCTCTCTCGATTCTTGTGACACACGTCGTTCTCCCTCGATTTGTGCAAAACGCGTTAATCGATATCTGTGACACGCGTCACCCCCTCTCGGTTCTCACGACACACATCGTTATCCCTCGATTTGTGCAAAATGCGTTGATTGATATCCATGACACGTGTCGCCCTCTCTTGATTCTCGTGACACATATCGTTCTCTCTCGATTTGTGCAAAGTGCGTTGCTCGATATCCGTGACACACATCGCTCTCTCTCGATTTCCACAACACGCGGTCATCCCCTTATAAAAAGGGTACGCCCTCCTCGAACTCTAAGCATCACAGTTTTCTATCATCTTGAACAATCACATTTCGGTTTGTAGTGATTAGCTCTTCCCAACTTGTCTCTTAGTTGTCTCATTACTCGAAAATGTTGCCAAATCACCCAACTCCCGAAGTTGCTGAGAGCAGCACTAGATCGTTGATTCAAAGATGGAAACCCGGTAAGGCACAGCTGGAGATTCTAGAGGAGGTCTTCCACAACAGTCAAGGGGAACTCCCTTCAGTGGAGCAGACTATCTTGCTTGCAGCACAACTCCGACGGTATGGTCCAATCGAGCCGAAAAATATACGCTTTTGGTTTGAGAACCGTAGGCGTAGGCGGGGATCAGTTGGAGAAGCCACTATCTCAACTACTGCCCCAACAATTCTCCATATTACCTCCTCCGCCACTACCGACCCAAGTAGTGCCCCTGCCATTCTTCCAACCCTCTTCCCTATCGAGAATATTCCGGCTGTGAAACTTACAACTAATATCTCACCAATGAGCCATATCCCTTACAATGGCAATATCGCAGTCACCACACTAAGGTTTAATGATAATGCTGGCCTACTTCACCATTTCAAGCAAACCCGATTCGCAATGAGACTCATATATGGGCCACCAATAACTCGGGAAGAGAGCAGCTCTTCCTCCTTCGCCGAACAAATGGGCGTCCTCTCCCTTTTTCCGACCCAAGCCGGCGACATTATAAGAGGTCAACTCTGCCAAGAAAGAACCCAAGCGGTTAGCAGTGACACCGCTAGTACTGCGATAGATGTTGACGTTGATCTAAGGCTCTAAAGGCCAGATCTCGTATATTTTTTATTTATTTATAGGACATGTATAATATATATACATATATATAATTATCCTTTTCCACATCTTCTGAATTTCTTTTCCATTTCAACCACTATTAGACCGATGATTCACACTTCAATTCCCAAAATAAAATACTTCGTCAAATTGACTCTTAATCTATTCTAAGACTTAATTAAATCATTAATCGATTTACTCTTTCTTATAGCGCAAACCAATTATACAGTACTCATTTTAAATTAGCAAATTTCGAGGACGAAATTTTTATAAGGAGGGGAGATTGTGATGACCCAAAAATATATATATATATATATGATTAAAGTACAATAATAATAAAATAATAAAAATAGTCATTAAGTTAATATCAGTACAAAGTGTTTTTCTGTAGGATCCTTGATTCCATATTTGATGCCTAAGAAAGACCTTGTCTTAGCGAGTGCTCAGAGACCATTGCGGCTCAGTCGCTCCCTGGAGGTCGGCCTGGTCAAAATGGAATTTCATAGGATAAACAGGATAGACACTATTTGTACACGTAAATAAGTATATATACATAAAATAGTGTTTTGACAGACATAATTTGTCGAAATACATAATAAGATAATAATAATATAGGTATCATATGTGGGGCCCACAATACTATGTGGGGTCCACATGAGTCCCGGAGCCACAAGACACTGTTTATATACGTAAATAAGTACATAAAATAATGTTTTAACTGATATAATTTGTAGAGATATATGATAAAATAATAATAATATAGGTGTCCTATGCGGGGCCCACAAGACTGTGTGGGGCCCACATGAGTCCCGAAACCGTATGAAGGTTTTCACAAGTCTCAAAACTATGCAGGATGCATAAAATCGTATAAGAGTTATTGGAATTACGTACGATCCATTTGGGTCTCGAAATTGTGTGGGGCCCACAAGACTACATGGGGCCCACAAGACCATGTGGGCCCCACATGAAGTTTTTAAAATTTAAATTTAATTCTTGTTCAAAAATAAAATAAAATAAAATAAATACTAAATATAGTTTAAAATTAATAACAATGATAATAATAATGATTAAGAAAAATAATAAAAATAATAAAATAATTAGTTAGGTAATGGATTAATTAATAAGGTAAGTAATTAATTAAAAATTTATTTAGTGAGAATGGTGGCAAGCACTCCCAAATGGCCTCCACTCAAGTTTAAAATTAATAACAATGATAATAATAATGATAATAATGATTAAGAAAAATAATAAAATAATAAAATAATTAGTTAGGTAATGGATTAATTAATTAGGAAAGTAATTAATTAAAAATTTATTTAGTGGGAATGGTGGCAAGCACTCCCAAATAGCCTCCACTCAACCCATACCTTGCCCATTCTTTAATTTTTAAAATTATAATTTCACCTATCTCCCCACACTTTTATAAATTCTATTTCTTCCCCAAAATTTTCCTATAAATAGGGAGCTCTCAACCTTCATTTTTCACAACAATTTTCCAAGGAAGAGAAGGATTAGTGAGTGAAAGAATTTGTGGTGGAGAGAGAATTTTTGAATAAATTCTTAATCACCCACTTTTTCCGATCTCATTTCTTAAAGATAATTATTGTGTTCGTAGCACACGGTAAAAGAAGAAGGTAAGTAAATTTGATTATGTTAGTATTTTTATTCAAAATTTATACCCGAGTTTATTTGTAAGTAAATTTTGATTATATTAGTTTCTTTTTATTTTAAATTCATACCCGAGTTTATTTTGTACGTAAATTTTAATTATGTTAATTAGTTCCACAAAATTTCCATGAGTTTATTTTTACGCATATTTAATTATACCAGTTCTATCTTTAATATACTTGCATCTATTTTTGGGTTAAGAAATGTTCTAATCCCCTCGGGTAAATTTTCAGCATTTTTTTTATTCAAAAATAAAATTATATATATTTTTAACACAAAAATTGTGTGGCATGAGTTTATTTCTACGTTGCATTTTTTATGAAAATATGAGTAAAGATGAGATTTTTACGATATTATTTTAAATTGCATAAATTATAATAAGATGATTTTAAAACCCCTTATGGCAACGAAAGTTCAAAGTTACAGATGCTCGGTACCGCAGCTTAAAGTTTATACGGATCAGAGTGCACCCACACTGTTTACAGAGTGGTTATTTATGTTAGTGGATTTCTCCTGAGTGCACACCTGGTTTAAGTCCAGGACTTAATAAGGAAAATCTCACTTAAAGTTTACGTACGTTGATTTAGTTTGGTCGGCCAAGCCAGCTAAGTCCAGTCTTCAGACCGCACAACCCAGTCATGGGGGTAAACATGACTTACGGACAAACAGGCCTAAGGGTGGTTTTTACAATATATGTTTATACATATTTAATTACGTGTACAAAGTTACTGATAATTTGAAGGAAAAGTGTAAGTTTACGTGAAAAGGATCATTTTGGTGCTTATATGATGATCTAAGGAAAACGTATAAGGAAAAGTATATGTATGTTTATCATTAAATATTTTTACAGTTTTAAAGTTAAAAGTTTAATTTAGCAGTTATAGTATATGATTTAAAAATTTACTGTTGAAATTGATGACAAAAGTTTTATGCAGAAATTGTTAAATTTATGTTTATTCTAAAAGCAGTCTTGAAGTTATAGTATTAAATATTGTTTTACGAAATTCTTTAAAAGCTCATTTTGGCCACACACTAATAATAATCTTATTTACTTACTGAGCGTCGTCTCACCCCAATCATATTTTATTTCAGATAACTCTGAAGGACATGTCGGAAATCAGGCTTAGCAAGCATGCGGGTGGGGATTAGAAAAATAAAGATTTATTTAGAAACATTAGTATGATTTCAGATATTTACGTTTGTGTAATTTTCCTTCTTTTGAATTAAGTGATTGTAACATGAATAATTAGCGCTCTGGTTTAATAAGAATCGAGTTTATTTGCTTCCGCTGTAAATCAGTAGTAAAGAGTTAATATCCCAGGCCCCTCGGGGTCGGGGTGTTACATTTGGTATCAGAGCAATAGGTTATAGGTTCTGTAGACTTTAAAGAAATAATTTTACCAGAGCATAGGATATAGGTTCTGTATAATCTAATATATAAATTTTATCAGAGCATAGGTATAAAATATGATTTGGGTAGGATTGGGTAGTTTAGAATATTTATTGTAGTTTGTTATATTATTATACGTTAATAATAGATTTATGATTTTAAAATAACATTTGATTATTATTTAAGAATTGATCCTAAAGATAGTAGCATTGGAGGAAATGAGATTTACGTGAAGGCTCCCAAGGATAAGTAATAATTATAAATTCTCTGAGAAAAATAGTAGTATTATTGAAGACACGTTAATTAATTTAAATATATTATTTATGTTTGTAGAAACACGTACCCATATTGATAATTCATAATTAATTGTCAAATGCAATTAATAATTTAAAATTTTTTTTATATAAATATAATAATAATATCTGAGATTTAATTATTTTTACTGTTGTTATTTTCACTAAATTTATAAGAAATAACCTATTAGACCCTACTGAATTTAGAAGTGCTACACATACAAATAGATATGAACAAACGGTTTATTATGAAATCTGAATTTACCCAAAATTTCTTTGCATGTATAAGTTGGATATGAATATGTATTTTTACATTACATATTCAGTTATCAACAAAACATTCAAGCTTAATTTAGGAATATATATTTTGGCAAAATCTTTAATTTTTATTTTGTATTAGTATATAAGGAATTAAATATCATTTAAATATTACTTATTATATTTAAATTCAATATATATATAATCCCTTAGCATGTGCAAGTTAAATATGTATATCTATTTTTTTTTTTTTTTCCCATTACATATTCAATTTCCATCAAGTATCCAAGTTTAATTTAGGAGTACAAATTTTGATGAAATTTTTAATTTTGTATAACTTTATAAAAGTTAATACAACTTAAAATTTTCTATATAAAAATATATATATATATATATATTTTTAATGAAAGCAATATAAAAATTTACTAATTTCCTTCAAATAACTAACCAATGTCAAATCATCAATCGGCTAAACATGCCCAACATTTATTTGATCTAATAATAATAATAATAATAATACTAATGTTAATGGAATATATATATATATATATAAGGGGTACTCTTGTAGTTATAAAAAAAAAAAAAAAAAAGGGGGCCTCATGGGTGGAAATCATCGGCTATAGCTCACTTACCCCCGAAGCAAAGTCAGGGCATGAGACCACTTGGGCGTAGTGGGGACTCGAACCCGCGATCACATGGATGCACGGCCGGTTCCTTACCACTAGGCCACCCACCCAAGTGGTGATCTAAGGATGAAATTAATTATAGTTAAAGCATTAATAAAGATGTAAAAACATAAAAAGAACCTAGAGTTTGCAAATTTTGCAATACGTGTCACTCGCTTAATTTCCGCGACACATGTCGCTATCTCTCGATTTGTGCAAAACGCGTTGCTCAATATCTGTGACACGCGCCGCTCTCTCTCGATTCTTGTGACACACGTCGTTCTCCCTCGATTTGTGCAAAACGCGTTAATCGATATCTGTGACACGCGTCACCCCCTCTCGGTTCTCACGACACACATCGTTATCCCTCGATTTGTGCAAAATGCGTTGATTGATATCCATGACACGTGTCGCCCTCTCTTGATTCTCGTGACACATATCGTTCTCTCTCGATTTGTGCAAAGTGCGTTGCTCGATATCCGTGACACACATCGCTCTCTCTCGATTTCCACAACACGCGGTCATCCCCTTATAAAAAGGGTACGCCCTCCTCGAACTCTAAGCATCACAGTTTTCTATCATCTTGAACAATCACATTTCGGTTTGTAGTGATTAGCTCTTCCCAACTTGTCTCTTAGTTGTCTCATTACTCGAAAATGTTGCCAAATCACCCAACTCCCGAAGTTGCTGAGAGCAGCACTAGATCGTTGATTCAAAGATGGAAACCCGGTAAGGCACAGCTGGAGATTCTAGAGGAGGTCTTCCACAACAGTCAAGGGGAACTCCCTTCAGTGGAGCAGACTATCTTGCTTGCAGCACAACTCCGACGGTATGGTCCAATCGAGCCGAAAAATATACGCTTTTGGTTTGAGAACCGTAGGCGTAGGCGGGGATCAGTTGGAGAAGCCACTATCTCAACTACTGCCCCAACAATTCTCCATATTACCTCCTCCGCCACTACCGACCCAAGTAGTGCCCCTGCCATTCTTCCAACCCTCTTCCCTATCGAGAATATTCCGGCTGTGAAACTTACAACTAATATCTCACCAATGAGCCATATCCCTTACAATGGCAATATCGCAGTCACCACACTAAGGGTTTCAGATAATGCTGGCCTACTTCACCATTTCAAGCAAACCCGATTCGCAATGAGACTCATATATGGGCCACCAATAACTCGGGAAGAGAGCAGCTCTTCCTCCTTCGCCGAACAAATGGGCGTCCTCTCCCTTTTTCCGACCCAAGCCGGCGACATTATAAGAGGTCAACTCTGCCAAGAAAGAACCCAAGCGGTTAGCAGTGACACCGCTAGTACTGCGATAGATGTTGACGTTGATCTAAGGCTCTAAAGGCCAGATCTCGTATATTTTTTATTTATTTATAGGACATGTATAATATATATACATATATATAATTATCCTTTTCCACATCTTCTGAATTTCTTTTCCATTTCAACCACTATTAGACCGATGATTCACACTTCAATTCCCAAAATAAAATACTTCGTCAAATTGACTCTTAATCTATTCTAAGACTTAATTAAATCATTAATCGATTTACTCTTTCTTATAGCGCAAACCAATTATACAGTACTCATTTTAAATTAGCAAATTTCGAGGACGAAATTTTTATAAGGAGGGGAGATTGTGATGACCCAAAAATATATATATATATATATGATTAAAGTACAATAATAATAAAATAATAAAAATAGTCATTAAGTTAATATCAATACAAAAGTGTTTTTCTGTAGGATCCTTGATTCCATATTTGATGCCTAAGAAAGACCTTGTCTTAGCGAGTGCTCAGAGACCATTGCGGCTCAGTCGCTCCCTGGAGGTCGGCCTGGTCAAAATGGAATTTCATAGGATAAACAGGATAGACACTATTTGTACACGTAAATAAGTATATATACATAAAATAGTGTTTTGACAGACATAATTTGTCGAAATACATAATAAGATAATAATAATATAGGTATCATATGTGGGGCCCACAATACTATGTGGGGTCCACATGAGTCCCGGAGCCACAAGACACTGTTTATATACGTAAATAAGTACATAAAATAATGTTTTAACTGATATAATTTGTAGAGATATATGATAAAATAATAATAATATAGGTGTCCTATGCGGGGCCCACAAGACTGTGTGGGGCCCACATGAGTCCCGAAACCGTATGAAGGTTTTCACAAGTCTCAAAACTATGCAGGATGCATAAAATCGTATAAGAGTTATTGGAATTACGTACGATCCATTTGGGTCTCGAAATTGTGTGGGGCCCACAAGACTACATGGGGCCCACAAGACCATGTGGGGCCCACATGAATTTTTAAAATTTAAATTTAATTCTTGTTCAAAAATAAAATAAAATAAAATAAATACTAAATATAGTTTAAAATTAATAACAATGATAATAATAATGATTAAGAAAAATAATAAAAATAATAAAATAATTAGTTAGGTAATGGATTAATTAATAAGGTAAGTAATTAATTAAAAATTTATTTAGTGAGAATGGTGGCAAGCACTCCCAAATGGCCTCCACTCAAGTTTAAAATTAATAACAATGATAATAATAATGATAATAATGATTAAGAAAAATAATAAAATAATAAAATAATTAGTTAGGTAATGGATTAATTAATTAGGAAAGTAATTAATTAAAAATTTATTTAGTGGGAATGGTGGCAAGCACTCCCAAATAGCCTCCACTCAACCCATACCTTGCCCATTCTTTAATTTTTAAAATTATAATTTCACCTATCTCCCCACACTTTTATAAATTCTATTTCTTCCCCAAAATTTTCCTATAAATAGGGAGCTCTCAACCTTCATTTTTCACAACAATTTTCCAAGGAAGAGAAGGATTAGTGAGTGAAAGAATTTGTGGTGGAGAGAGAATTTTTGAATAAATTCTTAATCACCCACTTTTTCCGATCTCATTTCTTAAAGATAATTATTGTGTTCGTAGCACACGGTAAAAGAAGAAGGTAAGTAAATTTGATTATGTTAGTATTTTTATTCAAAATTTATACCCGAGTTTATTTGTAAGTAAATTTTGATTATATTAGTTTCTTTTTATTTTAAATTCATACCCGAGTTTATTTTGTACGTAAATTTTAATTATGTTAATTAGTTCCACAAAATTTCCATGAGTTTATTTTTACGCATATTTAATTATACCAGTTCTATCTTTAATATACTTGCATCTATTTTTGGGTTAAGAAATGTTCTAATCCCCTCGGGTAAATTTTCAGCATTTTTTTTATTCAAAAATAAAATTATATATATTTTTAACACAAAAATTGTGTGGCATGAGTTTATTTCTACGTTGCATTTTTTATGAAAATATGAGTAAAGATGAGATTTTTACGATATTATTTTAAATTGCATAAATTATAATAAGATGATTTTAAAACCCCTTATGGCAACGAAAGTTCAAAGTTACAGATGCTCGGTACCGCAGCTTAAAGTTTATACGGATCAGAGTGCACCCACACTGTTTACAGAGTGGTTATTTATGTTAGTGGATTTCTCCTGAGTGCACACCTGGTTTAAGTCCAGGACTTAATAAGGAAAATCTCACTTAAAGTTTACGTACGTTGATTTAGTTTGGTCGGCCAACCAGCTAAGTCCAGTCTTCAGACCGCACAACCCAGTCATGGGGGTAAACATGACTTACGACAAACAGGCCTAAGGGTGGTTTTTACAATATATGTTTATACATATTTAATTACGTGTACAAAGTTACTGATAATTTGAAGGAAAAGTGTAAGTTTACGTGAAAAGGATCATTTTGGTGCTTATATGATGATCTAAGGAAAACGTATAAGGAAAAGTATATGTATGTTTATCATTAAATATTTTTACAGTTTTAAAGTTAAAAGTTTAATTTAGCAGTTATAGTATATGATTTAAAAATTTACTGTTGAAATTGATGACAAAAGTTTTATGCAGAAATTGTTAAATTTATGTTTATTCTAAAAGCAGTCTTGAAGTTATAGTATTAAATATTGTTTTACGAAATTCTTTAAAAGCTCATTTTGGCCACACACTAATAATAATCTTATTTACTTACTGAGCGTCGTCTCACCCCAATCATATTTTATTTCAGATAACTCTGAAGGACATGTCGGAAATCAGGCTTAGCAAGCATGCGGGTGGGGATTAGAAAAATAAAGATTTATTTAGAAACATTAGTATGATTTCAGATATTTACGTTTGTGTAATTTTCCTTCTTTTGAATTAAGTGATTGTAACATGAATAATTAGCGCTCTGGTTTAATAAGAATCGAGTTTATTTGCTTCCGCTGTAAATCAGTAGTAAAGAGTTAATATCCCAGGCCCCTCGGGGTCGGGGTGTTACATTTGGTATCAGAGCAATAGGTTATAGGTTCTGTAGACTTTAAAGAAATAATTTTACCAGAGCATAGGATATAGGTTCTGTATAATCTAATATATAAATTTTATCAGAGCATAGGTATAAAATATGATTTGGGTAGGATTGGGTAGTTTAGAATATTTATTGTAGTTTGTTATATTATTATACGTTAATAATAGATTTATGATTTTAAAATAACATTTGATTATTATTTAAGAATTGATCCTAAAGATAGTAGCATTGGAGGAAATGAGATTTACGTGAAGGCTCCCAAGGATAAGTAATAATTATAAATTCTCTGAGAAAAATAGTAGTATTATTGAAGACACGTTAATTAATTTAAATATATTATTTATGTTTGTAGAAACACGTACCCATATTGATAATTCATAATTAATTGTCAAATGCAATTAATAATTTAAAATTTTTTTTTATATAAATATAATAATAATATCTGAGATTTAATTATTTTTACTGTTGTTATTTTCACTAAATTTATAAGAAATAACCTATTAGACCCTACTGAATTTAGAAGTGCTACACATACAAATAGATATGAACAAACGGTTTATTATGAAATCTGAATTTACCCAAAATTTCTTTGCATGTATAAGTTGGATATGAATATGTATTTTTACATTACATATTCAGTTATCAACAAAACATTCAAGCTTAATTTAGGAATATATATTTTGGCAAAATCTTTAATTTTTATTTTGTATTAGTATATAAGGAATTAAATATCATTTAAATATTACTTATTATATTTAAATTCAATATATATATAATCCCTTAGCATGTGCAAGTTAAATATGTATATCTATTTTTTTTTTTTTTTCCCATTACATATTCAATTTCCATCAAGTATCCAAGTTTAATTTAGGAGTACAAATTTTGATGAAATTTTTAATTTTGTATAACTTTATAAAAGTTAATACAACTTAAAATTTTCTATATAAAAATATATATATATATATATTTTTAATGAAAGCAATATAAAAATTTACTAATTTCCTTCAAATAACTAACCAATGTCAAATCATCAATCGGCTAAACATGCCCAACATTTATTTGATCTAATAATAATAATAATAATAATACTAATGTTAATGGAATATATATATATATATAAGGGGTACTCTTGTAGTTATAAAAAAAAAAAAAAAAAGGGGGCCTCATGGGTGGAAATCATCGGCTATAGCTCACTTACCCCCGAAGCAAAGTCAGGGCATGAGACCACTTGGGCGTAGTGGGGACTCGAACCCGCGATCACATGGATGCACGGCCGGTTCCTTACCACTAGGCCACCCACCCAAGTGGTGATCTAAGGATGAAATTAATTATAGTTAAAGCATTAATAAAGATGTAAAAACATAAAAAGAACCTAGAGTTTGCAAATTTTGCAATACGTGTCACTCGCTTAATTTCCGCGACACATGTCGCTATCTCTCGATTTGTGCAAAACGCGTTGCTCAATATCTGTGACACGCGCCGCTCTCTCTCGATTCTTGTGACACACGTCGTTCTCCCTCGATTTGTGCAAAACGCGTTAATCGATATCTGTGACACGCGTCACCCCCTCTCGGTTCTCACGACACACATCGTTATCCCTCGATTTGTGCAAAATGCGTTGATTGATATCCATGACACGTGTCGCCCTCTCTTGATTCTCGTGACACATATCGTTCTCTCTCGATTTGTGCAAAGTGCGTTGCTCGATATCCGTGACACACATCGCTCTCTCTCGATTTCCACAACACGCGGTCATCCCCTTATAAAAAGGGTACGCCCTCCTCGAACTCTAAGCATCACAGTTTTCTATCATCTTGAACAATCACATTTCGGTTTGTAGTGATTAGCTCTTCCCAACTTGTCTCTTAGTTGTCTCATTACTCGAAAATGTTGCCAAATCACCCAACTCCCGAAGTTGCTGAGAGCAGCACTAGATCGTTGATTCAAAGATGGAAACCCGGTAAGGCACAGCTGGAGATTCTAGAGGAGGTCTTCCACAACAGTCAAGGGGAACTCCCTTCAGTGGAGCAGACTATCTTGCTTGCAGCACAACTCCGACGGTATGGTCCAATCGAGCTGAAAAATATACGCTTTTGGTTTGAGAACCGTAGGCGTAGGCGGGGATCAGTTGGAGAAGCCACTATCTCAACTACTGCCCCAACAATTCTCCATATTACCTCCTCCGCCACTACCGACCCAAGTAGTGCCCCTGCCATTCTTCCAACCCTCTTCCCTATCGAGAATATTCCGGCTGTGAAACTTACAACTAATATCTCACCAATGAGCCATATCCCTTACAATGGCAATATCGCAGTCACCACACTAAGAATCGAGTTTATTTACTTCCGCTGTAAATCAGTAGTAAAGAGTTAATATCCCAGGCCCCTCGGGGTCGGGGTGTTACATTAAGAACACAACTAATAAAGGAAAAACACATTGATTTCTTAAGAACCGGATTTAAATACGTTTTTTTTTTTTTCTTTAAGGCCTACGATCATCAATTACAAGTTAGCAAAACAGTGACTAACAAGAATTATCGTGCAAAATGATTGCAATATTATGGCTCAATCACCCCCCCCAACTATCATTTTGCTAGTATCTTAGCAAAACAATGAAATAGTATTGACAGAGTATTGCAAACAGACAAAATCTCACACCAATGAGGTAACTTGATGTTGGGAATTAAAAACAAATTCTGAAACCTATGAGAAACAAAATAGAGAAAGAATACACGCCAAAGAAAAACGAATCACACGCACAAGACAGTATTTACGTGGTTCGGCAATTTTGCCTACGTACACGGAATTGCAGGGATTTCACTATTATTAGGGAAATATTACAGAGAGTGCAGCGGTAAAATGCTCTCCCTCTCGCTCTCTCGCGAAGTTTGATCACAAATCCTAATCACCCAAAAGCAATCCTTTTATATGTTGCGCATAGGGTTCCGTTCCGAATGGGCCCAAAAAAATTTGCCCCCAAACCCCCACGTGTATGGCTTGGCCCAAGCCTTCGCTCCATGGACTAAACCTTAGGATAGAAATCTCTCATTAAATAAAGGTCGGGTCATCATCCAAATTTAACACAACTAGACTCCACCAAAGCCCAACAAATCTCCCACGTGAAGATTAGTTCAATCACCAATATCAACTGCAATCCTCCCAAATGAACAATCCCTCATCCTTGCAACTCAACCTCCTTTCCTTAAGCTAGAAGACCAACTGAAGCTGCACACAGCTTCAGTTTCTCAATAGTAACACCCTTAGTCAACATGTCTGTCGGGTTCTTAGATCCACATATCTTCTCAAGTATTACCAGCTTATCTTCAATAAGGTAACGAATAAAGTGTTATTTTGTCTGTATGTGTTTCGACTTTGAATGAAAAGCTGAATTTTTTGCAAGAAAAATTGCACTCTGACTGTCACTGTGTAGAATGCCCATCTTCTGCTTCTTACCCAATTCGTCTAAGAAACCATGTAGCCAAATCATCTCCTTTCCAGCTTCAGTTGCTGCAACATACTCAGCTTCTGTAGTAGACAAAGTAACAATCTTTTGCAAATTTGAAGCCCAAGATATAGTTGTACCACCCAGAGTAAATACAAATCTAGTAGTACTATTTCTACTATCATTATCACCAGCAAAATCAGCATCTACATAACCCTGTAGTTTCAAACTTGCACTTGTGAAGCAAAGACATGTATCTGATGAACCCCTCAGATATCTCAAAATCCACTTTACTGCCTCCCAATGCTGCTTTCCTGGCCTACTCGTGAATCTGCTCACAACTCCCACTGCATGTGCAATGTCTGGCCTTATACACACCATAGCATACATCAAGCTGCCAATAGCTGAAGCATAGGGCACCTTGCTCATATGGTCCCTTTCTTCTTCTATTTTCGATGACTGTTCCTTGCTTAGTTTGAAATGACTACCCAAGGGTGTGCTCACTGGTTTAGCTTCATTCATGTTGAACCTGCTGAGAATTTTCTTCACATACTCTGACTGTGAAAGCTTCAATGTACCATTAGCCTTGTCTCTAATGATTCTCATTCCAAGGATTTGCTTTGTAACTCCCAAATCCTTCATTGCAAACTGTTTTGACAATTGCTTCTTCAGATTATTAATCTCCTCAATGCTAGACCCTGCAATGAGCACATCATCTACATATAAAAGTAAAATGTGTAAGAATTGTCAAAGAACTTAACATAACAGCAGTGATCAGCTTCACATCTCTTGAACCCAATTTTATGCATAAAACTATCAAATTCCATATACCACTAACTTGGAGCTTGTTTTAAACCATACAAGCTCTTTCTCAGTTTGCAGACTAAATTCTCTTGTCCCTAGACAATGAACCCTTCTGGCTGAATCATGTAGATGTATTCTCCAAGTCACCATGAAGGAATGTCGTTTTCACATCTAATTGCTTAAGATGTAGATTTTTTGCAGCCACCATTCCTAATACCAGTCTAATTTTCAACATCTTCACAACTGGAGAAAATATTTCTGTGAAGTCAATGCCCTCCTTTTGTTAGAACCCCTTTGACAACTAATTTGGCTTTGTAGCGCTTGCTACCATCATGTTTGTTCTTTATTCTGTACACCCACTTGTTGTGCAAAGCCTTCTTCCGTACTGGCAATTCAGTTAGTTCCTATGTCTGATTCCCGAGCAAGAAATCCATCTCACCTTTTATGGCTAACTCCCACTTGCTTGAACTTTCATCCTGCAAGGCTTCATCATAACACTCTGGCTCACCACCATCAGTTAACAGGAGATAATTTAAAGTAGGTGAATAACATTGTAGAGGTCTAATGGCCCTGGAAGATCTACGAACTGCAGCTACACGTGTATTTTGATTTTCCTGTGATTCTATATTCTCCCTATCATCTTCACCCCTTTTCTGGACAGTACTTTCAGTCAACTCATCTAAGTTAATAAACTCACATTTCTTCTGATCTATCGCTGTGACATCTAACACTACAATTGACATGTCCTTGTTCATAACCTATTCATTAAATGTCACATTTCTACTTCTGATGATTTTCTTGTTTTGTTCATCCCAAAACCGATAGCCAAAGAAATAGCATATTTTGGACTTTGCATCAAGTTTACTACAAGCATCAGAATCAATATAAACATAAGAAACACAACCAAAAACTTTTAAGTGAGAAAACTTTACCTCTTTATCGCTCCAAACCTCTTCAGGAAGTCTAAACTCCATGGGAACTGAAGGTCCTCAGTTTATCAGATAAGTTGCAATACTAACAGCATCAGCCCAGAAAGTTTTTGGTAGTCCAGCATGCAACCTCATACTCCTAGCATGCTCATTGAGAGTTCTATTCATGCGCTCAACCACACCATTCTGCTCTGGTGTCCCAGGAATGGTCTTTTCCATTTTGATTCCATGTGCAGCATAATACTCTGTGAACCCTCCATCTATGTACTCTCCTCTGTTGTCCGACCTCAAATACTTTACTTTCAAACTTGTCTCTATCTCAACCATAGCCTTCCACTTCTTAAAAGTTTCAAATACATCATATTTATTTCTCATAAAATAAAACCATACCTTTCTGGTTGAGTCATCAATGAAAGTAACATAGTACCTTGAACCTCCAAGGGATGCAATGGGAGAAGGCCCCCATAAATCTATGTGCACTAACTCTAATTTTTCAGCCTTCGGTGTTCTGCCACTTTTCAAGAAACTCATCCTTTTTTGCTTTCCTAAGATGCAACTTTCACATAAGTCAAAATCAACAGACTTCAATTCCGATAGTTTCCCTTTTGACAACAGCATCTTCATTCCTTTCTTACTCATGTGATTAAGTCTGCGATGCCATAAGCTTGTATCAGTACTTGCTTCAGCAACTGCAATTGTGTCTCTTGGACTTGAGGTCATGTATAGAGTACCAGATTTCTTTCCACGAGCCAATACTCTGGCTCCCTTTGTAACCTTCCAAATGCCACCAGCAAACAACATTGCATGCCCTTCATCATCAAGCTGTCCGAGAGAAATTAAATTCCTTCTTAAGTCAGGAATATGTCGTACCTTCTCCAGTAACCAAATAGATCCATTGGGCAATGACATTCGGATGTTTCCTATACCCACAACATCTAAGGTTGTGCCATCAGGAAAATACACCTTACCAAAATCTCCTGCTACATCTGTATGATTCCATGGTGTGAAATGGTATGAAACGAAGCTCCTGAGTCCAAAACCCAATCATCAAGTGGACTGTCTACTGCAAGAAGTAGTGCATCTTGTACCTCTTCTGTCACAGCATTAGCAGAATTATCCTCACTCTTCTTCTTAAGACTTTTGCATTGTCTCCTAAAGTGACATGTTTTCCCGCAGTTCCAGCATTGTCCCTTTTGGCCAGATCTAGATTTACTTCTGTTTCGATTATAGTTTCTGGATTTTGATCTACCTCGATCTGAATTTCGGTCATTACCTCTGCCCCTGGTCTCAAGGTTTAGGCCAGAGCCAGATCCTGAGGTTTCACCGGCATCTCTTCTGCGAATCTCCTCAGCTAGAATTAAATCTCATATATCATTATACTTCAGTTTTTCTTTTCCGGTAGAGTTGCTTACTGCTATCCTCATTGCCTCCCAACTGTTTGGCAATGAAGCCAAAACGATTAGTGCACGAATATCATCATCAAAATCAATTTCTACAGATGATAATTGATTTGTGATAGTATTAAATTCATTCAGATGTTGTGCTACTGATGCATTCTCTGCCATCTTCAAATTAAATAATTTCTTCATGAGATGTACCTTGTTATTTGCTGACGATTTTTCATACATACCATACAAAGCCTTCATTAGATCTTCTGTAGTCTTCTCCTTCACAACGTTGTGTGCAACAGACCTAAACAGAGTTAATCTTATAACTCCTAGTACCTGTCTGTCAAACAGAGTCCATTCCTCGTCCTTATAGTAGTAGGTTTTTCTCCTAGAAGCGGTAGATGTAACTTCTTCCCATAGAGATAATCCTCGATTTGCATCCTCCAGAATCCAAAATCTATGCCATCAAACTTTTCTATTCCAGACGACTTTCATGTTTCCTCTGCCATTGCTCCCACTCGAACCTAACCCTAGGCTCTGATACCAGTTGTTGGGAATTAAAAACAAATTCTGAAACCTGTGAGAAACAAAATAGAGAAAGAATACACGCCAAAGAAAAATGAATCACACGCACAAGACAGTATTTATGTGGTTCGACAATTTTGCCTACGTCCACGGAGTTGCAGGGATTTCACTATTATCAGGGAAATATTACAGAGAGTGCAGCGGTACAATGCTTTCCCTCTCGCTCTCTCGCAAAGTTTGATCACAAACCCTAATCACCCAAAAGCAATCCTTTTATATGTTGCACATAGGGTTCCGTTCCGAATGGGCCCAAGAAATTTGCCCCCGGACCCCCACGAGTATGGCTTAGCCCAAGCCTTCACTCCATGGAGTAAGCCATAGTATAGAAATCTCTCATTAAATAAAGGTCGGGTCATCATCCAAATTTAACACAACTAGGCTCCACAAAAGCCCAAGACGTGAGTTCTCAAACATAGTGATGTTATTTCTCAAATTTTCAAAGCAATGTAAGCAACTTGGTAGGCTCGCCAATGCTTGGGTCCTTAACTACGAAAAAAACAATTTATAAAACCTAACTTGTCTTAAGTTCTGTAGAAAGTAAGAAAGTCTGGTGTCGATCCACAGGGATTGAAGTGCAGTTATGAACCACTTCCAATCTAGTTTATTAAAGTTTTGTGTAAAAGAAAGTGAAAAGGAGAGATTTTGATAGGGTTCTCTAACAACCTACTGAAAAGCATGTAAATTTTACTTTAACTCTACTCTTACAAAGCAGTGCTTAGTCATGAATCTAACTTAGATTATTGTGTATGCAAACTAAGCTCAGTCAACTATCCGTATTAAGCTAAACAGTGAAAGGAACCGTTCGAGGGCATAGGGTAGCAAGGGTGCACCAATTGTCCAGTGCATGATTGGGAACCAGAGTATACCCTATCTCAATGATATCAAAAAACCTTTTTAGTATCTGTAGACTACTATGTATATCTGACTGAATCAATAGTAGTGATATCCTAACTCGAAGACTTCATCACAATCCAAACATTAAAAGTGCATGAAAGTAAAATAAAGCAGTAAAGGAAAGCAAATAAATGAAAGCAAGTAAAGGAAAGTTGTAAAGATGAAAGCATGTAAAAGATCATTCCATTGCATTCAAATCATCTGTCACTAACAACTGGAGCTACAACCAAATGATCATCTATCTACTTGGAAGCACAAGAGTTTCACTAGTTATCATAGGCCTTCAAAGACTTCTTGCACAAACCAGAACGAGTATTGAAATCTACACTAATTTCTACTCTAAGTGGCTCTTAATGACGTCATAAGTCTGTTACTAACCTAAAAAAGGCCAAAGAGGAACCCTAAGAACATCTTCGAAACTAATATTTATACCCATTAGGGCATACAAGGTTTGAATTTCAAAATAGGAAAGTTCTGCCAAAATCTCATGCAGAAGATCAGTGTTGTCGACTAGGTCGCACCCCTGTTCTCCTTTGGTTGCACCCTAGTCGAGGTTACCAGGAAATTAGGAATTCAACTTAAGATCCTCTTGACCTAGTCACACCATTGGGTCTTGCTTGTTGAATTAAGGGTTGAGACTTGCAGGATCTCGAACTTTAGGAAATCTTAGCAACTTGACTTGGTTGCCCTTCATGGTCTCCCTGGTTGGGATGTTAGTTGAGACTCTCAGTATCTTTGGTTCAGTCAGCTTTAATGTCTCGACCTGGTCGCCTTTGAGGGTCACTTGGTCGATCACTTTGTCGAACCTTACAACATTTTGTCTTCAATTTGAACCTTGGAGTCTGCAGATTGTGACCTGGTTGCCCCTTGTGTTGCTGATCGCACCACATGGTTGGATAAAGTCTTTTCTCCTTTGATGTGTGTTGAGGCTCTAGGAGCTTGGTTAAACATATGATTTGAGTTGTAATTTTCCAAATACTCCCTTGGCTTCTCGTATTGCTCAACTCCTCGGTTTTAACTTGTATTTCCTAAAACACGAATAAACTTTGCATAACTCCGAACAATGTTCACAAAGGGTTACATACAAGATAAATGAGGATAAAAAAAGGTAAATGGGGGTCTAAAATAATGCATTTTAGGGGCTCATCACAACCCCCAACTTACACTTTTCTTGTCCTCGAGTAAAGCAAAAACTAAGAAAACTAGAAAATGCTATCTACCTCCTTTTTCGTGGAAACACAATTGCATTTACCATATGCAACAAAACTTTAAACTCCTAGGTTAATTCTAGTAGACAAGTTGTAGTCTCGTTAGGGTTTCTAGGGTGATGCCCACAAACACCCATATCAGTGAACATCAAGTAATATAACATGCAACACAACTATGCCACTTTACATACAAGTATATAACCTACTTACACATAGGCTCTTTCATCCATAACTTTGTTATACAAACAACTCCGAAGCAAATCACTCATACAAGTTTCAACATTGTATATCCATCAATAAAAACACAACTTATAGAGAATCAATCCAACAATTGCAATTCAGAGTTAATATTGTCATGTAATGTAACAACCTGAATTTTTAAATGAAATTTAAATAATAAAGAAAGGAAAATTTGAAAAAGGGAAAATAAGATAAGCTGCCAAGCTTCGTCAATGAACACAGGGTTTTGTTGATGAAGGCTTTAAGGATTTCGTCGACGAACATAGGGTTTCATCAACGAGAAAATACCGAGAGGGGTTCTGAGGCAGCCTGAATTTCGTCGACGAATACAGGGTCTCGTTGATGAAATTTATGAAGAACTCGTCAACAAATTCCGTCGCCTATAAATATGAAAAAAATCTAATTTTTATTTCATTTTTCACACTCCTCTCTCTCTCTCTCCTCTCTCCCCCCTTTCGGCCCTCTCACTCTCTCTTTTCGATTTTGGGCTGGTTTTACACTGGTTCGAAGATCTGAGGCTACCACGACGCTCCTGGCGAAGTTCCCTGCAAGTTTGCCAGAGCGAATCGTCAGGAAAATGAAGTTGGAAATCATTCCAAAGTTGAGGTAAGGCTTTTTAAGCCAAATTAGACTTTATGGTAGTTATAGGAATTGATGTACGTACGAAAATACTGATGTTTAGTACTGGGGATTTTGAGTTTCAGGGTATTGAGTAGGAAATCCTACGGGGTCAGGCTAGGAAATTTAAGGGCTTTCTCAATAGCCAGGTAAGGGAGTAAACTAAAGCAGTTATTTTCCATGCAAAATTATTATTGATTATGAGTAAATTTATTTTCAGAAAAGCATATAATATACCTGTATATTATAGATGAAATGTACGTTTGGGAAATACTGCTATTATAATGAAACGTATGTGTATGTATGAGACGATAGAAAAGCACGATTTTAGAATATGAAATATGACTTTTAACAAAGCATGTGTGGTATGAATATTATTTTACGTGAAATGAGATATGATATGTATGCTTTTACGTGTAAAACACAATTTCAGGTATTTTGGACATATGGGTTATGCTATATTGAGTTTGACGAATATATGATAAAAGAGTTTTTTTTTTTTTTTTTAATGTAAATACCTGAAATGATTCGGCACGAGGCCGTATTGATGCTATCGGCGCGAGGCCGTATTTATTGATGTTATCGGCGCGAGGCCGTATTTATTATGTTATCGGCACGAGGCTGTATTTATTGTGTTATCGGCACGAGGCCGTATTTATGTTATTGGCGCGAGGCTATATATATATATATATATATATATATATATATGTTTACTATGATTTTGGCACGAGGCCATACGTATGATTTCGGATCGAGGCCGTATCTATGTTTTCGGCACGAGGCCGTGTTGATGTTACGTATGTTCATCTATTATACGTTATTGCAACCAGGATGTTAGTTTAGTTCAGACCAAGAGCTTGGTACCATAGCTATGGGTTGATTTTGGCACGAGGCCTTATTAGTGCTACCGTCTCATGAGGGGATGGGAGATGGATAGTCGATGAGGCTTTTAGTAGAGTGTAGACGTCCACCTGGCAGTCCGGACTAGGGTGCGGCGGGCCCATCGTACTTACAGACATAGTTGATTCGGCAGTGGTCGGCCAGCCATTGTCGGGTCCCGCATTCGGGCTGCACAACCCATCATGGGGGGTAATACATGACATTAGTTAGCTATTCATCCTGGGTTGATTTTCAGTATTACAGTTATAGCAGATGTTTATATACGTTACGAGTTATTAGCATATATGAAAATGTATGATTATTTCAAATGATATGACGAATGTTCCCCGACTTATGAAATGTATAGTATATGTATAATTGCACTAAATATTCATATTGTCATACAACTGTATTGAGTTTATTTTCCCTTACTGAGAAGTGTCTCACCCCCAACATTATTAAATTTTTCAGAAGTCCCTGAGAGACCGGTGGGTCAAGGCCGCCGTTGAGATTAGTGAGATTACCCCGTGAGGAGGGTAAGATTTTGTACTAGGGTTAGAATTATTTTGTGTTTGACCCTAGAGATATTTTGATGTATATGATGATGTATAGTAGTACAGTATCATAATGTTATAAAAGCTCTGGTATTATTATGTTTAATGGACGGATGTATGGATTTTTATGTTTACTGCTGCTAGGTTTTCCGTTGTGTATGACAGTAGTCCCCGTTACCCAAGGGTTTGGGTTGACCATTTTAATTATTATGTTGCGTTTTATGGAGGGTCGCTACAAATTCAAGTATGGATAGACCACATCGCAAGGCATGTGTAAAGTGCATGATTCGTTACACTCAAGTTATCCTTAATCACCTATAGAATAGTCATCTTGACTTAGTCTCACTGGTTTACCCTTAAAACACTCAAGAAAATAAGTTCACTCTCACATGTGAGTGTTTGGCCTAATAAGGCATATAAATCTTATTTTGATGATAACAAATCAAGGGAACATAACATATTTTGGTTAAGTGATGATGTTTCAGGAATCAAGCATATAAGTTTAAGATCAAGTGCTCACAAGCTTTGTTGAAAGATTATACTCCAAAGACAAGTGGTCATATGAAAGCTTAAAGCATACTTAAAGCATGGACTCAAAAATAGAAAAATCTAATGAAGCTTAAAGCATATTGAGTCTTGAAGACGAGATGGGCTCAAGAAAGACAAGCATGAAAAGTCAATGCTTAGAATGTTTAAGTTTTAAAGAGTCTTATGTAAGTATTTCATTTAATGTTGATATTGATGCATTGAAGCTCTTAGGTTTCATTATTGACTTAGAGACCAAATTTTGTAAACCCCGGAAAATATTTTCAAAAGTCTCAAAGCAATATGACAAGTATAAAAGTTAACAAAATTTTTTGGAAACGAATTTGAAAAAGCATATGTTGTGGTAAGTTCAGGCGACTGACCTAGTTTCGTCAGACGACTGTACTTTTATGCTAAAATAAATTGGGAACACAGAACAAACTCAGTCGATTAACCCTATAAGTACAGGCAACTGACCCCATTCTGACTTTGAAATTTCGTTGGTTTTTAAAAGCAGAGGGGACTAACCTCTAGTAGTGCAGTCGATTGTACTTCGTAATGGTCAAATTTAAAACAGTGAAGAAAAGTTTTCAAATTTAATTTCTTGGACCCCAAATCCTAAAAGCAACTTGGGGAACATGAAATAGAAGCTTTTCCATCTATAAATACATAGGAAGCCAAAGGATTTCACACACCAACAAATTGCAATTAGCATTCAAGTAATATTGTTCATACTCTTCAAACTCTCACTGCGTACACTTTGCTGAAGTTTTCATGCTGAAATTCTTGCTGATCGAATCACACAATCCTTACTCACTTACTAAGAAATTCAAATCTAAAAGAGAACCTAGTGGTAAATTATTAGGCTTCAATTCTTTCTATATTGATATTTAATTAAAGTATTTTCTGTTGTGCATTAAATTGTACTAATCTGTTGACTTTTTGAATCTGATCCCTATTTTGATTATGACAAACCACAACATCTCATGTGTGCGTTTAGTCTTTGAACAGATTTATAATGCAGAAGGCACAAAAGAGAGATGCAATATGGAAGCCCTGAATGCATGCCAACGATCATATTCCAAGGCGTATTCCATGGACAATCAGAGGAGCAGAAGACTTGAAGACTTTATTTATTATTTTCTAAGCTGTAAAAATTATTTAGGTTTAATGTGTGCATGCATATCATATGATCTAAATTGAAACTCAACCAAGACCTTAGATTGACTATAGGACCTCCAAGTAACATGAAAAACATTTTTCATAAAATTCCTAACTTATACAAAGGTTTTAAAATGGTTTTGAAATTAAACTAAGGCAAAAACTAATTTTTACAAAGGGGTCGGTCGACCGGCTAGCCAACCGAACAGAAGAAATGAGCATTGTTCTCTATCCATAACTTCTTATATTAAACATTGTTCAACATAAGTTTTAGGATTTTCTCTTAACTTTCTATTGATACCAAGAACGTTCAATTTGGAGTCATATAGAAAAGGTTATGGCTAAAGTACTGAAAGGTGTCTGTAGTAGAAAATTTTCCTTCATGTTTCTTCCGTCTCAGTGATAGGCGTTTTTATCAATCCATAAATTCTTATCTTAAAAAGTGTTCAACATTAAAGTTTTGATATTTTCTCTTAGATTTCTGTTGATACAAAGGTTGTTCAATTTGGAGTTGTATAGAAAAAGTTATGGCCAAACAATCGAAGGGTGTCTGCGCACAAAGCTCCCCAACGGCCGAAAAATGGCTAGTTTTCAAATTAAATCATATTTTAATACCCCAATGGTCATAAAACGGTTAGTTTTGGTATTTTCCTATAAATGCAAGCCAAAGACAGTTGAAAAATTAAGAAGACACATCTTAAGAACATATCTACACATTCTTTGTTTCTTCCTCACTTTTCATACCCCCTTTGTGCATTAAATTTCATATTTCTCCTACTCTTTCACTTTGAAAATTCTTTTTGGGAGAGGGTTATTGAAGGAAGCTTATTGCATATATCCACTTGTATATTTCTACTTCAAATACTTCTTTTTCTTGAGGTAATTTTGAAAAGGCTTGAGCATATATTCAAGTTTATATATATTGCTTGAAGGCCTTTACTTTTTATTCTTGTTGTTTTTCAAAGATCAAATTTCTCCTACTCTTCGTGAAAATATTTTTGGAGAAAAATATTTTGGAGCTTTTATTTAGAAAGTCTTGAGCTTATATTCAAGTTTATATATATATATATTGCTTGATAGCCTTTTTATTATCATGTTCTTCAAAGATCAAATTTCTCCTATACTTTTTATTTGAAAATATTTTGGAAAAATTATTTTGAAATTGTCTTGAAGGCTTAAGCATATATTTAAGCTCATACATATATATATATATATATATATATATATATATATATATATATATATATATTGCTAGAAAGCCTTATTGAATTTATTTTTAGAAAGGTCGATCATTTTAAATGAAAACCCTAACTTCTCCCATTCATTTATTTGGAAATATTTTTATTGGAGAAAATATATGCGTTAGTTCAAAATGCTTTGAGCATATATATTCATTGATACATACATACATATATATATATATATATATATATATATATATATATATATAATTCTTGACAAGCTTCTTGACAATGGCTTGAGCTAATATTCATTTTCATATATTTTGCTCGAAAGCCTTATTTAAATTAGATTTAAAAGGTCATTTTCATAAAGAAAATCATTTTCCATACTCTCATTAGTTTACTTTAAAAATATTTTGAGAGGAATGCCATACTCTACTGAGTTTCATTTTAATATTATATGAGAGTGCATTTTAGTGCTTCATATTGTACATCATCTGTTTAGTATAAAAGCATTTTTATTATACACAAAATTTATATATCTATTGTATTCCAGACATGTGGTCGAAAGAGGATTGCATTGTCCTATAAAGTGCACATTAGCAGCTCAGGCCCGTTTAGGAGAGTTAGGAGCACTGTTCTATAAGGTGTGGTTGTAGGTTGTGGCGAAATTTGAACTGGGGAGACTCTGCCCCGTAAGGAGATGTGTAATCGACTTCTGCTCCTCCCGTTTAAGTGAGCAAGTTAGTGGAATCCTTGGGGGTATGCCCAAGGCGGGGACATAGGTAAGATTGGCTGAACCTGGATAAAAAATTTTGTGTGTGTGTCTCTGTCTCTCCCTATCTAATTTAAATTTTGCACTTTAATTTCCGCATGTGTGTGATTGTTTATTTATTGTCATTCTTATTTTTCGTACACACTTTAATTTTTAAATGAGATTTTATGTGATGAATCGGTGAAGTTTAAATTAGCAAAATATTTTTTAAATCTCAATTCACCCCCTTCTTGGGATCACACCATAACTCTCAATTGGTATCAGAGTCCGGTTGTTTAATCGTTTTTACATAAAGATTGCAAGAGCTCATATGTGTGTATCCATGTTTTGTGAGGGTAAATCCTTTGCATATCCTCCACAACTTTTATTGTATAGATTTTACTATTTGGATATTGAAAATTATTTTTGTAAAATCAATTGTTTGGGGGATTTGGAAGGTGTTTTTCAAAAGAAATTATGTCCAAATGAAAATGTTTTTAAAATGCATAGTTTCCCAACATTGAAAATAAAATGAAAGCATGATATGGTTTTTATGCATTTCATCTTGTGTGCCATGCAAATATTTATATTGTACCTTAGTTACTAATGCTCTTGAAAGAGATTATGTTTTGTATTTGTGCTAACGAAATTTTGCGAAAAATAAGCTGTATGGAAAAACTAAGAGAGAGGAGAACGCCACTCCGAGCTTAAACGTCTAAGAAGGAGTCATTTGAAAAGGTATATCTTTTCTCCTTTAACTTTATTAAATATTTCATGCCATGATTCATGTGCTTTTTTTTTTTTTTTTGAATCTTTTATGAATCATGATGTCGTTTGCAATAATAGCATGCTATCTTATGAGGTGCATTTCAAAGAAATATTTTTTAATACTCATAAGATTTTAGGATATAACATATAAGGGGTTATAATGCTTTAAATGCTTAAATAGTATTTTATGCTAAAATTTTACATTTTAGTATACACTATTGTTATACTAAGATTATTAGAAAAACAAGCCAATATGAAAATCTTAATTGATAATATCCAATCCAATTGCTTAAATTATATATATTATGATTGGTTAAATTTTGAAAATATTGGCAAATTACATGCTTTAATGTGTAAATACCCTTCATATGGTCAATGGCTCTTAATTGGTGAAATAATATATATATATATATATATATATATATATAGATATATGCTTAAAATTTAAATAATTTTAAATATATCATATTTTTTGTCCACCAAATTGAATTGAGTTTTAGGAAATTAATCTAGTGCTATGTATCATATAGCCCTAAACTCATAATGGAACTTAAATGATTAATTACATTTAAGTTTATTTAAAACTCATCCCCTTAGTTGAAAAAAATTAGCTTAAATCTTAGAATAAAATGCCAAATAATATTTATTGAAAATATAATCTCTTTGGCAAATAAGTTGAATATAAAAGGGGTGAAAAAGTGACTAAATGTGTCAAGCCCAAGAACTCAAGGCCAAAGTTATGTTATTAAAAATTTAAAGTATTTGGCTAAGTTTTAAGCATTAAAAATGAAAATCTAAGAACATAAGATAATAATGCTTAGGCTAAGGGGGAGTTCTTTAAAATTCATCTAGTGTGCAATCAAGTGTATTGTGCTTAGTTTATAAATATGTTATTGTTTCATTTATATTGGATGACTTGAGAGTTGAACGCCAACTATCCATTCTTAACTTTAAAGTTACATCAATTGATGGATGGTTAATTATGATCCTTTGAGCTGGATGTAAATATCCATTTGTGCTAAATGTTTATATTATGGATTGATAACTTATAACAAAACTGTTATTTGAGCTTAAATAGATCGCATGCTATTTGAACTGAATTCTATATGTACATTCTTGTTTAATGCTTATATTATCTGATAAATGGATATCTTTTAGCATGATCTATTATTTGACCCTCATGCTTGAACTAAAACAACATCTGCATGGCTGATGCAGATTTGTGAATTGCATGCTGGTAGTTAACTAGGTTTTGCATGTTATTTTGAATGATCGTATATAGACATACATGCTAGCTAGTTGACTAAAATTAAAATTCCATAAGACTTATTTTAAATTTTAAATGACTTTTACAAGTCTTATGTAGGATCAAAATAATGACCTTATTGAACAATAGTTCTTTAATCTTAAAATGGTCACTTAGACTGGTGCATGCACATGGTGATTATTGAATATTTATAGTCGTTACATACTAAATAAAAATGCTTTGAAGCTTATTGCATGCTAGTTAGTTTTTATAAATATCATTAGGCATGCAAAATAATTTAATAAGTTGGTACATGTTGAATTTTAAAACGGTATATGCATATTTGAAAAACACGTACAATTTTTATGTTCCTTGATTTTTCTTGGAATGCTCAAAACTTTACACGTTCTATGTACCTAGGAAAGTCTAGTTTATGGACACCATTTAGTCCTAATCCTTGGATTATGAATTTCACTCTAGACCTAAATGGTTGATCATCATCTTATAACATTCAAGTCCATGTAACTAAGGAATATTGCATGACATAGGGGTAGTGTTCATTTCACACACACTCTTTTGAGTTGTGTTATCTTCTCTTGAACCCCAACTGAATTGCTACAACATTATTTTTGAAAATAGCCTCGACTGGCTATCATGTTCTAATTAAAATGCAATATGTTATGCGTATGTGCTAAACGCTTAATATTTGTTGCATGTTGAATTCCTTTGAAAGGATGAATATATGATGAGTGCATGTAAATGAACACCATCCTTGAACTAATTGCATTCATGTATGCATGCAAATATATAGGGGAGCTTAAGTCCCATCCTTATGAATAAAAGGATTTAAAATCACCTACCCTATGGACTTATACGCACTGTTCTTCCATTGTTTTTATCTTTGAGTCCTTATGGTATTTTGGAATACCTTGTGTGCTAAATGCCTACAATCTCTCGCATGCTAAATTTTATTATGTAGGATGGACATATAATGAATATGTTTAAATGAAATTTATCCTTGAGTGTAAACACACTTATGTATGCTTGAGAGTATACAGGGGAATTAAGCCCCATCATTAGAAAATAAAATAGAGCTTTTGTAATGACCCGAAAAATATTGATATTTAAATATTAAAGAGAGAGGAAAATGGAAACAAGAACAGAATGAGGTAGTAGACTTCGTCGATGAATGGTCCGCGTTCGTCGATGACATCACATTTTGGAGATAATAATAATAATAACAATAATTTCAAGAAATTGCCAAAATTCGTCAACGAATACAGGGGTTTGTCGACGAGTGCATAAAGGAATTCGTCCACGAATACAGGGGTTCGTCGACGAGAAAATACTGAGAGTCGGATTTAAGCTACTCTGAATTTCGTCGACGAATACAGGGATTCGTCGATGAATTTACTGAAGGATTCGTCGATGAGGTGACATGTCTCGTCAACGAATATGGCCCTATAAATAGTTAAAAACCAGATTTTATCCATTTTCAACGCCACTCTCTCTCTCTCTCCTTTCTCTCTCTCCGTCCCCCTCTCACTTCTCTCTTCGTTTCTAGCCTATTCCTCGCTGGATCGAAGATCTGAAACCACCACAACATTCTTGACGGAGTTCTCTTCAAGTTTACTAGGACGGATCGTCGGTGGGATCGAGTTGGAATTCATCCCAAACTCAGGATAAAGCCTTTTAGCCCATTTTGGGCCTTCTGGCTGTTATAGGGAATGTTGTAGATAAGAAAATACAGACATTTTGTTCTGGGGGATTGTGTTTTCAGAATGTTGAGCTAGAAACCCTGCGGGTATAGAGCCATAATTTATAGGGGCTTTTCAAAGCTAAGGTAAGAGAAATATGCTACGCTAGGAATTTTAATAAAGTTAATAGAGATTTCATAGACATATATATATATATATATACTAGTTCATTATACAGTTTTTACAGAATATGAGTTTAAATGCTTGTGTGGCCTGAGAAGATTTTCATGTGATGAAAAATTTATACAGCCTTTATAATGTATCATACTATACTAAATATACAGTTACAGATATATATTCATGAAGATTACATGCATATATAGTTTTTATATGAATAGTTTCATGAAACAGATATATATATATATGTAAAAACCCCAAAAAGAAATATAAAATATTAGTGGATTGATTTTCAAAAAAAAATAAAAAAATAAAAATAAATAAAAAATTAATTAATTAATTAATTAATTAACTAATTAATTAATCGGATTTAAAAGAAAAAGAAAAAGAAAAATAATTAATTAATTAAAATTTATTTTTATTTTATTTATAAAATATATTATTATTAATATTAATTAAATTTATTATTATTATTATTATTATTATTATAACCACCTGAAGCTTCTTTGAAGCTTCAGGTGGATTCTAAATTGAATTCATGCGCAGTATTATTTTCATCTTCTTCTTCTTCTTCCTCTTCTTCTTTTCTTTTCTTTTCTATTCTCCTGCAACTCTCTGAACTCTCTCTCTCTCCTCACGTTCTCTCTCCCTCTCTCCTCGATTTCGTGACGGATTTTCACCCGATCAAAAATCTGAAGATACCACTGGACTCCATTCGCCGCTACCATCATTTCTACCGGAGCGGATCGGTGGTAGGAGCGATGTAAGCATATTCCCTGGGGTAAGTCATTTCCCCCTTTTTCTTTAATTTCTTGCAAAATATAAGCCCAATTGACGAACGAACACCACCACAAGAATCTAGGGATGATTCTCTACAAGTATAGTGGCATGGAATTCTCGTGGGGGTGTCGAGCCAAAACCCCAAATTTGGGGTGCGGCAATTATTAAGGGGCTTATTTTCAATTAATTAGCATTAATTTAGAAATGCTAAAATATTAAGCATTTGGGACTGAAGTAGGATTTCTGGAATTTAGGCCCCGGATGAGCGCCGCGGCAGGTACTGTTTCAATACTTTCATTTAAAGCTACTGTTTTGTTTGATTCTAGGGCGACGCATTCATTTATCGCCCGGGATTATGTTAAATTATGTGAGTTTGAGCCTCAGCAGTTAGAAATTAGTTTGTCCATTACTACACCGACTGGGACGGTAGGAGTATGTAGAAAGGTACTCAGAGACTGTCCAGTGGATATTCAGGGGAGGTCTTTGTTAGCTAATCTGGTGGTTTTAGATATACATGGGTTTGAGGTAATCTTGGGCATAGATTGGCTAGCTGCCCACTATGCTAACATTAATTGCCATCAGAGAGTGGTAGTGTTTAGACCTCCAGAGGGACAGGAGTACAGATTCGTGGGATCACGTGTGTGCACCCCACCTCAGTTATTATCTGCTATTCAGGCGTGTAGATTGCTATCAGAAGGTTGTCAGGGATATTTAGCCTATGTGAAGGCTGTATCAGAAGGGGAACTGAGGGTGGAGGATATCCCAGTGGTGAGAGATTTTCTTGATGTATTTCCAGAGGATTTGCCGGGACTACCTCCTAATCGTGAGGTAGAGTTCGTTATTGATCTGGTTCCGGGGACAGCACCGATTTCGAAGGCACCGTATAGAATGGCACTAGCAAAGCTGAAAGAATTGAAAGAGCAGCTACAGGAGTTGTTAGATAAGGGGTTCATTCGGCCCAGTGTGTCACCCTGGGGAGCACCAGTTTTGTTTGTGAGGAAGAAGGATGGCTCGATGAGATTATGCATCGACTATCGAGAAATCAATAAAGTAACTATCAAGAATAAATACCCGCTCCCGCGTATTGATGATTTGTTTGACCAGTTACAGGGGGCACAGATCTTTTCGAAGATAGATTTACGCTCTGGGTACCATCAGGTGAAAGTCAGGGCGGAAGATGTTCTGAAGACGGCATTTAGAACACGGTATGGTCACTATGAATTCTAGTTATGCCGTTTGGGTTGACGAATGCTCCTGCGGTGTTTATGGATTATATGAACAGAGTTTTTCACCAGTACTTGGATCGGTTTGTGGTAGTATTTATTGATGATATACTGGTGTATTCGAAGAGTCCTGAGGAGCATCTGAGTATAGTGTTACAGGTATTGCGAGAGAAGAAGCTATATGCGAAGCTCAAGAAGTGTGAGTTTTGGTTGGAACAGGTTACCTTCCTTGGACACGTTATATCCAAGGGTGGTATTTCTGTTGATCCAAGTAAAATTGAGGCGGTAGTTGATTGGGTACAACCAAAGAATGTGCATGAGATCAGGAGTTTCCTGGGATTGGCTGGGTACTACCGTAGGTTTGTTGAGGGCTTTTCTCGATTGTCAGGCCCGTTGACCAGGAAAGGAGCGAAGTTTGAGTGGTCTGATGAATGTGAACAGAGCTTCCAGGAGTTGAAGCAGCGACTCATCACTGCGCCTGTGTTGACGATTCCTTCAGGAGAAGAGGGGTTCGTAATTTACAGTGATGCATCCCATAAAGGGCTCGGATGCGTGTTGATGCAGCGGGGGAGAGTGATAGCCTATGCCTCACGACAGTTGAAAGAATATGAGAAGAACTACCCTACCCATGATCTGGAGTTGGCGGCGGTTGTTTACGCACTGAAGATTTGGAGGCACTATCTATATGGGGGTAGGTGTGAGATATTTACTGACCATAAGAGTTTAAAATATTTCTTCACGCAGAAGGAATTGAATATGAGGCAGAGGAGATGGTTGGAACTAATAAAGGATTATGACTGCACTATTAACTACCACCTGGGAAAGGCTAATGTGGTTGCTGATGCTTTGAGTCGGAAATCAGTGGAATCATCTGTATCTGCAGTGGAGATTCAACATCCGATTTAGATGGATCTGGAGAGGCTCGGTGTGGAGCTGGTAGAGTGCGATCACCAGGTGTTCATTACTGACTTGGTTTTGCAGCCGACTCTACAGGAGAGGATTAAAGCAGCTCAAAGGAATGATGTAGAACTAGTAGAGCTTATGGGAAAGGTACAGGATGGTCAGGAACCAGAGTTCAGCATTTTAGATGATGGAGCCCTGAGGTTCCATACCAGGTCATGTGTTCCTGCCGATCCTGAGATCAAGAAAGTCATTCTGGAGGAAGCACATCAATCCCTATATACTGTACATCCGAGTAGCACTAAAATGTACAGGGATCTCCGAGAGTCCTTCTAGTGGAGCAACATGAAGAGGGAGATAGCTCAGTTTGTGGGTCAGTGTTTGACGTGCCAGCAAGTGAAGGCTGAGCATCAGAGACCGGCGGGATAGTTGCAGCCACTCCACATTCCTGAGTGGAAGTGGGAGCATATAGCGATGGATTTCGTCTCAGGATTACCGCCAGCATTGCATGGACAGGACGCTATTTGGGTAGTGGTGGATCGATTGACAAAGACTGCCCACTTTTTTCCGATCAGAGTTAGCTACTCCATGGACAGATTAGCTGAGTTATACATCCAGGAGATAGTTAGGCTCCACGGCGTCCCAGTGTCCATAGTTTCAGATAAAGACCAACAGTTCACATCTCGTATTTGGAAGAGTGCAAGAGGCCATGGGTTCTCAGTTGTCGTTCAGCACAGCTTTTCATCCTCAGATAGATGGACAGACAGAGAGGACGATACAGATTTTGGAGGATATGCTACGAGCATGTGTGCTAGATTTTGGAGGTCGTTGGATGTAGTATTTGCCACTGGTTGAGTTTGCGTATAACAACAGCTACCAGACCAGCATTGGGATGGCACCGTATGAGGCACTGTATGGCAGGAGGTGCCGATCCCCATTGTACTAGGATGAGGTTGGAGAGAGACAGATATTAGGGCCAGAGCTGATACAGCAGACTCAGGATAAAGTTAGACTCATCAGAAACAGGATCAGGACAGCGCAGAGCCGGCAGAAGAGTTATGCTGATACTCGTCGATGAGAATTGGAGTTTGACACAGGAGATCACGTGTTCCTGAAGGTGGCACTGTTGAAGGGTGTTATGAGGTTCGGGAGGAAGGGTAAGCTGAGCCTTAGGTATATTGGACCATTCGAGATTCTTGAGAGAGTGGGTCCAGTTGCCTATCGTTTGGCATTACCACTGGTCCTATCTAGGATCCATGACGTATTCCACGTTTCTATGCTGAGAAAATATGTCCCAGACCCCTCCCATGTGATTAGATATGAAGCATTGGAATTTGGCGATACTTTAACTTATGAGGAAGTGCTAGTGCAGATTCTTGATTGGAAGGAACAGGAGTTATGCACGAAGAAGATTCCACTGGTAAAAGTTCTATGGCGCAACCATGCCATTGAGGAGGCTTCTTGGGAACTAGAGGATCAGATGCGCCAGAGATATCCGCACCTAGTCAGTGGAGTTTAGAGCTGAGCCAGTCATGTGAATGGAATGGTATTGTAGTTTTTATTTGTATAGTGTAACGTAAGATAAATAGAGTTTTTAGTTTGAAATGTGAATGGTTTTGGGAGAATTTTGAATAATTGTGATCTCCCAGAGCCTTCGTTGTAACCACGGTATTCCTCCGCCATAAGTGAGGATAATCAATAAACATTGGAAGTGTTTTCACTAAGGAAGGGAAACAGGAGAATGGCAAATTTCGAGGACGAAATTTTTATAAGGAGAGGAGAATGTAAAAACCCCAAAAATAAATATAAAAGATTAGTGGATTGATTTTAAATAAAAAATAAAAAAATAAAAAATAATAAAAAATAAATAAATAATTAATTAATTAACTAATTAATTAATTGGACTTAAAAGAAAAAGAAAAAGAAAAAGAATTAATTAATTAAAATTTATTTTTATTTTATTTATAAAATATATTATTATTAATATTAATTAAATTTATTATTATTATTATTATTATTATAACCACCTGAAGCTTCAAAGAAGCTTCAGGTGGATTCTAGATTGAATTCACGCACAGTATTATTTTCATCTTCTTCTTCTTCTTCTTCTTCTTCGTCTTTTTCTTTTCTTTTCTTTTCTTTTCTATTCTCCTGCAACTCTCTGAACTCTCTCTCTCCTCACGTTCTCTCTCCCTCTTTCCTCGATTTCGTGACGGATTTTCACCCGATTGAAAATCCGAAGATACCACTGGACTCCATTCGCCGCTGCCGTCATTTCTACCGAAGCGGATCGGTGGTAGGAGCGGCGTAAGCGTATTCCCTGGGGTAAGCTATTTCCCCCTTTTTATTTAATTTCTTGCAAAATATAAGCCCAATTGACAAACGAACACCACCATGAGAATCTAGGGATGATTCTCTACAAGTCTAGTGGGACGGAATTCTCGTGGGGGTGTCGGGCCAAAACCCCAAATTTGGGGTGCGGCAATTATTAAGGGGCTTATTTTTAATTAATTAGAATTAATTTAGAAATGCTAAAATATTAAGCATTTGGGACTAAAGTAGGATTTCTGGAATTTAGGCCCCGGGTGAGCGCCGCGGGTGTAATTTTGGGACCTGCAGGCAAAATTTGAAAAATTAAGTGGGGATGTTAAATAATAGTTTAAATGTTAATTTGAGGTATATGGAGCCTAAGGAAGGCTAGGTGAGTATTATTTTAGAGAAATAGATTAATTAATTTGGGGAAAATGTAAATTGCAGGAATTAGATTTCGGGCGCCAAGGGCGTGAAATTTTGGGTCCTAAGGAATTTCTTAATAGTCAGGTAAGAGAATAAAGTAAAGCAGTAATTTTCCATACAAATTATTATTGATTATGAGTAAATTTATTTTCAGAAAAGCATATGTTATATTGTGTATTACGAATGAAATGTACGATTGGGAAAATACTGCTATGATGATTAAAATGTATATGTATGTATGAGATGTAAGTAATTCACGATTTTAGAATATGAAGTATGACTTTTAACAGCATATGTGTGGCATGAATATTATTTTATGTGAAATGTATTATGATGTGAAAGATTTTACGAACAAAGCATGATTTCAGGTATTATGAAAATATGAGTTATGTTGTGATGGTTTTGACGATTATGTGATAAATGATGTATTTTCAGTATATATATACTTGAAACAATTTTGGCGCGAGGCCATATATTTATGTTATCGGCACGAGGCCGTATTTATGTTATTGGCGCGAGGCTATGTATTTATGTTATCGACACGAGGCCATATTTATGCTATCAGCACGAGGCCGTATTTATATAATTGGTGCGAGGCCATATTTACTATGATTTTGGCGCGAGGCCATATGTTTGATTTCGGCGAGAGGCCGTATCTATGTTTTCGGCATGAGGCCGTAATGATGTTACGTATGATCATGTATTATACGTTTTCACAACCAGGATGTTAGTTTAGTTCAGACCAGGAGCTCGGTACCGTAGCTATGGGTTAATTTTGGCACGAGGCCTTATTAGTGCTACCGTCCCACGAGGGGATGGGAGATGGATAGTCGATGTGGCTTTCAGTAGAGTGTGGACGTCCACCTGGCAGTCCGGACTAGGGTGTGGCGGGCTCATCGTACTTACAGACATATTTGATTCGGCAGTGGTTGGCCAGCCATTGTCGGGTCCCGCCTTCGGGCTGCACAACCCGTCATGAGGGGTAATACATGACACCAGCTAGCTATTCATCCTGGGTTTGTTTTCAGTACTACAGTTATAACAAATGATTTTATATATGATATGAATTATTAACAGATGTGAAAATATATGTTTACCCAGTACGATATGATGATGTTTATGGAATTATGAAATGTACTATATATGTATAAATGCATTAAATTTTCATGTTGCCACACAGCTGTATTTAGTTTATTTTCCCTTACTGAGAAGTGTCTCACCCCCGAACATTAAATCATTTTCAGGAAATCCAGTGAGACTGGCGGGCTAGAGCCGCCATTGAGTGATTGGAGCTTCCCTACTAGAAGGGTAAGCATTGAACTAGGATCGGGAGTTTTTGTTATTTAATCCTAGTGTTATTTTGACTTCTGGACGTTGTATATCATAATAGTATGTTGATGTTATAGAAAGCTCTAGTATTATGTTTTATGATTGGATGATTGAGATTTTATGTTTACTACTGCTAGGTTTTCCACTGTGTTTGACAGGTGTACCCCGCTACCCACGAGTTCGGGTTGACCATTTTATTTATTATGTGATATTTTATGGTAAGAAATTGAGGGACGTTACAATATATATATATATATGCATACAGTTTTATTCAGATCAGTATATATATACAGACAGTATATATAGATAGAGTATACAGATAGATATATATATATAGAGGTAGCATCAAGATGCTAGAAATATGATGAAAACAATAAAAGAATATATATGTATATATGTATATAGTATTGGATCCCTGTGAAAAGATCACAGATAGATACAGTTACAGAGCACGGTACCATTGCTATATACAGATAGAGTGCAACCACATATCTCAGATAGTGTGTGGGTACCGTCTGACCGTGCTTGGAGAGGATGCAGCTCCCCAGTACACTAGGTAGAGGGGGCTAGTTAGACGAGGTAGCAGCCAGTCCCGCACTTAGGAGTGGATGCAGTTTGGCCGAGCTGGGGTAGTATAAAGTATAATGACTTACCTGGAGGGCCGACCAGGTTAAGTCCCACCTACGGGCCGCACAACCCTGTCATGAGGGGTCAAATCATGACATACAGAATCCCAAGGAAAAGAACACAGTTATATATATGTGTACAGATTTATAGTTTTATTGTATGTAGTAAATTATAGCAGTATGAATGCTAGAAAGCTCAGATGATACAAATGTTTTAAGCTTTTATATACATGTTTTATAGATTTCCCAGATCATGCAGTTTTAAATATTATTATTATAATTTTATAACTCGGTCGCCACACACTAGTAATAGCATATCTCCACTTACTAAGCGTCGACTCACCCCGTTACTTTAACATTTTTCAGGTGAGCCAGTTGGGCGAGCAGATCAGGCTCGTGGATAGAGAGTATTTTGATTACCCTGGTTATAGGGTGAATTTTTGACATAGTTGTGTATATTTTTGAGTAGATGATGCTGGACGGGTATTTTTGTATGGTTATGGTCTGTATATACTGGATGCTAGTATTGTATATACATGTATGTGTGGTTATGGAATTTATGTTTTTTTTTCCACTGCATAGGGATGCCCATTACATGCAGGTGTTGGAATACTTCACAAAAAAAAAAAAAAAAAATGGTGAAAATTTTGAGGATGTTACAGCTTTATTGAGCATTCTTGTGGATTCATATGCATTATTGTTTTTGTTTTTGAGTCCTATACTTTTATGAAAACCATGAACATCATATCTCGCTTTTATGGTTATATAATTTCATATGGATTGTTCTTTGGTTATATGAACACCATTGTAGGGCTTAATTTCAATTTTTTGATAGATGTCAATTTTATAGAATGATTTTATTGGTTGGATGAAATGCCAAATCTTTATCTGGTAAATTTTTTAAAAAATTATTGCTTGTTGACCTTATAGGTCACACCCTGGTTTTGATAATGACAAATACAATTGTATTTAATAAATATCTAGTTCATGTGTAGGTTCATATTAGCATATCTTCAGTGGCACGTGAAAAGCTTAAAGACTTGAAGACAATTTCATACTCTTAATTGTAATAGTTTTTAAATGAAATTTGTCTGTAATAAGGGTTTTCGGTTTGTAATAAGCTCACACACATCACATGCATGATTTAATTTGCAAGCTCAAACCAAACCATAGAAAGACCTTAGGGTGAACCATCGGTCGACCTTCGGTCGACCGACACCGAAGTTTTTCGGTGTTTCCAAATTGGACCCAAGTGACCTTAGGACACTCACTTTTGTACTTTTATGTAATAGGCACTTGAATAGGGTTTGAATGTTGCAAGAAGGGACCGAAATGCACATTTGGTGCACTTTCGGTCGACCGGCCAACTCAGTTCAATTTGGCCCGGTTGACCGAAACTGGTCCGGGTCAACTATTTGACCCAGGCCCGGTCGACCGAGCCCTTATAGGTCATTTGACCTCGGTCGACCGAACCACCTGGGAGTCAACTTTTTGACCTCCCGGTCGACCGACCATATTTGTACTACATCTACCTGGTCGACCGAGGGGTATTGGGAGAATTCCCAACAACCTGGTCGACTGAGCCCTGTAGTTCAAAAAGGCCCCGGTCGACCGAACCTAGGTATTTTTGAAAATCGCCCTGTCCCAGTCGACCGACCACTCAGTTCAAAATGCCCCCGGTCGACCGAGCTACTTGAGTCCCGGTCGACCGAAACATTTTTGGTCGACCGGACCTCTCGGGTTGCTCCTATTTTTACCGCGGTTAATAATTTTTTAAACAGGGTTAAATTATCTTAAGTGTCATTAATCTTTTCCAAAAATCCCTAATAAGTCCCCAACGGTCAAAATTTTTAGTATGTCTATATATACTCCTTCATTTGGTGATTTAAGCACGGATTAGCAAAAAGATTAACAAAATTTCTCTCAAGCCAAAATACTCATTTTTGCCTCTCATTACTCACACTTCTTTTGAAACCTACTCAAGCTTACACTCTTCATTCATCTAAATCATTTGTAAGTGTATTGAGTACTTTTACGTAAAGGTTAGCTCTCCATATTGTTGCATATTTGAATCGATTTTTAAGAGCATAACTTAAGTTTTCTTAGGAGGCTTTGCCAATAAGCCTGCCCTAAGAAAGACTTGTTGTGACATCCCAAGTATTGCATTCTCGTTGCAATATCTTAGGAAGTTCGTTTTTGTTTGGAGATTGCAAAAATACTTTCAAACATTACAGAATATCTTGTGGTGCTCATATTGATATATTTGTGAAAAGATATTCGTGTGTGTGATATATCAATCTTTGTGGTATTATTTATACAAGTATATATATCATTTGCCGAAAAAAAAGATTATCCTTTTTGCAATCCAAGCATATACGCATTCTATTGATTGATAATATTGAGGCTTGTTTGATATTCTGTGTGAACACTCTTGACTGAATATTACGAAGTACACAGATTATTATTGACACTCTCTCACGTACTTGCTACACAGATAGAAAACATTGTTGAGAGTTGACATATTTAGACCACACAGAGCTTACATTTTAAATCATCTGTGGTGTTTGTGTTTGTGCGCAGTTGTGGTACAAATCTGCTTTACGTGAAAGCACTATTGTATTATACCTTTGATTGTATATCTGAGTGATTCCAAGCATGGCCTGAGGGGGCGGTAATCCAGCCCGGTAAGGATTAGTGTAAAGGTTGAGGTCAGCCCTATGTTAATTTGACCTGGTTTGTATAGGTGACGCTCCACTCGTTTAAGTGAGCAAGGTATTGTGATAATCCTTGTGCTGGTTAGCCAAGGCGGGGACGTAGGCAGTTGGCCAAACCTCGATAACATATCTCTGTGTCATCCACTCTTTACTGCTTTCTAGTGCTTATATGATTGTTTAAACTGCCTTATTTAATTTCAGGTATAGTTACATTAATTGCATTAGATTGACCCTAGGCTTGTGAACATACTGTTGTTAGAAAGGAATACCTAGGAGGTAAAATTTAAAAATACCAATTCACCCCCCCTCTTGGGATCACGGTAAAGCTAACATTGCTTATACTATCATAATGAATTTTTCACCATTGGTATCAGTATAAGTAGATAAGAGCATCTAAGTTAGGATTCAAATCGAAAGGGGGAGCATCTGAAAATAATTTTCTATCTTGTTATGCTCACCAACATTTTTGGCTTAAATCTATTTTGAAATTCTCTATGGCTTGTGTACTTTAAAGCATGCTGATTTTATTGAAAAACTTAAGTGACAACATGTTGCTTGCCACAATCTTTTAAAATTTGCCATATGATCTTATTCTAAAATTTCAAAATTTTTTGGATCTATATGGTTGGGTTTTCTGGTTATATTATGGACTGATCTTAAATGTATACCAAAAAATTCTTTGCTTGCTTGAGTTCTTATGTTAAAGTTTATTTTTCAGCAAGCATTGTCCCCAGAACTTATTAGTAATATCCAAGGGGGAATTTGTTTTAAAATTTTTATGGCAAGAATGATCTTATAATTTCTAAATTTTATCTCTTGATTGTGAGCTTAAATGCATTAATGACATGTTTTACTAAATTTTTTTTGTGTCATGAAATTTTTCATTTTAAGGGCTTTACAGTTTTAAATGGTCTTCTTTTCAAAGGAGATATTTTTTTTGGCCCTTTTACTAATAACAAAAGGGGAAGAAGGTTAAAAAGCAAAATTATATTTCATTCTCCTTCCTTTATGTTTCAAAAATGGAAAATGAACTTTGTGATTAATTGAGTATTTTTTTAAGAAAGAAAACTTTGATATATAAACTGCACATTAAACCATTGAGCTTAAATGCATAACTTGAAAATGATGAAGTCTTCATGTTTGAATTGAATTATATTGAATATCTTTTTGAATTTTGCATAATGTGAGGGGGAGCCTTTTCAAGCTAACCCAATTTTTCTCATGTGTTTGTCATCATAAAAAAGGGGAAGATTATTGACTTTTTGAGTTCGATCCTATTTTGATTATGACAAACCACGACATCTCATGTGTGTGTTTAGTCTTTAAACAGATTTATAATGTAGAAGGCTCAAATGAGAGATGCAATATGGAAGCCTTGAATGCATACCAACGATCATATTTCAAGGCGTATTCCATAGACAATCAGAGGAGTAGAACACTTGAAGAGTTTATTTATTATTTTTTAAGTTGTAATAATTATTTACATTTAACGTATGCATGCATATCATATGATCTAAATTGAAGTTCAACCAAGACCTTAAATTGACCATAGGACCTTGAAGTAACATGAAAAACCTTTTTCACAAAATTCCTAACTTATACAAAGGTTTTTAAATGGTTTTGAAGTTAAAATAAGGCAAAAATTAATTTTTACAAAGGGGTCGGTCGACCGACTAGCCGACCAGACAGCAGAAATGAGCATTTTTATCTATCCATAACTTCTTATCTTAAATATTGTTCAAAATTAAAGTTCTGTACATTTCTCGTATCTTTCTGTTGATACCAAGAAAGTTAAATTTGGAGTCATATAGAAGAAGTTAAGGCTAAAACACCGAAAGGTGTCTGTAGTAGAAAAATTCGCTTCATGTTTCTTCTATCTCAGTGATGGGCATTTTTCTCAATCCATAAATTTTTATCTTAAAAGGTGTTCAACATGAAAGTTGTGATCGTTTCTATTAGCTTTTTTTTTATACCAAGAAAGTTCAATTTGGAGTTGTATATAAAATGTTATGGCCAAAAAACCGAAGGGTGTCCGCGCAAAAAGCTCCCCAACGACCGAAAAATGGCTAGTTTTCAAATTAAATCATATTTTAGTACCCCAATGGTCATAAAACGACTAGTTTTGATTTTTGCCTATAAATACAAACCAAAGACACTTGAAAAATTATGGAGAGACATCTTAAGAACATATCTATACATTCTTTGTTTCTCACTCATTTTTCGTACCCCCTTTGTGCATTAAATTTCATATTTCTCCTACTATTTCACTTTGAAAATTCTTTTTGAGAGAAACTATTGTGGGTTATTGAAGGAAGCTTGTAGCATATATCCACTCGTATATTTCTTCTTCAAAGAATTCTTTTCTTGAGGTAATTTTAAAAAGGCTTGAACATATATTCAAGTTTATATATATTGCCTGAAGGCCTCTACTTTTTATTCTTGTTGTTCTTCAAAGATCAAATTTCTCCTATACTTTTTATTTGAAAATATTTCAAAAAAATTTATTTTAAAATTGTCTTGAAGGCTTAAGCATATATTTAAGCTCATACATATATATTGCTAGAAAGCCTTATTGAATTTATTTTTATAAAGGTCAATCATTCTAAATGAAAACCCTAACTTCTCCCATTCATTTATTTGAAAATATTTTTATTGGAGAAAATCTATGGGTTAGTTCAAGAATGCTTTGAGCATATATATATATTGTCCTTGAGAAGTTTCTTGATAATGGCTTGAGCTAATATTCACTTTCATATATTTTGCTCGGAAGCATTATTTAAATTAAATTTTAAAAGGTCATTTTCATAAAGAAAATCATTTTCCATACACTCATTAGTTTACTTGAAAAATATTTTAAGAGGAATAACATACTCTACTGAACTTCATTTTAATATTATATGAGTTCATTTTAGTGCTTTATATTGTACATCATCTGCTTAGTATAAAAGCACTTTTATTATACAAAAAATTTATTTATCTATTGTATTCCTGGTGTGTGGTTGGAAGAGGATTGCATTGTCCTATAAAGTGCATCAGAGTAGCTCAAGCTCATTTAGGAGAGCTAGGAGCACCATTCTGTAAGGTATGGTTATAGGTCGTGGCTCAGCCCCGAAATTTGAACTAGGGAGACTCTGCCCCATAAGGAGATGTGTAACCGGCTTTTGCTCCGCCCGTTTAAGTGAGCAGGTTAGTGGACTCTTTTGGGGTATGCCCAAGGCAGGGACATGGTAGGATTGGCCGAATCTTGATAACAAATGTTCTGTCACTCCCCGAACCCGGAAATGGGACCTGGGGGTGAGAATGTAATCTAACCTATCCCTGTATCATACAAATAATCCACAGATATAGTACATAGGATGAGGGTCCGACCCCGTGGGGTTCCAAGGCACCCTAAACACATCCAACACAACAGAATATACACAGCGGAAAAGGTCATTCTATATATATACAGTACCATACCAGAGTCTATACAAGAGCAGAACACGGGCTTTATAAAAAACGTACATACGGGTGCCCACACACATCTCAAAATGGCAACCCACAATCCAAGCACTTACCTAGCGCTAAACGTAGTATACCAACCACTATGCTCCCTACACCACGACTTTAGTTCCGGTTACTCGAAGGACCTGTAAAAATGTACGTATAGCAGGGGTGAGACACCTCTCAGTAAGGAAAAACACAAATTATATCGGTGTGTGGCATTTGAGTGTTATCATGATACAACATACACGCAGTTGAATGCAATCTAGTACTAGTTTACATAGTGCATACACGCACACACAACACATGATCGGCAATCCCGGTGTCATCGCACCCTTCGGCCCGAAGCCGATCCGCGATAATCCGGCGTTGGCCCTTAGCCAACCCGCGAAACACGGCGCCACCGGCACATGGCTAGTCCCTGACCCCTATGGCATCGTACCGGTGCTAACTGGTGGATCCACACCCTTCAGCCTGATCTACCGAAATAGGCTCATGCCTTCGGATATAGAGTCAGACACTCTTGCCTACGTGAAAGGCGGTAAAACACACACCCTCGGATATAGAGTCGAACACTCTCAGTACCAGAAACAATTTCAGAACCCAATTCCTACTAGCATTTCAACATATCACATACACATGCACGCTCATATAACCAAACAAACCACACCCATTTGGTAATCTAAAATATGGTTTTCAAAAAAATACAGTTTAAACAAGTCAAGGCATGGTCATCCCAATATCATAGTATAAATCAACATATACCCTCGGTTTTCAACAAAACCCAGGATGCAGCCCATCGCCCCCTTTTCCCAAAACTGTAATAAAGAAAAACTCCTAGTTTTCCCTGTTAGATCCCCCCGAATGAGTAGCCAAAACACACACAGGACCATGAACCACAGTTTCATCGAGTCCGATTTCAAAAATAACCAATATAAACATAATTCCCCTTACCTTTTCCCCAAATCACAAATCCTAAACTCCAAGGCCCCTAAACAGCGAACCAAGTTCCAAAACCTACAATCAACAGTATAGAATATGCTCACAAGACAAGTACCTACAAAACTACCGGGTCAGAATTGAAAACCGAGCCTTACCTCAATTTTTTGCCAAAACCCGAAAATCTCTGGAACGAGATTCTGATATGTAGAAGTTGGAGAGAATCCTTCCACGATCCTCGTGGTAACTTTAGATTCCCGATTCCATCAACGATCGGCGAAGAAAACTAAAGAGAGAGAGAGAGAGAGAGAGAGAGAGTAGTGAGAGGTTAGAGAGATAGATATTTGAAGTTTCTTAGTGAGGAAGTAATGAAATTTTCTATTTATAGGCCTTTGACCTTGGGCAATTTCATCGATGAAATGGTGTTCTCGTTGACGAATCTTTCACTGACTTCGTCGACGAATCGATGGCCTCGTCGACGAATCAGGGATCTCCGATTTTTTCGAAACTCCTCAACTTCTCCTCGTCAAAAAGTCTCTGAATTTCATCGATGAGAAAAAAAAAAAAAAGGCTTCGTCGATGAATTCTGGCTTCATCGATGAAATATGCCAATTTCCCAATTTGCCCCTCTCTTATATATTTAAACCCAGTTATCACGGTTCAGGTTCTTACATGTTCTCTCTCTCTCTCTCTCTCTCTCTCTCTCTCTCTCTCTCTCCCTATCTAATTTAAATTCCACACTTTAATTTTCGTATGTGTATAAATGTTTATTTATTGTCATTCTTACTTTTCATACATGCTTTAATTTTTAAATGAGACTTAATGTGGTGAATTGGTGAAGTTTAAATTAGAAAAATATTTTTTAAATCCCAATTCACCCACCTCTTGGGATCACACCATAACTCTCATAATCGGCTCTTTTGAGAGTGTCATTGTATACAAATTATATCTTGTTGTTTTTTACGGTTCAAGTTGTTGAATCGTTGGACTAGTGAGAGGGGATTCTTGCTAGGGAGATTCGTTGACTGTTCAGGGGATAGGATTGTTGTACTAACGAGAAGGTATTCTTGTTAAAGAGATCACAACTCTAGCCTAATAAAAATGTTGGAAAGGAAAATCCTCACAATGGTTTGCTTGGGGCAAGGACGTAGGTCTTGGACCGAACTTTGTAAAAATACAGTGTCACTCTCCTTACCCTACTCTCTTTAATTTTGTGCATTTATAAATTGCGTGGATGCTTAGTAAATTGCTGAAAATTAATTTGACTTTGATAATTGCGGAAACCTTGATTAAAGAAAGTACATTGATTGCGGAAATCTTGATTAAAGGAAATACATTGATAAATATCAAAGTACATTAATAGATTTAAATGCAAGTAACTTGTTTGATATCAAAATCTGAATTTTTGAAGGCTTGTTGAAATCTTTATTTTATTGAAATCAAGCTTATCTTATTGATTGGATTGAGTTTGGTCATTGGAAAACAATTATAGTTATGTAATTGAGATTGGTTAAAATTTAAAGAATTTCTTAATCATTGTCTTTGTGTGTGATAGCTGAAAAGAAAAATTGGGAATCAAAACAAACTAGACGAACTTATCAAAAAGAATTTATAAAGAAATTTTTTAATTCCAATTCACCCCCACTCTGGGGAATACACCTTACTTTTCAATTGGTATGAGAGAGGGGTTGTAGTAAATCTTAAATTAGAAGCTACATAAAGATCTATATGGCACACCTAAGTGTATCTCCCTTAGTTGAAGGTCAATCCTCATCTAGACCACTTATTTTTTGTGGTGTAAACTACACCTTTTGGAAACAAAGAATGAAAATTTACTTACACACTATGGATTGGAAAGCATGGAAAGTTGTCACATGAGGTGACCTTATCCCCACTAAAATTGTGGATGGTAAAGAAATACCTAAAGAGGAAAAAGAGATGACCGACAATGACCATAAGATGTTGCAATTAAATTCAAGTGCTATGAATACATTATATTGTGCTCTTGATGTAAATGAATTCAATAGGGTCATAGCATGTAAATCAGCCAAAGAAATATGGGATAAATTAGAGGTAACCTATGAAGGAACGATTGATGTTAAAGATAGTAGAATTGCCATGCTCACAAGCAAGTATGAGGCATTTAGGATGAATCTAGATGAAACTATTACTACTATGTACACTATGTTCACCAGTATAATAAACTCCCTCAATGCATTAGGGAAAAATTACTCAACCTATGAGATGATTCGAAAAATCCTTAAAGGAATTCCTCCAATATGGGAACCTAAGGCCACTGCTATAATAGAAGGAAGAAACTTGAAAAATACTTCTCTAGATGGATTGATAGGCTCTCTCCTCATATATGAGATGGCTATAAATGAAAGAAATTCTAAAAATAACAAAACAAGAAATCAATAGCCCTTAAAGCTACTAAATAAAGCACTTCAGATGAAGAAGACAATGAATTACGATGATGATATAGTCGTTATCACTTAAAGACTTGAAAAATTTTTCAAAAAAAAAAAAAAAAGAAGTTTCCTCGAAAGTTTAAAGAACTTCAGATGAAGAAGACAATGAATTAAGATGATGATATAGTCGTTATCACTAAAAGACTTGAAAAGTTTTTCAAAAAAAAAAAAAAAGAAGTTTCCTCGAAAGTTTAAAAGTTCTAAATCTAACAAAGAGGAAACAAGTAAAAAGGAAACTAAAAATGAACCCTCTACTTGTTATAATTGTAAGAAAGTTAGGCATATTAAAACAGATTGTCCACTGCTGAAGAAAGACCAGAAGAAGAAGAAGAAGGCAATGAAAGTTACATGGGATGACACAAGCTCAAGTGAATCAGAAGACGAATCAAGTGATCAAGAAGTGGCAAACATCTGCTTCATGATGAGGCAATCTAAGGTAAACTTCTACACTAGTTCATCTAAAGGATCTAGTGATGAATCTTGTAGTGATTCGTGTGATAGCATGCCTTCATATAAAGAAATTCAAGCTGAACTATTTGCCTTACATAATAGGTTCATAAAAGTAACTAAAAGAAACATAGCCTTGAAAGAACAAAATGAAAAACTAAAAAACCAACTAGAAACCTCAATATCTGCTAAAAAATAAAAAATTCACATATTGATGATCTTATGAAGAAAATAAATGAAATGTCTCAAGATTTAGTAAAATTACAAATGAATGGTGAAAGTAAGAAGGACCTAGAAATAAGCAACCTTAAAAGTAAACTTGAGGGTAGAGAAAAAATCATCTACAATTTTACTAGAGGAAAAGAAAACTTTGAAAAAATGGTTAGACATCAAAAGATGACTTGTGACCAAAAAGGAATTGGATTCAATGGAATTGAAAGCAAAAAGAAAAAGAACTTATACTTGGGATATTTCGTAAAGGAATCAAAACACTATGCAAGCACATCTTCTACAAATGCTTATGAACACACTACATGCTTCTTATGTAAGGAAAATGGACATATAAAATTTGAATGTCCACTTAAAAAGAAATATGTCAAAATCAATAATGAATGGAAAATCAACACTAAAAATAAACATGACTTAAAAATAATTAAGAAGGTTTGGGTACCAAAAGTAAGACCTTGAATTATTCTTGTAGGTGTGCTTTAGGACCACTCCATCAAAGGACAAGTGGTATAGCGGGTGTTCAAGACACATGACCGGGGATAAAACAAAATTCACCAGCCTAATGCAAAAAGATGGAGGGTATGTTATCTACGGCGACAACACTAAAGGTAAAATTATTGGAATTGGAAAAATAGGTAAAGAACCTTCCTTAGCCATTGATAATGTGTTGTTAGTAGAAAGATTAAAACACAATCTATTAAGTACAAGTTAGTTAAGTGATAAGAGATTTGACATAATATTTAAACAAGACAAATGCAGAGTTGAAAAACCAGAAAAACATGATGTTATATTTACTGCTTATAGAGTTAATAATGTATATTGTATAAACCTTGAAAATCTAGTTTCTTAAGAGGTCACATGCTTAGCAGCCATGAATGAAGCCAATTGGCTATGGCATAGAAGATTAGGACATGCAAGTATGGCTCTGTTATCAAATTTATCTATAAAGAAGTTAGCAAAGGTCTACCCAGTACAAAATTCATAAAATAAATAATCTGTGATGCTTGCCAACTTGGGAAGCAAACCAAGACAAGTTTTAAAAAGAAGAAATACATTTCAACGAGGAGACCTTTAAAACTTATTCATTTAAACTTTTTTGGTCTTACTAGGATACAAAGTATAGAAGGAAAGCAATATGCTTTTGTTGTAGTTGATGACTACTCTAGGTTTACTTGTGTACTTTTCTTAGCCTCCAAAGATGAAGCATGCAAAATGTTAATAAACTTGTGCAAAATACTTCAAAATGAAAAAAAGATATGGTGTTTTAAATATGAAGAGTGACCAAGGAAAAGAATTTAACAATATAGAAGTTGAAAAAAATTTGTAATGAACATGGAATAAATCATAATTTTTCAACACCTCGAAATCCTCAACAAAATGGAATTGTAGAAAGAAAGAATAGATCTCTTCAAGAAATGGCTAGGACCATGTTCAATGAACATAAGCTACCTAAATACTTTTGGGTTGAAGCGGTAAACACCGCATGCTATGTAATGAATGGAGTTTCCATAAGATCAAGTTTAAATAAAGCCCCCTATGAACTATAGAAAGGAAGAAGGCCTATTATTTCTTATTTTCATGTATTTGGGTGCAAGTGTTTTTTATTGAATGATAAAGATGACTTAGGAAAATTCGATGCAAACAGACAAAGGAATTCTTAGGATATGCATTAAAAAACAAGGCATTCAGAATCTACAATAAAAGAACTCTCACAATTATAGAATTAATACATGTAACTTTTGATGAGGAAAATCCATTCACTAAAACAATAAATGGTGAAGAAGTCAAAACAACAAAAAAATTAGAAAACTTAAAAATAAAAGAAGTAAAGGATGAGACAAATGAACCAACTCCAAATGATGAATCTTTAGAAAATTCTGAACTACCTAGAGAATGGAAATTCGTAAAGAATCATCCAAAAGATCAAATTATAGGAGAACCTTCACATGATGTATCCACTAGATCTTCATTAAAAATATATGCAATCATTATACATTCCTATCTCAAGAAGAACCTAAGAACATTAAAGAAGCTTTAAATGATGATTCTTGGATAACTGCTATGCAAGAAGAATTAAATCAATTTGAAAGAAATAAATTATGGAATTTAGTTCCTAGACCTGATGATCATTCAATAATTGGAACAAGATGGGTATTTAGGAATAAAGAGGATGAAAAGGGAATTATAGTAAGAAATAAAGTTAAACTAGTGGCTCAAGGATACAACCAAGAGGAAGGAATAGACTACGATGAGACCTTTGCTCCCGTAGTTAGAATGGAAGCTATAAGAATGTTATTAGCCTATGCATCCCACAAAGAATTTAAAAATATATATGTTAGCTTTGGTGCAATCCCAAGAGGGGGGGTGAATTGGGTATTTAAAATTTATCGCCTAGGTTAAACTAGATAAGCAGTATTACTTAACCTAGAGCCTGTCTATGCAAATGTAAACCTAATCATTTACAATATAATATACACGTGCAGTAAGTAAATTGCGAAATTGTAAAGAACACGCACGATATGTTATCGGGGTTCGGCCAACTATGCCTACGTCCCCGCCTCTAGCTCACAAGCTAGAGGATTCCACTAATAGCTCACTTAAGGGTGGAGCGGCACCATTTACAACCAGGTCAAATTAACACAGGGCTGACCTCAACCTACATGCCTTAACAGGTCGACACACCGAACTTTCCTTATCGGGTCGAAGTCAATCCGGGACTATTCCAGGGCTAGTCTCCCTCTTCAGGCCCGTGTCTGGAAATACAACAAATGTGTAAAATTTGTACACGGAAATATGCTTCTAGAAAAGCATATGTGTGCACCAATACAGCTCAATCAATAAAGCAAGCACGAATGATATGTAGATATGCTCAGTGCTCTAATGTGTGCTAAACACTCAATTAAGTATGATAATCAATCAAGATCTAGAGTGAGTATCTAAGCAAGATTTGAAACACAATATTCGAATATCAAAAAATCAGATCAGGGTTTCAAATATGCTAAGCAAGATAGATCAAACAAACTCAATACGATATTTCAATATCTAAAGCACAATAGAGTTGTTTGAAAGATTAGCTCTTCACAAAAGGATTTTTGCACACAAAATCTAGGTTTAGGTATCTTGCAACAACAATGCGAGAACCACAACCCTCAAAGTCTTCCCATACAAGATTTATCAAATGAAATCCGTGGAAGAACTTTAGGCTATACTCTCAAATAAAATCAATCAAACTTTATACCAAAAGAGAGTATTAGCTAGAGAGATTACACACTTTAGCCTTATAGAAATACTCACAATGCTTAGAGAAATAAAGATTGAAGAGTATGTGAGTGTTTGCAAGAAGTTTTTGGCTAATATAGGGTTTTGGAAGTTGAGAGAGTTTTGCCCTAATCAAGTTTGCTAATTTTTTTTTTGATTTTCTCAGATGATCTCATATATATAGACATGGGAGAAAATATGACCGTTAGGGACCTATTGGGTATTATTAGAAAAGTTTAATGATGTTTAAAGCATTTTAACCCTGATTAAAAAATATTAACTGCGGTAAAAAATCAGAGCAACCCGAGAGGTCCGGTCGACCAGAATAGGTTCGGTCGACCATGTCTCATATGATTCGGTCGACCAAGGAAATATTGAACTGAGGTCTTGGTCGACCAGGAGTAGGCGATTTCCCAATTTTTCAAGTTTTGGTCGACCAGGGCATTTTGAACTGCCTGGTTCGGTCGACCAGACCACTAGGAATTCTCCCGAGAACCCTCCGGTCGACCAGGTTGTTGTAGTACAAAATTTCTCGGTCGACCAGATGGTCAACTATTGACCCAGGAAGGTTTCGGTCGACCAGGACCTTTTGAACTATCAGTTTCAGTCGACCAGTTGGTCAAACTTTTGACCCCAGGGTGTTTCGGTCGACCAGGGCCTTTTGAGCCTTTTGAACTACCTTTGCTGGTCGACCAAGTGGTCAAACTTTGACTCAAGGGAGTTTTGATCGACTAGGACCTTTTGAACTACCTTTGCCGGTCGACCGAGTGGTCAAACTTTGACCCAAGGTGTCTCGGTTGACCAGGCCAAAATGAACTGGCTTGGCTGGTCGACCGAAAGTGCATCATGTGTGCATTTCGGTCCCGGATTGAAGCAAACAAGCCCTATTCAAGTGCCTAACAAATATATGTGAAAGTGTGAGTGTCCTAGGGGCATTTGGGGTCCAATTTGAAGACACCGAAAAAGTCCAATGTCGGTCGACCGAAACCCTAAGGTCTTTCTATGGTCCATGTAGGTACCTAATGTCCAACTAAGGTCGATTTGAGCATACCTACCTATGATGCAAACTATTACAAGCCATATGAGTGTACAGTCCATAATAAAATTACATCCCAGAATGAAGAAACTAAATAATAAATACAAATGCATCACAAGATTCTTCATTCATCAGCACGAACACCGCACACCATCATGATAAGTCTTTTAGTCCTGAAGCGCGCACAAGGTGAACCTGCATGCAGCTCTCAGTACAACTATTAGTACCAAGAGTATTTGTCATTATCAAAACAGGGCGTGACCAATCAAGTCAACAATATATATTACTAATAGATGTCAATGTCAACATCTATCGAAGTGCTAGCGGTGTCACTGCTAATTGCCTAGGTTCTTTCTTAGAGGAGCTGACCTCTTGTAATGTCGTCGGCTTGGGTTGAACAAAGGGAGAGAACACCCATTTCTTTAGCGAGGGAGGAAGAGCTGCCCTCTTCCCCTTGTGGCCTTTGGTGGGGATGATCATAACGAGTCATCAGTGGCTCGTACATGAGTCTCAACGGGTATTGGATCTCTTTTGCAATGGTGGAGTAGGCCAGCATTATCCGAAACCCTTAGTGTGGTGACCGCGATACTGCCATTGTAAAGGGTATGGCTCTTTGGTGTGATGTTAATTGTGAGTTTCATAGATGGAATATTGAGGATACAAGTGGTTGGAAAAATGGCACGGACACTGCTTGGGGTGGTAGTGGCAGAGGAGGTAAGATGGATAATTGGTGGGGCAGTAATTGAGATAGTGGCTTCTTCAATTGATCCACGCCTACGCCTACGATTTGTCAAACCAAAAGCGTACATTTCTCAGCTCGATTTGGCCATACCGTCGGAGTTGTGCTGCAAGCAAGATAGCCCACTCCACAAAAGGGAGTTCCCCTTGACTACTGTGGAGGGCCTCCTCTAAAATCTCCAGCTGTGCCTTACTAGGTTTCCATATTTGGATTGACGATCTAGTGCTGCTCTCAAAAAATTGGGGAGTTTGGTGATTTGTCAACATTTTTGAGTAATGAGACAACTAAGAAACAAGTTGGGAAAAGCTAATCTCTACAAACCAAAATGTGATTGTTCAAGATGATAGAAAGCTGTGATGCTTAGAGTTCAAGGAGGGCAGACCCTTTTTATAGGGGAATGACACCGTGTGTTGTGGAAATCGAGAGAGAGCGATGCGTGCTGCGAGAATCGAGAGAGAGCGACATGTGTCACGGATATCGAGCGACGCGTTTTGCACAAATTGAGGGAGAGCGACATGTGTCGCGAGAATCGAGAGAGAGCGACGCATGTCATAGATATCATGCCCGTGTTTTGCACAAATTGAGGGAGAGCAATGCATGTCACAGATATCAGGCATGCATTTTGCACAAATCAAGGGAGAGCGACGTGTGCCGTGAGAATTGAGAGAGAGTGACAAGTATCACGGATATCGAGCGACACGTTTTCCAAAAATCAAGGGAGAACGATGTGTGTCGCGAAAATCGAGAGAGAGCAACGTGTGCCTCGAGTGATGTATTTTTCAAAAATCAAGGGAGAACGATATGTGTTGTGGAAATTGAGAGAGTGACGCGTGCTGCAAAAATTAAGCAAGTGACGTGTATTGTAAAATTTGCGAACTCAAGGTTCTGTTTATGTTTCTACATCTTTACTAATACTTTAACTATAATTAATCCCATCCTTAGGTCACCACTTGGGTGGTGGCCTAGTGGTAAGGAACTGGCTATGCATCCATGTGATCGCGGGTTCAAGTCCCCACTATGCCCAAGTGGTCTCATACCCTGACCTTGCTTCGGGGGAAAATGAGCTATAGCCGAGATTTCTACCCATGAGGCTTTTTTTTTTTTTTTTACTACGAGAGTACCTAATATATATATACTCCAATATTATTATTATTATTATATCAAATATATATTGGGTATGTTTGACCTATCGATGATTTGACAATGGTTAGTTATTTGAAGAAGATTAGTTAATTTTTATATTGCTTTCATTAATGCATTTTTTTTATAATATACTAAATTTTAAGTTGTATTTACTTTTATAAATTTATACAAAATAAAAATTAAAGATTCCGTCAAAATTTGTACTCCTAAATCAAACTTGGATATTTGATGGGAATTGAATATGCAATGTGTATATATATATATTCATATTTAACTTGCACATGCTAAGGGATTTTTTTTAATTTAAATATAATATAGTAACATTTAAATTGTATTTAATTCCTTATAAACTAATACAAAATTAAAATTAAAGATTTCGTCAAAATATATGTTCCTAAATTAAGCTTGAATATTTTGATTAGAACTGAATATGCAACGTAAAAATACATATTCATATCTAATTTGCACATGCAAAGAAATTTTGGGTAAATTCAGATTTCAGAATAAACTATTTATTCATATCTATTTGTGTAACGTCCCTCAATTTCTTAATATAAAATGTCACATAATAGATCAAATGGTCAACCCGAACCCGTGGGTAGCGGGGACACCTGTCAAGCACAGCGGAAAACCTAGCAGCAGTAAACATAAAATCTCAAACATCCAATCATAAAACATAATACTAGAGCTTTCTATAACATCAAAATACTGTTATGATATACAACCTCGAAAAGTCAAAATAACACTAGGATCAAATAACAAAAACTCTCGATCCTAGTTCAATGCTTACCCTTCTAGTAGGGAAGCTCCAATCACTCAATGGCGGCTCTAGCCCGCCGGTCTTACTAGATTTCCTGAAAATCATTTAATGTTCGAGGGTGAGACACTTCTCAGTAAGGGAAAATAAACTAAATACAGCTGTGTGACAACATGAATATTTAATGCATTTATACGTATACAGTACATTTCATAATTCTATAAACATCATCATATCGTACTGGGTAAACATATATTTTCACATCTGTTAATAATCATAACATACATAAAATCATCTATTATAATTGTAGTACTGAAAACAAACCCAAGATAAATAGCTAGCTGGTGTCATATATTACCCCCCATGACGGGTTGTGCAGCCTGAAGGCGGGACCCGACAATGGCTGGCCGTCCACTGCCGAATCAAATATGTCTGTAAGTACGATGAGCCCGCCACACCCTGGTCCGGACTGCCAGGTGGACGTCCACACTCTACTGAAAGCCACATCGACTATCCATCTCCCATCCCCTCATGGGAAGGTTAGCACTAATCTAACGTAGATATCTAATCTACACATATAGTTACGGTACCGAGCCCCTGAACTAAACTAAACTAACATCCTGGTGGTGATAACATATAATACATGATCATATATATAACATCATTACGGCCTCGTGCTGAAAATATAGTAATTATGGCCTCGTGCCGAAAACATAAATACATGGCCTCGTGCCAATAACATAAATACGGCCTCATGCCGATAACATAAATACAGTCTCGTGCCGATAACATGAATACATGGCCTCGCGCCAATAACATAAATACGGCCTCGTGCCGATAACATAAATATATGGCCTCGTGCCAAAATTGTTTCAGGTATATATATTCTGAAAATACATCATTTATCATATAATCGTCAAAACCATTACAACATAACTCATCTTTTCATAATACCTGAAAACATGTTTCGTTCGTAAAATTTTTCAAATCATAATACATTCCACGTAAAACAATATTCATGCCACACATGTGCTGTAAAAAAAAAAAAATCATACTTCATATTCTAAAATCGTGAATTCCTTACATCTCATACATACATATACATTTTAATCATTATAGCAGTTTTTTCTCAATCGTACATTTCATTCGTAATACACAATATAACATATGCTTTTCTGAAAATAAATTTACTCATAATCAATAATAATTTGCATGGAAAATTACTGCTTTAGTTTATTCCCTTACCTGACTACTGAGAAATTCATTAGGACCCAAAATTTCACGCCCTTGGCGCTCGAAATTTAACTCCTGCAATTTACATTTTCCTCAGATTAATTAATCTATTTCTCCAAAATAATACTCATCTAGCCTTCCCTAGGCTCCATGTACCTTAAATTAATATTTAAACTGTTCTTTAACATCCCCACTTAATTTTCCAAATTTTGCCTGTGGGTCCCAAAATTACACACCTGCGGCGCTCACCCGGACCCTAAATTCCAGAAATCCTACTTCAGTCCCAGATGCTTAATATTTTTGCATTTCTAAATTAATGCTAATTAATTAAAAATAAACCCCTTAACAACCCCCGTACCCCAAATTTAGGGTTTCTGTCCGACACCCCCCACGAGAATTCTGTCCCACTAGACTTGTAGAGAATCATCCCTAGATTCTCGTGGTAGTGTCTGTTCGTCAATTGGGCTTATATTTTGCAAGAAACTAAAGAAAAAGGGGAAAATGACTTACCCCAGGGAATACACCCATGCCGCTCCTACCATCGATCCGCTCCGGTAGAAATGACGGCAGCGGCGAATAGAGTCCAGTGATATCTTCGGATTTTCGATCGAGTAAAAATTCATCACGAAATCGAGGAGAGAGAGAGAGAGAGAGAGAGAGAGAGAGAGAGAGAGAGAGAGAGAGATTGCAGGTTGCAGGAAAGAAATAAATAAGTAAATAAAGAGGAAGAAGAAGAAGAAGAAGAAGATAGAAGATAAGGGGGGGGCATGAATAATATTAACAGAACTCACCCGAAGCTTCTTTGAAGCTTCAGGTGATTTAATAATAATAATAATAATAATAATAAATTTAATTAATATTAATAATAATATATTTTATTAATAAAATAATAATAAATTTTAATTAATTAATTTTTTTCTTTTTTTTAAATCCGTTTATTTAATTAATTAATTAATTAATTTATTTATTTATTTATTATTTTTTTATTTTATATTTTTTTTGTGAATCATTCTACTAATCTTTTATATCTCTTTTTGGGGTTTTTACATTCTCCCTTCCTTATAAAAATTTCATCCTCAAAATTTGTCATTCCCCTATTTCCCCTTTTTAGCAAAAACACTTCCAATTTTTATTAATTACCCTCACTTATGGCGGATGAATACCGTGGTTACAACGAGGGCTCTGGGAGGTTACAACTATTCAAAATTCTCCCAAAACCATTCACGTTTCAAAACTAAAAACTTTATCTATCTTTCGTTACACTATACAAATAAAAACTACAACAATATTTCATTCACTTGACTGGCTCAGCTCTAATTCCACTGAATAAGTGAGGATATCTCTGGCGCATCTGATCCTCTAGTTCCCAGGAAGCCTCCTCAATGGCATGGTTGCGCCACAGAACTTTTACCAGTGGAATCTTCTTCGTGCGTAGCTCCTGTTCCTTCTATTCAAGAATCTGCACTGGCACTTCCTCATAAGCTAAAGTCTCGCCTAACTCCAATGCTTCATATCTAATCACATGGGAGGGGTCTGGGACGTATTTCCTCAGCATAGAAATGTGGAATACACCATGGATCCTAGATAGGACCGATGGTAATGCCAAACGATAGGCAACTGGACTCACTCTCTCAAGAATCTCGAATGGTCCAATATACCTAGGGCTCAGCTTACCCTTCCTCCCGAACCTCATAACACCCTTCAGCGGTGCCACCTTCAGGAACACGTGATCTCCTGAGTCAAACTCCAATTCTTCCAACGAGTATCAGCATAACTCTTCTGTCGGCTCTGCGCTGTCCTGATCCTGTCTTTGATGAGTATGACTTTATCCTGAGTCTGCTGTATCAGCTTTGGCCCCAATACCTGTCTCTCACCAACCTCATCCCAGTACAACGGGGATCGACACCTCCTGCCATACAGTGCCTCATACGGTGCCATCCTATACTGGCCTGGTAGCTGTTATTATACGCAAACTCAACCAGTGGCAAATACTACATCCAACGACCTCCAAAGTCCAGCACACATACTTGCAACATATCTTCCAGAATCTGTATCGTCCTCTCTGTCTGTCCATCTGTCTGAGGATGAAAAGTTGTGCTGAATGACAATTGAGAACCCATGGCCCCTTGCAGACTCTTCCAAAAACGAGATGTGAACCATGGGTCTCTATCTAAAACTATGGACACTAGGATGTCGTGGAGCCTAACTATCTCCTGAATGTATAACTCAGCCAATCTGTCCATGGAGTAGCTAACTCTGATCGGCAAAAATTTGGCAGTCTTTGTCAATCGATCCACCACTACCCAAATAGCGTCCTGTCCATGCAATGCTGGCGGTAATCCTGAGACGAAATCCATTGCTATATGCTCCCACTTCCACTCAGGAATGTGGAGTGACTGCAATGATCCTGCCGGCCTCTGATGCTCAGCCTTCACTTGCTGGCACGTCAAACACTGACCCACAAACTGAGCTATCTCCCTCTTCATGTTGCTCCACCAGAAGGACTCTCGGAGATCCCTGTACATTTTAGTGCTACCTGGATGTATAGTATATAGGAACTGATAACCTGGTACGGAACCTTAAGGCTCCATCATCTGAAATGCTGAACTCTGGTTCCTGACCATCATGTACCTTTCCCATAAGCTCTAGTAGTTCTGCATCATTCCTTTGAGCTACTTTAATCCTCTCCTGTAGAGTCGGCTGCAAAACCAAGTCAGCAATGAATGTCTGGTGATCGCCCTCTACCAACTCCACACCGAGCCTCTCCAGATCCATCTGAAATGGATGCTGAATCTCCACTGCAGATACAGATGATTCCACTGATTTTTGACTCAAAGCATCAGCAACCACATTAGCCTTTCCCGGGTGGCAGCTGATAGTGCAATCGTAATCCTTTATTAGTTCCAACCATCTCCTCTGCCTTATATTCAATTCCTTTTGCGTGAAGAAATACTTTAAACTCTTATGGTTAGTAAATATCTCACACCTACCCCCATATAGATAATGCCTCCAAATCTTCAGCGCATAAACAACCGCCACCAACTCTAGATCGTGGGTAGGGTAGTTCTTCTCATATTCTTTCAACTGTCGTGAAGCATAGGCTATTACTCTCCCTTGCTGCATGAATACATATCCGAGCCCTTTATGGGATGCATCACTATAAATTACGAACCCCTCTTCTCCTAAAGGTATCATCAACACAGGCGCAGTGATGAGTCGCTGCTTCAATTCTTGAAACCTCTGTTCACATTCATCAGACCACTCAAACTTCGCTCCTTTCCTGGTTAATCGATTAAGTGGACCTAAAAATCTAGAGAAACCCTCAAAAAACCTGCGGTAGAACCCAACCAATCCCAAGAAATTCCTGATTTCATGCACATTCTTTGGACGTACCTAGTCTACTACCGCCTCAATCTTACTCGGATGAACAAAAATACCACCCTTGGATATAACGTGTCCAAGGAAGGTAACCTGTTCCAGCCAAAACTCACACTTCTTGAGCTTCACTCTCTCACAACACCTGCAACACTATACTCAAATGCTCCTCATGCTCCTCTGGACTCTTCGAATACACTAGTATATCATCGATAAATACTACCACAAACTGATCCAAGTACTGGTGAAAAACCCTGCTCATAAGATCCATAAACAGTGCATGAGCATTCCTCAATCCAAACGACATAACTAGAAATTCATAGCGACCATACCGTTTTCTGAATGCCGTCTTTAGAACATCTTCCGCCCTGATTTTCACCTAATGGTACCCGAAGTGTAAATCTATCTTTGAAAAGATCTGTGTCCCTTGTAACTGGTCAAATAAATCATCAATACGCGGGAGCAGGTATTTATTCTTAATAGTTACTTCATTTATTTCTTGATAGTCAATGCACAATCTCATCGAGCCTTCCTTCTTCCTCACAAACAAAACCGGTGCTCCCCAGGGTGACACACTGGGCCGAATGAACCCCTTATCTAACAACTCCTGTAACTGTTCTTTCAATTCTTTTAGCTCTGCTGGTGCCATTCTATACGGTGCCTTCGAAATCAGCGCTGTCCCCGAAACCAAATCAATAACGAACTCTACCTCATGATCAGGAGGTAGTCTCGGCAAATCCTAGGGAAATACATCAGGAAAATCCCTCACCACTGGGATATCCTCCACCCTCAGTTCCCCTTCTGATACAGCCTTCACATAGGCTAAATATCCTTGACAACCTTTTGATAGCAATTTACACGCTTGAATAGCAGATAATAACTGTGGTGGGGTGCACACACGTGATCCCACGAATCTGTACTCCTATCCCTCTGGAGGTCTGAACACTACCACTCTCTAATGGCAATCAATGCTAGCATAGTGGGAAGCTAGCCAATCCATGCCCAAGATTACCTCAAACCCATGCATGTCTAAAACCACCAGATTAGCTAACAAAGACCTCCCCTGAATATCCACTGGACAGTCCCTGAGTACCTTTCTACATACCCCCACGGTCCCAGTCGGCGTACCAACAGACAAACTAATTTCTAACTACTGAGGCTCAAACCCACATAACTTAACATAATCCCGGGCGATAAACGAATGCGTCGCCCCAGAATCAAACAAAATAGTAGCTTTAAATGACAGTATTGAAATAGTACCTGTCACCACATCTCCTACCTCCTCAGCATCTCCTGGCATCAAAGCGAAAACTCTGGCTGGGGCCATATTCCTCTGTTGGCCTCCTCGTGGCACCTGATAACATCCTCGGGCAGGTCTAGGAGCAGTACCAGTCTGTGTCGGACACTCCCTCATCATTTGTCCTAGCTCCCCACACCTGTAGCAGACACCTCGCCTAGCATGGCATTCTCCTAGGTGTCTCTTCCCACAAGATGCGCAAGCTGGAGATGGGCACACCCTAGAAACCACGATTCTCGGTCTTCTGTCTTCGGTCCCTATAATAGCCACCTCTCTTCCACACGGCACGGTCGACTCCCTGCTAGAAACCAGAAGGTGTTGATCTCTTCTTCTGCCTCTGCTCCTCAGCCTCCAACCGATCACCAATCTCTACAATAGTGGCTCTATCCACTAGTTCAGTAAAATCCTGCAACTTCAGAATCGATACCTGCTTATAAATTTCTCTCCTCAAGCCTCTTTCAAACTGTCGTACCTTCTTCGCCTCATCTGGAATAATGTACGGGGCGAAACGAGATAGCTCGATGAACCTCGCCATATACTGCTGTATTGATAGCTGTCCCTACATCAGATTTAGGAACTCTGCAATCTTAGCCTCCCTCGAAGAGGCTAGAAAATACCTGTCAAAGAATGTTTCTTTAAACCATTCCCACGTCATCTCTACAGGTACAATCTTCTGCTGCTCTAATACTCTCACCGCCGACCACCACCTCTCGGCCTCCCTAGTCAATCTCTAGGTGGCAAACAACACTCTCTGCTCTTCTAAGCACTGCAGCACTGCAAATATCTTCTCCATCTCCTACACCCAATTCTCAGCGACTGCAGGATCTGTCCCACCTGAGAAAGCTGGAGGACTCATCTTTATGAACTTCTCTATCGTACATCTGTGGCCTATAGACGGACCACCCTGCTTCTTCGAACTCCTGGCAATTTCTGCCATCACTTGTTGTGCTACACTGCGTAGGACGACATCTGAGTCACTACCCACAGCGCCCTAGGGTCCAGCACCCTCACTCCCACTGGTGTGGGCACTATTGCCACCAAGGTCCATCCTGAAAAACATGTAACTTAACTCAAAACCTCATTCTCTACACATATCACTCAACTCATATGGTATATTTTCCTAATTAACTCGTCACTCTTGATCTTAATTCAAGGTTCAATCCTGCAACCTAGATACTCGACCCAACGATAGTTTAAAATGAATTTCCTAAAGTCGTCACCTTAGGAAAATCACACAAACCACCACGGAAGTCCTGCAGCTAGACTTCAAAATTAGACCTCAAATTCCCTTATCTTATACTCTGGTATTTTTACTGCTGCACCCTAGAGTCTACAGAACCTAGTGTCCTAGGCTCTGATACCAAATGTAACATCCCTTAATTTCTTAATATAAAATGTTACATAATAGATCAAATGGTCAACCCGAACCTGTGGGTAGCGAGGACACCTGTCAAGCACAGCGGAAAACCTAGCAGCAATAAACATAAAATCTCAAATATCCAATCATAAAACATAATACCAGAGCTTTCTATAACATCAAAATACTGTTATGATATACAACCTCCAAAAGTTAAAATAACACTAGGATCAAATAACAAAAACTCCCGATCCTAGTTCAATGCTTACCCTTCTAGTAGGGAAGCTCCAATCACTCAATGACGGCTCTAGCCTGCCGGTCTTACTAGATTTCCTAAAAATCATTTAATGTTCGAGGGTGAGACACTTCTCAGTAAGGGAAAATAAACTAAATACAGCTGTGTGACAACATGAATATTTAATGCATTTATACGTATACAGTACATTTCATAATTCTATAAACATCATCATATCGTACTGGGTAAACATATATTTTCACATCTGTTAATAATCATTACATAAAATCATCTATTATAACTGTAGTACTGAAAACAAACCCAAGATAAATAGCTAGCTGGTGTCATGTATTACCCCCCATGACGGGTTGTGTAGCCTGAAGGCGGGATCCGACAATGGCTGGCCGACCACTGCTGAATCAAATATGTCTGTAAGTACGATGAGCCCGCCACACCCTAGTCTGGACTGCCAGGTGGACGTCCACACTCTACTGAAAGCCACATCGACTATCCATCTCCCATCCCCTCATGGGATGGTTAGCACTAATCTAAGGTAGATATCTGATCTACACATATAGCTATGGTACCGAGCCCCTGAACTGAACTAAACTAACATCCTGGTGGTGATAACATATAATACATGATCATATATATAACATCATTACAGCCTCGTGCCGAAAATATAGTAATTACGGCCTCGTGCCGATGACATAAATACAGCCTCGTGCCGATAACATGAATACATGGCCTCGCACCAATAACATAAATACGGCCTCGTGCCGATAACATGAATACATGGCCTCGCACCAATAACATAAATACGGCCTCGTGCCGATAACATAAATATATGGCCTCGCGCCAAAATTGTTTCAGGTATATATATTCTGAAAATACATCATTTATCATATAATCGTCAAAACCATTACAACATAACTCATCTTTTCATAATACCTGAAAACATGTTTCATTCGTAAAATTTTTCAAATCATAATACATTCCACGTAAAACAATATTCATGCCACACATGTGCTGTAAAAAAAAAAAACCATACTTCATATTCTAAAATCGTGAATTTCTTACATCTCACACATACATATACATTTTAATCATCATAGTAGTATTTTCCCAATCGTACATTTCATTCCTAATACACAATATAACATATGCTTTTCTAAAAATAAATTTACTCATAATCAATAATAATTTGCATGGAAAATTACTGTTTTAGTTTATTCCCTTACCTGATTACTGATAAATTCGTTAGGACCCAAAATTTCACGCCCTTGGCGCCCGAAATTTAACTCCTGCAATTTACATTTTCCTCAGATTAATTAATCTATTTCTCTAAAATAATACTCATCTAGCCTTCCCTAGGCTCCATATACCTTAAATTAATATTTAAACTATTATTTAACATCCCCATTTAATTTTTCAAATTTTGCCTGCGGGTCCCAAAATTACACCTGCGACGCTCACCCGGATTCTAAATTCTAGAAATCCTACTTCAGTCCCAGATGCTTAATATTTTAGTATTTCTAAATTAATACTAATTAATTAAAAATAAGCCCTTCAATAACCCCCGTACTCCAAATTTGGGGTTTCTGTCTGACACCCCCCACGAGAATTCCGTCCCACTAGACTTGTAGAGAATCATCCCTAGATTCTTGTGGTGGTGTCCGTTCATCAATTGAGCTTATATTTTACAAGAAATTAAATAAAAAGGAGAAAATGACTTACCCCAAGGAATACGCCTACGCCGCTCCTACATCGATCCGCTTCGGTAGAAATGACGGCAACGGCGAATGGAGTCCAATGGTATCTTCGAATTTTCGATCGGACGAAAATCCGTCACGAAATCGAGGAGAGAGGGAGAGAGAACGTGAGGAGAGAGAGAGAGAGATTACTGGTTGCAGGAAAGAAATAAATAAAGAAGAAGAAGAAGAAGAAGAAGATAGAAGATAAGGGGGGGGGGGGCGTGAATAATATTAACAGAACTAGAAGCTTCAGGTGATTTAATATATATAATAATAATAATAATAATAATAATAATAATAATAATAATAATAATAATAATAATAATTTAATTAATATTATAATAATATATTTTATTAATAAAATAAAAATAAATTTTAATTAATTAAATTTTTTTCTTTTTTTTAATTCGTTGATTTAATTAATTAATTAATTAATTAATTTATTATTTATTTATTTATTTTTATTTTTTTGTGAATCATTCTACTAATCTTTTATATCTTTTTTTGGGGTTTTTAAAATTTGTATGTGTAGCACCATCAAACTCAATAGGGTCTAATGTGCTACTTCTTATATTTTTAGTGAAAATAATAACAGTGAAAATAAATAATCTTGGATATTATTATATTATTGTAGTTATATATATGAAAATTTTAAATTATTAATGCATATGATCTAACAATTAATTATGAGTCATCAATATGGGTACGTGTTTCTACAAACATAAATAATATATTTAACTTAATTAACGTGTCTTCAATAATACTATCATTTTTCTTAAAAAATATAAGATTGTTACCTGTCTTTGGGAGTTTTCACATTAATTTCATTTCCTTCAATGTTACTATCTTTAGGATCCATTATTAAACAATGATCAAATGTTATTTTAAAATAAAAAAAATCTATTATTAATGTAGAACAAACTAAAATAAATACTCTAAACTACCCAATCCTACCCAAATCATGTTTTATGCCTAAGCTCTGGTAAAATTTATATGTTAGAGTATGCAGAACTTATATCTTATTCTCTGATACTAACTGTAAGGACCTGAACCTGAGTGAGTTCCTATATATAATTTTTTTCAGCGGATGCAAATCAATCTAAATCATTTTTATTACCAGAGTACTCATTAGCTTTATTACAAATATATGTCTCAACTATTAAAATGTAAATTTCTAAAATTTTAAAATACATAAATATATTCTAAATTGTACTATGCTAATTTTTTTATTCTACTCAGCTCTTTCTATTCCCGCTCATGCACTTGTTATACCAGATTTCTAGTACACTCTTCAAAATGATCTGAAATGTAAAATAATGATTGGGGTGAGACGATGCTCAGTAAGTAAATAAGATTATTATTAGTGTGTGACCAAAATGAGCTTTCAAAATATTTTAATTTCGTAAAATAATATTTAATACTATAACTTTAAAGCTGCTTTAAAAATAAATGTAATTTTAAAAATTTCTGTATAAAACTTTTACTATCAGTAAAATTATAAAATCATATATTATAACTATTAAACTGAACTTTTAACTTTTAAAATTATAACTATAATACTAAATCATGTATACATATAAATATATTTTTCCTTACTAAATCATTATCTAGGCACAAAAATGCCCTTGTTTACATAAACATACATTTTTCCTTCAATTCATCAATAGCTCTGTATACGTAATTAAATATGTATATACACGTACTGTAAAAACCACCCTTAGGCCTGTTAATCGTAAATCATGTTTATCCCCATGACTGAGTTGTGTGGTCCGCAGACTGGACTTAGTTGGCTGGCTGACCAAACTAAATCAACGTACATCATCATTAAGTGAGATTTTCCCTATTAAACCCTAATCCGACCCAGGTGTGCACTCAAGAGAAATTCACTACCGTATAAAACCACTCTGTAAATAGTGTGGGTGTACTCTAATCTGTTTAAACTTTAAGTTGCGGTACCGAACATCTGTAACTTTGAACTTTTTTTACCATAAGGAGTTTTAAAAATATTTTTATATATATAGTTTGAACAATTAAAATAATATCATGAAAATATCATTTTTACTTATATTTTCGTGGAATATGCAACGAAAAAAAAAATCAACTCATGTAATCTTTACTCATATTTTCGTGAAATATGCAACGTATAAATAAACTCATGCCACCCAATTTTCGTGTTAAAAATATTTTCTTGAATAAAAATTAATGATGTAAAATACCTCGAGGGGTTTAGAACGTTTCTTAACTCAAAAATAAATGCAAGTATATTAAAGATAAAACTAGTATAATTAAATATGTGTAAAAATAAACTCAAGAGAATTTTATAAAACTAACTAACATAATCGAAATTTTCTTACAAATAAACTCGGGTATAAATTTTAAATAAAAATCTAACATAATCAAATTTACTTACCTCTTCTTTTACCTTGTGCTACAAACACAATTAATAACTCTAAGAAATTAGATCGGAAAGAGTGGGTAAGTGAGAACTTACTCAAAAATTCTCTCTCCACAACTAATTCTTTCACTCACTAATCTTTCTCTTCCTTTGAAATTTTTTGTGAAAAATGAAGGTTGAGAGCTTCCTATTTATAGGAAAATTTTGGGAAAGAAATGGAATTTATAGAAGTGTGGGGAGAGGGGTAAAATTATTATTTTTTTAAAATTAAAGAATGTGCAAGGGGGGAGCTAGGTATGAGATAGGGATGGAGGTCATGTGCGAGTGTTTGCCACCACTCCCATTTAATTAATCAATTAATTACTTATTTTATTTTATTTTTATTTTTTAAAATTATATTATTATTATTATTATTATTATTATTATTATTATTATTATTTTAAGCCATGTTTTAGTTTTTTTTTGTGAGCTAACTACGTGTGGAACAATGTCAAGTCATCTAAACCAATCTCTTGGTAACTTCAGTACATGTGTTTAAATCCTTTGCTATATTTTGTGAACCCTTGCTAGTAGATTAAAATCACATCTTTGAATAACCCATTTGATCCATAGATTCTAATATTGGTACTTGCTAGTTAAAATCAATTGTACGAATATTAGTTTGCTAACATAGAACTTTTATTCTTGGATCTTTGAAATAACAACTTTTCAGCATATAACTTGATTCCTTTGTGAAAGAACCAATTGAGACTTAATTGCTGGACAAGTCATACACCTTTTCAAAATCCTTGAACATGTGAAATAAAGCATGATTCATTGTGCTTATGTTCGGATAATTAAATTCTTAAGTTAAAGTGTTTAAGTGTATGTGCTTGTGTGAGGGTTGAATCGTAGGACATAGGTCGACCATTCCTGTCCTACATCAAGAAATCAAGCATATAAGTTAAAGATAAAGTGCTCAATAGCTCTGTTGAAAGATTATACTCCAAAGACAAGTGGTCAAATGAAAGCTTAAAGCATATTGAACTTTGAAGACAAGATGGACTCAAGAAAGGCAAGCATGAAGACTAAGTGCTTAGAATGTTTAAGTTTTAAGATTCTTATGTAAGTACTTCATTTAATATTGATATGGATGCATTGAAGCTCTTAGGTTTCATTATTGACTTAGAGACCAAATTTTGTAAACCCCGGAAATTATTTTCAAAAGTCTCAAAGCAATATGACAAGTATAAAAGTTAACAAAAGTTTTTGGAAACGAATTTGAAAAAGCATATGCTGGGGTAAGTTCAGGAGACTGACTTGGTTTTGTCAGCCGATTGTACTTTTATACTGAAATAAATTGGGAACACATAATAGGCTCAGTCCACTAACCCCATGAGTAAAGGCGACCGATCCCATTATGACTTTGAAATTTCGCTGGTTTTTAAAAGCACAAACAACTGACCCCGATAGTACAATCAACTGTACTTCGTAATGGCCAAATTTAAAACAGCGAAGAAAAGTTTCCAAATTTAATTTCTTGGTCCCCAAACTTTATAAAAACTTGGGAAATACTCAAAGCAACTTGGGGAACACGAAATAGAAACTTTTTCCATCTATAAATACCTGGGAAGCCAAAGGATTTCACACACCAAAAAATTGCAATCAGCATTCAAGCAATATTGTTCATACTTTTCAAACTCTCACTGCATACACTCTGTACAAGTTTTCTTGCTAAAATTCTTTCTAATCAAATCACACGATTCCTTGCTCATTTACTAAGAAATTCAAATCTAAAAGAGAACCCGGTGATAAATTTCTGAGCTTCAATTCTTTCTATATTGATATTTAATTGAAGTATTTTTTGTTGTGCATTAAATTGTACTAATCATCTCTTTTGAGAGTGTCATTGTACACAAATTGTATCTTGTTTTTTTTTATGGTTCAGGTTGTTGAATTGTTGGACTGGCGAGAGGGGATTGCCGCTAGGGAGATTTGTTGACAGTTCAGGGGAATGGATCATTGTACTAACGAGAGGGGATTCTTGTTAGAGAGGTCGTAACTTTGGCCTAATAAAAAAGTTGGAAAGGAAAATCCTCACGGCAGTTTGCTTGGGACAAGGACGTATGTCTTGGACCGAACCTTGTAAAAATATGGTTTCACTCTCCTTACCCTACTCTCTTTAATTTTCTGCATTTATAAAATGCGTGGATGCTTAGTTAATTGTTAGAAATTAATTTGACTTTAATAATTGTAGAAACCTTGATTGAATAAAGTACGTTGATTGCGAAAATCTTGATTAAAGGAAGTACGTTGATAAATATCAAAGTACATTAACAGATTTAATGCAAGTAACTTGTTTGATATCAAAATCTGAATTTTTGAAGGATTGCTGAAATTTTTATTTTATTGAAATCAAGCTTATCTTATTGATTGGATTGTTTTGGTCATTGCAAACCAATTATAATTTTGTAATTGAGATTGGTTAAAATTCAAAGGATTTCTTAATCATCGTGCTTGTGTGTGATAATCAAAACTAACTAAAGTCACTTATCAAAAGAAATTTGTAAAGAAATTTTTTAATTCCATTTCACCCCCCGTCTTGGGAATACACCTTACTTTTCAGTGAGGAAGAATGTCATGGTCAAACATCCCGCATATTTTGAAGAACTAACGCTAAGCATGAAGTACACTAGTCTCGCAAGAATGGGATCTAGCCTATTAATAAGGTGTCGGGTCCTTCACCCTAGCGCCTCCTCACCTACTCACTACATCCAACCAAGACCACCCTAGATTGTCCTATTCATAGACCCAACGTGAATACAACTTATGCATCAGACTAATGAAGAGTCTTCAAACGTGTAAGAACATAGGTGTTGTGTCCCCAACTTGACCCTTTTGTTCGTTCGAGCAGGTATTCTATGCATTTTTCATTTCTTTTTCTTTCTTCTACTTATTCTTTTATGCATTTTCTTTCATGGTCAGTTAGGACAATTTTCATAACTTTTGTGTCTTCATATCTCCGAAGGGAAATTAAGCTAAAAAAGAAGTCCATGACACAAGTCTATCTCTAGGGGTGGCTGAATTTTCACGTCTTGAGTAGGCTACAAGACCTAAATTTATATCCCCCCACTAGACATCACCTCTAGGCTAGAAAATGTAAGAACTGAGACTAACAGGCAAAGAAAATCTAGAAAAGAAAAGGAAATTTGAGTTCCGTAAACTCAGAGTTGACGTCAACCACTCAAAAAATAAATAAAAGGCTCAACAAAACCTCACAAGGTGTCATAGTCATCACGTTTGTTCTCTTAGTGCTCTCAAAGAACCCTAAGTGCTACAAATCACGTGTAATGTGCTTTTAGCTTCGTGAAGTACCATGTGAATACAAGAGTTTACAAAACCATATTAACACAAATGACTCACTAGTCAACCCACATAGAGTAGCATATTAGGACATTGGCTATGTTATGTGAAACTACGCACAAATAACTCACTATGTTAGTGAGCATAATAAAGTCATATAATTGATAAGCCTATGTATGTAACGTGTGGGTCATATAAGAGTATGTAAATAGTATAAACAGTGTTAACATGTCATGAAACGTATAATGTTTACTGAAAAATTTTAAAAATTGTCATTTTTGTGCTTGAAATGTGCTATGTAGTGTTTTCCTACCCCTACCCCCAACTTAAAACTTCAATGTCCCTACTGAAGTGTGGAAAGAAATAACTTGGAATGCATGGGAGAAGAAACACTGCATGGTGCAAATATGTCAATGAGTGTACCTGTGCCAGTCATAAACATATAGGATCCATAAATAGCATGCATGCAATAGTACACTGAGACACAAAAGACATATAGACCAAAAGCACCATGTAATTTCATTAATATCAAAGGCAGTACAAGATATATAGAGCATTAGGAACTCGGTATAACCATTCCAAAAGCATGGTGTTATATACAAAAAGAAAATAAAAGAAAATAAAAAGAAAAGAAAAGAATAAAAAATGTGTTGAAGCATAATTCACAAACAAAACAAGTCAATGGCTCCTCTCAATCCTCCTCTGACTCTTAATCTAAATTGGAAATGGGGTATGGATTTTCAGGAGAAATTCTATGGCCAAAAGAGTTTGCCACAACAGCGACTATCTTTCGCAGCATGTCCACTATTGCATTCTAGATCACAGAGGCCAGAGTGGAAAGTGGCACACTAGCCGAGGGTGGCGCGGTAGCATGTGCTTAGGGTACTGACATAACCTTAGGGGGCACCTGTGGACCCCTCTTCTCTTCCTCCTGCCGCTCATGTTCCCCTGTAGCAACCTGCCCCCTTGTAGACGATTCTGCCCTCTGTTGGACTCGGGACCGTTGATTCCGAGTTGCAGCTTGTGAGGAGTAGCCGTGCTTCTCATTAGTCTTGATCCCTGAGTGTAGTTTCATCATCAAATGGAAGTATGTAAAGAAGAAAAATAGATAGGATGAAGAAGAACAAGTGTACAAGAAGAAAAAGGGCGAAACCCTAGATCACCAAAAAGGGCTCTGAATGACTAAAAGATCGTCAGAGCTACGTCTGGTCGCTAGGGAGTCACTCAAGGCTCTGATTTGGTGATCAGTGCTCGGGTGACAAAGTGTAAGGGTGGGGCGATGAAGATCAACCAAGAAGTGACGATGGCGAGAGTTGAAGAACTGCGAGCAAAATAAAGTTTTAAATGACTTTTGGCAATTTCGACCAAGTCGCATAAGCTCATATGCTGGTCACGCTTGGTCGCACCCCTCGGCATAAGTATGAACATTTACTCCCGACCAATTCATGCCCAACCCAGTGCTAGTCACGCACCTGGTCAACCTTATCGTTTGTTTAGAAGTCCGGACAAGTTCAGAGACCTGACCAGGTTGCACCAAATAAGTGATTGTCGCGCACCTTAATCGAACTTCTTAGTACTTTGGAAACTCAGAGGACTTTCAGGGCATCGACCAAGTTGCTCCTATACGTGCTAGTCACGTCTTAGTCTTACCCCCAACTATTCTATGGTCTATGTGTAAGACTCTAAACCCTATTTACTTTACTATGTACAACCTACAGACTCAAAAAAAGAAAGAAAAAATACTTGGGTTGCCTCTCGGAAGCGCTAAGTTATTGTCTTCACCTTGATGCACTAAAGCTCATTTCGAACTCACCCTGGTTCAAAGCTTAGAGTGTCTTCCCTCATTTCCCGTCACACCCTATTTTGTATACCCCCAACTTTCCCTTTAGAGTGAAGGCCAAATCATGAATTGCAAGAATTTTTTCATAAGGGCCCTCCGGATTAGCTATAGAGGGGCTCCTAGGCTAAAGTGTATCCTCCAAAGGGTCTCTCCACATAATTGAGGGAGCCACCTCCTCAACATCTTTATCGCTCATATCAACATCCACATATTGGATGACATTAGGTGAATGTTGGGAAGCATGGAATACGTTGAGCCGGAGCTGCTTATCGCCAAAGGACACGTCCATAATTCCTGTCCTACATTGAAGGCAAGCGTTAGCCGTGGCTAAGAAAGGTCATCCTAAAAGGATAGGAATCATATTCTTGGCTAGGTCATAGGGTTCCATATCCAAGATAATGAAATCAATAGGATAGTATAACTCTTCCACTTTGATCAATATGTCCTCAATCACACCCTATGGTCTTTCTACTGATTGATTGGTGAAACATAAGGTGACCGGGGTGGGTTTCGGCTTGTTGGCCTTACAAGGTTTAACATCTTATTTTGATGCTAACAAACAAGTGAAACTTAACATATTTCTTGAGTAATGATATTTCAGGATTTAAGATAGAGAATGTGCTAAAAGCTTATATTTCAAAGAAGGTTGATCATATGAAACTTAAAGCATGGATTTCAAGATGATATTTTAAAGCTTGAAGACAAGTAGCAGACGAAAGCATGGAGACTTAAGTGTTTGAGAATGAAAAATGGCTTAGAAGTCTTTATGTAAGTGCTTTAATGTTTAAATATCTTTTGAAATATTGTTGAAACTCTTTAAGGGATATTTACGGACTTAGAGACCTATTTTAAAACCTCGAAAAATGTTTTATGAAAGATCAAATTAAGAGAGAAAAACTAATTTTGAAAACTAAAAATGAAAAATCAAAAATATGAATTGGTCGGTTGACTGACCAGATTACACTAAGATTGGCCAGCCGTCTGACAAAACACCAGAATGGATATACTGCCCAGCCGACTGAGACACCCAGCCGACTGACATTTTTTAACATGGTCAAGATAGCTGACTGAAAAATTAATTGAATTTATTTCTAACAGACAGAAAGGTGTCAGCTGCCAATCCAACCAACTGACCTTGTGAAAAATACTACCCAGTCGCTTGTCCAGCCAACTAACTCCATGGGATTTGGAATTTTAAACTCCAACGGGAAAATTTCTAAAAATTAGTTTTTCAAATATGAACGTTATAAAAACATGGTGGACACTCCAAGTAGCTTGGGGAACAAGGAAACTAATTCTAAAAAGTCTATAAATACTACCTTAATCCCAAGAAATTAATAATCAAGTAATTACACAGAAAACTTGCATTCAATCTCTCAATCTCTCTCAAAGTTTTCTATTGCTCATACTCTTGCTGGGGGAAAATCATCTGAATTTCTGCTGAAACATCAACCTAAGGTTCTCATATAGAGTTTTCTTAATCACTAAAGAAACCTTAGTGATCTCTATACTTGAGCTTCAATTCTATTTCATATTGGTATTTAAATTGTTGAAGTACCTAGTGTTGAACTTGTACTAAACTACTCTGTTTTGAGAGTGTTCTTGTACGCAGCTACTTTTTTGTATACTTGTAGTATTTTTTACGATTCTTAGGTGTTTGGATTGTTGGCTAAGTGTGGGGATATCGCTTGGAGAGGCGGGTTCTAGCTTGCTAAAGGAGTATGTAAACAGTGTTGTTCCTCCTGATAAAGGATCTGGTTTAATGAATCCTTTGGTGGTTTGCCAAAGGCGAGGACGTAGGCTGGGTATAAGCCGAACCTCGTAAAATCCTGGTGTCTCTCTTTTTCCTTTAGTCTCTTTACTTTCAGCATACATAAACTGCGTGGATGTTTTAAATTCTTAACCATATACTACGAGGATTAGATATTAAGTAAACTTAAGCTTAATGTTTTTTTGGAATTGCGGAAACCGAAAGGGAGTACGCTGGTTGATCCATACTTTTTGGAAACCGTAAGGGAGTACGTTGATTGGTGAAACACCCAAAGACTCTTTAACTGAAAGTTTATTTAACGTGTAAGCTTTTGGAAAGAGTATTGGATTTTATATTGCATTTCATTTTGAGAAAGCAAATTCATTATCAAAGGGCTTGCATCAACAACAGGGCTTGAATCAAACTTTCATATATACAGGGCTACAAAAAAAATAAAGCTGAATCTTATATCTTAGTTTGAATATTGTGGTTGATTGAAAAAATTATTTGGTTTGGTTGATTGATTGATTACTTGATTGTTTAAATACTTTATTGGTATATGGTTGTGAATTGGATGTTATTTTAAGTATTGGTTGTGTATTTGGTAAATCAACAAGAAGTCAGGAAAAAATTAAAAAGAAGTAAAAGAAAGTTTTAAATCCAATTCACCCCCCCACCTCTTGGGACTACACCTTAGTTTTAAATTGGTATTAGAGCGGGGTTATAACAAATTCTAACAAGTAGTTATATAAAGATCTAAATGGCAAACTTAGGCGTAGCTCCCTTTGGAGAAGGACAATCCTCAACTAGGCCACCCATATTTTGTGGTTTAAATTTTACATTTTGGAAATAAAGGATGAGAATTTATCTTCAAACTATGAATTGGAAAGCTTGGGAGGTTGTCACGGATGGTGATCTATTTCTACCAAACTAGTAGATGAAAAACAAGTCCCTAAGGAGAAAAAGGACATGACTGAAATAGATTATAAAATTCTGCAAGTAAATTCTAGTGCTATGAATGTTTTGTATTGTACTCTAGATATTAACAAATTCAATAGAGTCGTGACTTGCAAAACAGCCAAAGAAATTTGGGCTAAATTAGAAGTTACTTATGAAGGAACCATTGATGTTAGAGACAATAGAATTGACATGCTAACTAGTGAATATGAAACTTTCAAAATGAATCCAGGTGAAAAAATTACTAGCATGTATACAAGGTTCACTTACATAATCAATTCTCTTAATGTCTTAGGAAAAACCTACACTACCTATGAGATGATTAGAAAAATTCTTATAGGTCTTCCACCTATATGGGAATCTAAAGCCACTGAATAATTGAAGGAAGAAATTTGGAAAAATACCTTTTTAGGTGGACTTATAGGTTCTCTCCTCACATATGAAATGTCAATGAATGAAAGGAATAGAAAAACCAAAGCCCAAGAATCTATAGCCTTCAAAGCCTCAAAAGAAAACTCTAGTAGTGATGAGGATAAAGAGATGGATGAAGATGAACTAGCCTATATCTCTAAGAAACTTGCAAAAATCCTTAGAAGGAAGAACAAATTCAAAAGAAGAAACCAAAACTCTGAATCAGATGAAGAAGAAACTAATATAAAGAAATCAAAGAATAAAATCCCGACATATTATAATTGCAACAAAGCTGGACATATAAAACTGGAATGTCCACTACTTAAGAAAGATTCTAAGAAGAAAAAGAAAAAAGCCCATGAAAGCCACTACTTGGGATAGTTTGAGTATAAGTAGTTTGGAATATGAATCAAGTGACCAAGAGGTTACTTATACTTGCTTTATGGCTTGGGATGATGAGGAAAGCTCCTCATCCAAATCCTTAAAGATTTCTTGTAGTGATCCATCAAATGAATCCAATGATGAGTGTATGCCATCTTATGAAGAATTACAAAATGATTTATTCAAAGTACATAAGATGCTAATCAAAGTAAATAAACAAAAGACATCATTGAAAAACAAGAATGATAGAGTGATGAAAGAGCTAGAATCAATCAAGCTTGCTAAAAATGATAAAGAATAAAAAATCAAGAAAATAAAGAATAAGTATGAAGCTGTGATGAATGAATTAGAGTCTAAAAATCTTGCTGAAAAAAAAAAAAAACTTGAAAATCAAGAAATTAGAGAGCAAGAATGAAAAATTGACGAAAGAAGTAGAAGACTCGAGATCCCAAACTTCTATGGAGAATGAGAAATACTTATATATTTCTAAATTTGAGGATAAAATTACTAAGATGTTTAAAAACCAAGAAAATGGTAAAAATATAGAGAATTCTGAAATTTATGATCTTAAAAAGGAAATTGAGGATCAAGCCAAAATCATTTACAATTTCACTAAAGGAAAAGAAATTTTTGACAAAATGATTGGCTTACAAAGAATGACTTTATATAAAGAAGGCACAGGGTTCAATGGAATTGAAAATAAAAGGAAAACGAATCTTACATGCGATCCTTTACAAAGGAATCTAAAGATTATGCTAGCACCTCCTCAAATGCCTACACTCACACCACATGCTATCTATGTAAAAAGAAGGGACATATAAAGTTTGAATGTCCATTTAAGAGAAAGGGTGTAAAAACTAAACAAGTATGGAAAGTAAAAAAAAAACATCCTTTAATAAACCATCGGGACACAAGAAAGTATGGGTACCTAGATAAAAAGCCTTGCTTGGAAAATCTCAAAGAAGAGTTTAAGAGCTTATCTTATTAAAACAAATAAAAACAAAAAAAAAAAAAATTGTTGGCCTCAATTAATGAATGATTCATACAAGCCTTAAACTAGAAAGCATTAAGATACATAAAGTTTGGATGTCAATATGAAATCAAAAGAAAAGAATATCTGAAGCTAATAAAACTTGTTGCATAAGTAGAAGAAAGCTTGGCAAAAAGATTGTGAAGGTCAACCGACTGACCACAAGATCAGTCGACTGGCTGAACAAACACCTTTAAGGAGAAAGGATAGGTCAGTCGACTGGATAGAAGCTCAGCCGATTGACTAAAGGAAAAATTGCTAAACAAGTTTGAAATAAAATACTTGAGCAACATAAGAACAATCCAAGAAAAAGTATAGTACAATGCACATGATATGATATACTCCTTGCTTATATAAATGTGATATGATACCAGTGTATATCTTGAAATTGATGTCTTGAAATCTCTATAGACAATGAAAATGATTGATGATTTAATGGCTTACTATGTATTGAAAATCTGAGCATGGAACTATTAAGCATGATTTTTGAAGCATGAATTATGCTATTGATATATAAATATGAAATTGATGCTTATGATGGATCATCACGGATAAAATGGAAAAATTTGCATCTAAATAATATAGTATTCATGAGTTGTGCATATTGTGACATTACATTGGTATCTATAAAGCGTATTAGTATCCATGAATATATAAATTGATATTTGAGCATGACAAGTAGAATTATATCCATAAGTATGATGTAACATTGATATAATATTGATATTTGATATCTATGAGCATATATATGATATGAATCAAATGTTTTAAACATGGACGAAAAATTTAGAAAGCATAATTGGTATAAAATCTGAATGTGTTAAATGCAGGGGGAGTATTATGATTCATTACTTGATTTTTCCCTAAGTTTTAAATTGGTATCATGAATTATTATTTTTAATTGGTATCATAAAATTTCAATTGGTATAATTCTTGAATGTTTCAATTGGTATTAAAAGTTCAAAAGTTCAATTGGAATTAAAATTAATGAAAATCTTAATTGGTATCATATACTTGATATGCATGATTGATAGTCATATGCTCAAAAATATGATTTATTTTGTTTATATCCTACTCTTTTTTTAATGATATCAAAAGGGGGAGAAGTTTTGAGCAAAAATTGAAAAACTGAGCTTGGTATTTGAAAATTTTTGAAATATTGAACATGACATATGAAGCCAAAATGGGAGAAGTATTTGACATGAGAGAAGTATTTGACAAAGGGGGAGAAGTATTTGACATTGAATGATCTTAAAATGATGTGATGAGCATGATATTGTATGATATTGAAATTGGTGTTGATATTAATCTTAAAATTACATATATGTTGAGATGATGCTTATTGAAAGGGGGAGTCTTTTTAAGGCTTACTCATATTTTTGCTCATTGTTTGTCATCATCAAAAAGGGGAAGATTATTGGCCTTACAAGGCTTAACATCCTATTTTGATGCTAACAAATAAGTGAAACTTAACATATTTGTTGAGTAATGATATTTTAGGGTTTAAGAAAGAGAATGTGCTAAAAGCTTATATTTCAAAGAAAGTTAATCATATTAAGCTTAAAACATGGATTTCAAGATGATATTTTAAAACTTGAAGACAAGTAGCAGACCAAAGCATGAAGACTTAAGTTTTTAAGAATGAAAAATGGCTTAGAAGTCTTTATGTAAGTGTTTTAATGTTTAAATATTCTTTTGAAATATTGTTGAAGCTCTTTAGGGGATATTTATGAACTTAGAAACCTATTTTAAAACCCCGAAAAATGTTTTATGAAAGATCAAATCAAGAGAGAAAAACTAATTTTGAAAACTAAAAATGAAAAAATAGAAATATAGACTGATCGGTTGACTGACTAGATTACACTGAGATTGGCCAGCCGTCTAACAAAACACCAGAATGGATAAACTGCCCAGTCGACTGATGATTTGCACTGGGATCAGTTAGCTGACTGACACACCTAGTCGACTAAAATTTTTGAATGTGGTCAAGCCAGCCAACTAACAAATTAATTGAATTTATTTCTGGCAGATAGAAAGGTGTCAGCCGCCTATCCAGCTAACTGACCCTATCAAAAACACTACCCAATCGCCTGTCCAACCAACCGACTCCACGAGATTTCGAATTTTAAACTCCAACGGGAAATTTTCTAAAAATTAGTTTTTCAAATATGAACGTTATAAAAACATGGTGGACACTCCAAGTAGCTTGGGGAACAAGGAAACTAATTCTAAAAAGTCTATAAATACTACCTTAATCCCAAGAAATTAATAATCAAGTAATTACACAGAAAACTTGCATTCAATCTCTCAATCTCTCTCAAAGTTTTCTATTGCTCATACTCTTGTTGAGGGGAAATCATCTGAATTTGTAAGAACCCGGAAAATAGAAAATGGATTCCTGCAGATTTCATTGACGAAGCCAGATTTCGTCGACGAAGGCAGTAGACTTTTCGTCGACGAAATTCAGAGGTTCGTCAACGAAGAGAAGCCGAGAGGTCTGGAAAAGTTTAAATATCAGACTTTGTCGACGAGGCTGCCGACATCCGCGACGAAATCCTTGACTTTTCGTCAACAAAGGTACTTTTCGTCAACAAAAACCAGGCGGGTCAAAGGGGGCATAAAAGGAAAATTTGGTTTCTTCTTCATTAAGTTTACTCACATCTCTCTCTCTACTTTCTCTCTCTAAACTCTCTCTCTCTCTCTTGATTTCCTGGCCGGTCATTAATAGAATCGGAAATCTGAGGTTACCATGAGGATCATGGAGGGATTCTCTACAATTTCTGTGGATCGGAATCTCAGTTCAAGCATTTTTGGGTTTCGAGGCATAATCGAGGTAAGGCTTGGTTTTCGTTTCTGGTTCGGTATATGTGTAGTAGTATGGATTATAAGCATGTTTAGTATTGTGGTTTGTAGATTTCAGAGTCTCTGTTCATAGTTTTGAGGGCCATAGAGTTCGTGGTTCGGTTTCAGGTTGAGGTAAGGGGATTCTGTTTATATCAGTTCATTTTCGAAATCAGGATCGGTAAGCATGTGGGCTAGGATCGTATGTATGTTTTGACTACTTATTTAGGGGAATCCATTAGGTAAAAACACGGGATTTTTGGGTTATAGTTTTCAGGAAAATTGGGGGATTTCAGGTATCATCTCTTATTTGATTTGAAAATTGTTTATGTTATTTAAACTGTATTATTGAGGTGACCATAATCCATATTTGCATAAACTGTATACTTGAAATTGTAAACGATATGATTTGCCGTAAACCAAATAAGTGTGGTACGTGTGTTTGTATGTAAATGTTCCAGGTATTTGTGAAAAATAGCTATGTGGCGGCTTATTACCATACCCTGAAATGTACAGGGTTCCAAAGTGATTCCAGGTTTTATGAAAATCGGCTAGCGGCGGCTAACTACCGTACGCCGAAACGGCTAGGGGCGGCTAACTACCGTACGTCGTAACAACTAGGGGTAGCTAACTACCGTACGCTGTGCCCTATAATGGCTAACTACCATGGGCAAGAGTGACCGGCTCTATATCCGGGGTGTGAAATATCACCAGTATGATTCGGTTGGTCACCGAATGTAGCAACGGACCACAGTGGGCCTAGGTTGATGCAGCGTAGTTTGCACATGGTAACGTAATCGGGGTTAGACCAGGTGACCTTGTGTAGTTGCATATGTAGCAATGGATTCACTATTGGGCCTGAGTCGGAAACCTTCATAGTTTAATGTGTTGGAACGTAACCGCTGTGAGACTAGGTGACTTGTGCAGTTGTGAGTAGTGTGACGACACTGACCATATGTATGTATGTATGTATTTGAGTATCGTATGAACTGGAATGGATTTTGTGGAAATACTGGAACTGTATCGAACTGTATGGAATTGTATAGGAATGTATGGAACTTGTTTTGAAACTGTACGTATGTGTTTCAAACTGTATCGTATGTATGTGTTATAAAGTATGAAAATGACATTGGTATGCCACACGCTGATATAACCTGTTTTCTCCCTTACTTAGAGGTGTCTCACCACAAATATATACAAATGCTTTTTAGGTCCTTCGGGTAGCCGAAACTAGCATCCTAGCATCCGGAAGCGGGGGGTGTGTTTAGCTACTATTAGTACCTGATAGGTACGAATTTTGTACCGGGTTGTACTGATGGATTTTGTAGACACCTGTGATATGTATAGTATTTGTAGGTATGTTTAACCTTGTATGGTATAGACTCTGGTATGGTACAGTTTGATGTAAAGAAAGACTGTATTCCGCTGCGTATATTGATGAGTATGGACATGTTATGTATGTATGTATATAGGGCATCCGTTACCCCACAGGGTCGGACCCTCTTGTATATGGTATCATGGATGGTTTATATTGATACAAAGACAGGTTAGGTTACTTAATTCACCCCTGGGTCCCATTTCAGGGTTCGGGGCGTGACATAATTGTTGCTGAAACATCAACCTAAGGTTCTCATACAAAGTTTTCTCAATCACTAAAGATTCCTTGGTGATCTCTATACTTGAGCTTCAATTCTATTTCATATTGGTATTTAAATTGTTGAAGTACCTAGTGCTGAACCTATACTAATCTACTCTATTTTGAGAGTATTCTTGTATGCAGCTACTCTTTTGTATTCTTGCAATATTTTTGACGATTCCAAGGTGTTTGGACCATTGGCTAAGCATGGGGATATCGCTTGGAGAGGCAGGCTCTAGCCTATTAAAGGAGTGTGTAAACGGTGTTGTTCCTCCTGGTAAAGGAACTAGTTTGGTGAATCCTTTGATGGTTTTCCAAAGGCGAGATGTAGGCTGTGTATAAGCCGAACCTCATAAAATCCCGTTTTCTCTCTCTTTCCTTTACTCTCTTTACTTTTAGCATACATAAACTACATGGATGTTTTAAATTCTTAATCATATACTATGAGGATTAGATATTAAGTAAACTTAAGCTTAATTTGTTTTTGGAATTTCGGAAACCGAAAGGAAGTATGTTAGTTGATCCATACTTTGCAAAAATTGTAAGGGAGTACGTTGATTGATGAAACACCTAAAGACTCTTTAACTGAAAGTTTATTTAACGTCTACGCTTTTGGAAAGGGTATTGGATTTTATATTGCACTTCATTTTGAGAAAGCAAATTCATTATCAAAGAGCTTGCATCAACAACAAGGCTTGAATCAAACTTTCATATATACAGTGCTACAAACAAAAAAAAGTTGAATCTTATATCTTAGTTTGAATATTGTGGTTGATTGAAAAAATTGATTGGTTTGGTTGATTGATTGATTACTTGATTGTTTAAGTACTTTATCGGTATATGGTTGTGCATTGGATATTATTTTCAACTATTGGTTGTGTATTTGGTAAATCAACAAGAAGTCAAGAAAACATTAAAAAGAAGTAAAAGAAATTGTTAAATCCAATTCACCCCCCCCCCTCTTGGGACTCACCTTAGTTTTCACAGCTCTTTTAAGTTAAACTGCTTGTAGACTGAGTTTGAAAGGATGTTCACACTTGCCCCTAAATCTAAAGGAGCCCTATAAATGGTGTAATTACCAGTTACACACGAGATAGTAGGAGTATCGGGGTCTTTTAGTTTAGGAGGGAGGTGACCTAATATCATTGAGCAAATTTGCTTGGCCAACCTCACTTGTTTATTTGTATGCACCCTCAACTTTTTCTTCTACATGTGCAGTTCTTTAAGGAACTTTGCATATGCAGGTGTTTGCTTAATAGCATCTAAAAGAAGCTTGTTGACCTTAATTTGTCTAAATGTGTCCATGATGGACTCATTGGTGGTCTCCTTCTTAAATAAAGAGGGTGCTTGAAGAGTTGCAGGGTATGGAGCTAGAGAAACATGAAATGCCCTATGAAGGGCATAGTGCGGCTTTGTCCCTCCAGCCATCGAAATTGAAATCTTGGGATTAATTACTAAACTAGAGGAGGAAGTGGAGCAAGTTTCAACATTGGGTTCTACCCTCATCCCCCCTCATTCTAATCCTCGCTCAACTGCTCCTCTGCCCTATTGTCTACCATCCTACTACCCTAAAAAGTGGTCACCGCTTGGGCCTGCTCATGATACGACAATGGACTAGCGTACGATTCACATTCTACCCTGTATTGGCCTTTAGGGTTAACTAGAGGCTGACTTGGAAACTTGCCTTCATCTCTCCTACTCAAAGAGGAAACTAGTTGCCCCGTGGTGGCTTCCAGCTTTGCATTTGATTGGGAGTGAGAGTGAATTAGTTGCTACTCTACTTGATGATCAGCCTCAATGCCCTTGAGGGCTTTCAACACTGTCTCCTGAAATGTATCATATTTGGGCTGAGGGGGAGATGTTTGTTGAAACAATGAAGGTCTAGGGGCAGAAACAGGATTATTTTGAGAACTATGGTATAGATGAGGATGTGAAGCATTAGAATCTTGTTGAGGTCTTTGGGATTGGAAACTTGGAGCTTGTGGCCTTTAGAAGAAGTTAGGATGTTGTTTCCATCCAAGATTGTACGTGTTTGAATATGGGTCATTAGATGGTCTATTGTACAATTTTTGGGTAGCCTTGACTTCTTCTTGCACAAGCTCATGCTAGGAAGGTGCATGTGGGAAATTATAACTAGAATGGGAAGGATCAACACAAATGACACATACCTCTGCACACGCCACGGGTTGCGATTGCTATCCTAAGGATAGGAATTGGTCTAAATTTTGAACTATGGTGTACAGTGTGGGTGCAAGGTCATGGCCCGCAGCAAACTCATAAACTCCCTTACGTTTGGAGGTGGAAGGCTAGGATAGTCTACGAGCAGCAACTACATGCTGCTGAGAATTTTTGGCGAGGTTCTCGAAGAGAACCCAGGCCTCTTTCTCGTGTTTAGTGAAGAAAGTACCTCCATAAGAAGCATCTACCATTGACCGATTTCATGCAGCTAATCCTTCATAAAAGGTTTGAACCAATTGCCACTTAAAGACCTGATGGTGTGGACATTTATGTAATAGGTCCCTAAAACACTCCCAGGTCTCGAAGAACTGTTCCCCATCCAACTGTGAGAAACTAGTAATGACCCTCTTAAACTGGTTAGTCTTCCTACTTGGGAAGTACTTCTTTAATAACTCATGTTGCATGGTGGCCTAGTTGGTTACCGAGTTCGGCTCTCAGGACGCCAGCCATCATTTGGCTTTATCCTTCAAAAAGAACAAGAAAAGCCTGAAGCGAAAGGCATCATCATCGAATTTATGGATGCGTATGGTGCAACATATTTCAAGAAATTCATCGAGATGTTTATAAGGATTTTCATTACAATTCCTATAAAAGTTGGGAAGCATCGAGATGATAGAAGACTTTATCTTGAATATATCCAGGAACCGAATGCAAGACTGCGAGGCGTACTTATTGGGTACAAAGTAGTCCCCAAGAGACCTAAGACATTGCTCATCCACCACAGGTTGGCAGGGAGTTTGGGGTTCCAGGATTTTAGCGACGGGAACTGGATTGTGTTCAGCCATTATTTTTGGTTCGGATGACTTAGCACACTCAAGATTAGAGGTGGGTTTCCTAAGGGACCTACTAGATCTCTCAATCTCAAGGTCTATAAGTACTAACTCAGGATGTAGAGAACACTGATCCAACATACACACTTAAAGCACACAGAATCATGACTTCAGTATATAAAACAAAAATATAAATAAAAAAATATAAAATCAATAATACACTAAACTAGAAATTGCTTTATAACCGTTACCTTGTCCTCAGCAATGATGCCAAAGTTTGGTAGGCTCTCCAAAGCTTAGGTCCTTAACTACCAAAAGTACTATTTATAAAACTTAACTAATCCCAAGTTCTATAGAAAGTGAGAAAGTTGGGTGTCGATCCACAGGGACTGAAGTGTAGTTATGAACTACTTCTAATCTAGTTTATTAAAAATTTGTGTAAAAGAAAGTGAAAATGAGAGATTTTGATGGGGTTTTCAAACAACCTAGTGAAAGCATGTAAATTATACTTTAACTCTATTGTTACAAAGCAGTGCTCAGTTATGAATCTGACTTAGATTGTTGTATGAGTAAACTGTGTTTGGTTAGCTATCCATATTAGGCTAAACGGTGAAAGGAACCATTTGAGGGCAGAGGGTAGCAAGGGTGCACCAATCGTCCGAAGCAATATCAAGAACCGGAGTATTCCCTATCTTAACAATCGCAAAAAACCATTTTAGTATTCGTAGCCTACTACGTATATTTTTGATTGAATCGATAGTAGTGTTATCCTAACTCTAAGACTTCATCACAATCCAAACATTAAAAGTGCATGAAAAAAAAAAAAGTAGTAAAGGAAAGCATATAAATGAAAGCAAGTAAAGGAAAGTAGTAAAGATGAAAGCATGTAAAAGATCATTCCATTGCATTCAAATTGTTTGTCACTAATGACTGGAGCTACAACCAAACGATCATCTATCTACTTAGAAGCACAAGAGTTTCGTAGGTTGTCACATGCCTTCGAAGACTTCTAGCACAAACTGGAACAAGTATTGAAATCTAAACTAATTTCTACTCTGAGTGGCTCTCAATGACGTCTCAAGTCTATCACTAACCTAAAAGAGGCCAAAGAGGAACCCTAAGAACATCTTCAAAGCTAATATTTATACCAATTAGGGCGTACAAGGTTTGAATTTCAAAATAGGAAAGTTCTGCCAAAATCTCGTGTAGAAGATCGTCGCTGTCGATCAGGTTACACCCCTATTCTCCCTTGATCCTGCCCTGGTCGAGGTTCATGGGAAATCAAGAATTCAACTTAAGATCCTCTCAACCTAGTCGCACCATTAGGTCTTGCGGGTTGATTTGATGGTCGAGACTTGCAGGATCTCGATCTTCATGAAATCTCAGGAACTCAACTTGGTCACCCTTCATGGTCTCCCTAGTCGAGCTTTTGGTTGAGACTCTCAGTATCTCTGGTTCAGTCAACTTCAGTGTCTCGACCTGGTTGCCCTTGAGGGTCACTTGGTCAAACCTTCCAACATTTTGTCTTCAGTCTGAACCTTGGAGTATGCAGCTTGTGATCTAGTTGCCCCTTGTGTGGCTAGTCGCACCATATGGTCGAACAAAGTCTTTTCTCCTTTGATGTGTGTTGGGGCTCTAGGAGCTTGGTTGAACATCTGATTTGAGTTGTAATTGTCCTAAATACTCCCTTGGTTTCTCATAATGCTTAACTCCTCAGTTTTAACTTGTATTTCTTGAAACACAAATAAACCTTGCATAACTCCGAACTATGTTAACAAAGGGTTACATACAAGATAAATGAGGATAAACAAAGGTAAATGGGGGCCTAAAATAGTGCATTTTAGGGACTTATCACAACTTCAATGGACTACTCAGAATCTCATCTACACTGGATTCAGGCAAAAGTCTAGGAAGATCACAATCGTATACTCTTTTTTCAAGCATCCTAAATATTTTCCACTTAAAGATTGATCCTTACTACCACAAAGCTAAAGGGTCTAACAGTTTTCACTCCATCTCTGTTTAAAGCCATTTATTTATTGACTTCTCGGCTTATAAACTTTTGGCAACTGTTTCTAACCCTTTGCTCAAGAAATTTCACTGAGTTGCCCTTACTTGCTAAAGCAAAATTTTTCCTTTTTTTTTTGTTTTTTTGTTTTTGTTTTTTTTTTTTTTTTTTGGTTTTTTACATACACAGACTTACACAATGGGGAATCAAGCATAGTCACCCTTACCACTAAAGCAAACTCGTAATGGTTTTTTATTTTTATTTTTTTATTATTTTTTTTTCAACAAGGCACAGTTCAGTAGTCCTACAATGTACTTTTCTTTATTCTGATCATGACATAGGTAAGCAAATAGTAATCTCCTAATATGTTTGCCTTTCATCCCATAAAAATGAATTCTGGAATCATTCTCAACATACGTCCAAAACTAAAAATCAGAAAGTGCTATCACCATCCATGATTCATTAGTATCCTAATGAAATGCTTATGCAAGAAATGTTGTCCATCATGCATTAAAAAATTCAATAACAATCACTATCAAGCTATGAATCAACGGTTTACCCATTCAGCCTAATCACCTTAAAGTTCTATAACGTGGTAACACACAATTGCAACATGCAATTCCCTCCCCCAACTAAGCAAACAGTGTTCTTAGTGCTAATAGAGAAGAAAAACAATGCAAAGAAAAAAAAAGCAAGGAACTAAACAAAGAAAATAAACTAAAAAAAAAACACACAAACAAAAACACTAAAATAAAAACAAAGAAAACAACACTCAACAATCACAAGGTTTCTATACAAATAGAATTTCATCACCTGGATCATAAATGGAAATAAACGGCTTAAGGCCCTGACCATTCACCGTAAAGGATGTACCACTCTTCGGATTCTGAATTTCCACTACCCCTTGAGAATGAATGTTAGTTATAGTATAAGGACCAGTCTAACGATATTTCAATTTACCAAGAAAAATATGTAAACAAAAGTTGTAAAGAAGAACTTCTTGGCTAAGTGTGAAATGCTTGGGGTGGATCTTTTTGTCATGTAGAATCTTCGTGCGCTCCTTTGCTAGCTGGGCATTGTCATATGCATCTTGATGAGCTTCATCCAATTCATTTATTTGCAACTTTCTCAACCCTGAAGCTTCTTCAAGTGACATATTAACATGTTTTATAGCCCAAAGAGCTCGATGCTGAATGTCAATAGGTAAATGACAAGCTTTTCCATAAACTAATCTATAAGGAGACATCCCTATATTAGTTTTGAAAGTTGTTCTATAAGCCCATAAGGCATAGAGAAGCTTAACCAACCAGTCTTTCCTATTAAGATTGATAGTTTTCTCCAAAATTATTTTTGTCTCTCTATTTTCCAATTCACCTTACCCATTCGTTTGGGGGTGATAGGAGGAGGAAACTTTATGTGTGATGCCATATTTCTTCATGCGTGAAGAAAATACTTTGTTGCAAAAATGAGTACCCCCATAACTAATGATAAGGTATGCCAAAACGAGCAAATAGAGAGTGTAAAAATTTGAGCACAACGTGGTGGTAATGTGTTTTGCAAGTGACAACCTCAACCCATTTTGAGACATAATCCACAGCCAATAAAATAAAGGTGTTCCCAAAGGAGATCAGGAAAGGCTCAATGAAGTCAATTCCCCAATAGTAAAAAATTGCTAAGGTAAGAATAGGGGAAAGAGACATCATGTATATTTTACTAATAGATCCTACTTTTTGACAAAACCCACACGCCTTACAAAAATTGTAAGCGTCTTTGAACATGGAAGGCCAGTACAACCCACTTTGAAAAATTTTAGCTACTATTTTTTTAGCTGAAAAATAACCAACACATGCACCCATATGATAGAATCTCAACACAGAAGAAAAATCATCATGAAGAATGCACCTTCGAATCATTTGATTTGGACAATATTTGAAAAGGTACAAATCATCAAAGTAGAAATGTTGTACCTTAGAGAAAAATCGCTCATCTTGGGTAGACCAGTCAGAAGGCATTTGTTCAATCACTAAGTAGTTGACTATGTCAGCAAGCCAGGGAGCTTTTTGAACCACAAATAGTTGCTCATCTAGGAAACTATCATCAAGAGGAGGGTTGGCATTTGGAGAAAAGGATGATGGCAATCTAGAGAGGTGGTCAGCCACCACATTCTCAACTCTTTTCTTGTGCTTGATGGTGATGCTAAACTCTTGAAGTAGTAAGATCAAGTGGATTAAGCATGGTTTTGCATTTTTCTTAGCCAAAAAATACTTCAAGGCAGAATGGTTAGTGAAAATAACAATAGAAGAACCAAGAATGTAAGGCCAAAATTTATCAAGTGCAGATTCAACAACAAGCAATTTCTTTTCAGTAGTGGTGTAACTTTTCTAGGCATTATTTAAGGTCATACTAGCATAGTAAATCATAGAAGACATGTTATTCACACGCTAGCCCAAAACAACCCCTAAAGCATAGTCACTTGCATCAGTCATGATTTCAAAAGGAAGGTCCCACTATGTGGGTTGCAAAGTGGAGGCAGTGGTAAGCGATTCCTTACAGGCATCAAAAGCTCTTTGACACTCATTTGTCCAAAAAAATTCAACATTATTTTTTAAAAGAGTGCACAAAGTTTTTGCAATAGAACTAAATCCCTTAATAAATTGCTTATAAAAGCCAGCATGACCAAGAAAAGAACGAATATCTTTAACTGTCCTAGGGATAGGGTGTAGAGACCCAAAAAAATAATAACAATTAAATAATAAAGGAAAAAAGGAGAATGAAGGAAAAGAAAATAAGGAAAAGGGGATTATAAAACGAGGCTTCAGAAGAAGCTCGTCGACGAGCCTAGAATCTTCGTCAATGAACATCCTTCTAGGTCTCGTCGACGAGTACATGTGTCTCGTCAACGAGAAGATACCAAGAGCAAGAAATTCAAGCCATTAAGGGTTCATCGACGAACTCATTATCTTCATCGACGAAAACCCTTCTGTTACTCGTCGACGAGTACATGTGTCTCGTCGACGAGGGCATGTGGCAAGCAGCCTATACATATATATATATATATATATATATATGAAGAAATTTGATTTTCAGTGAGGGTTTCAGTTTCTTTTCCATTTTCTCTCTCTAGATTTTGGTTTCTCCTCCTTCTCTCCTCTATTTCAACTCCGTTTTTCCCCCATTTCAACAATCAGAAGTTACCACGTTGATCCCAAGGAGATTCTCTACAACTTAGCTGGAGCAGAATGTTGATTTTGGGTTTTTAAGCACCATCCCAAAATCAGTATAAGTAAGTTATTTAAGGGTTTATGCAGTTATTTGGAATATGTGAAACCAGGAAAGGTGTTAGATGTTAATACACATGGGTTTGAGTTTATTGAATTAGGGTGAATGTAATTTCAGGGCTTGGAATTTGGAATGTCGCAGGCATAATTTAAGGTTTTTAACAAGCTTCACAGGAAACAGGTAAGGGAATAGATTAAGTCAGGTATTTTTCAGAAAATTTTATATTTATTATATAGTATATGTTTCAAAAATTTATTTATGAATTAATGTAATTTTTGGGAATACTAGTGTTGAACAGAGAAAACAAATTTTATAGCATGTTACAATATAATACAGAGTAGAGCTCACTCGTGTGGCATGACTATAAGTTTAATGTCATAACAACATGTCAGAGTATGTTATTATTTCATAGAATAAGTGTGGTATTAGTAATTTTTAGGAAAATCATAAACAGTACAGAAGCTAAGATATATGCAGTATATTGAGTGATGATAGCCAGCGCAGATGCTGTGAAATGATAGCCGACGTAGATACCGAGTAATGACAGTCGGCGCAGATGTCGTGATCAGTTTAATATGACAATTTATTTAGAAATTATGAAATGATAGATTTTATTCAGAAATATGTAAAAGCCATATTTTACTTCAAAAATATGAAAATGTTATTTATGAATAGAAATATATTATGTGAAATGTATTATATAGTAACAGAATCTGGATAGTTACGTATGTTAAGAGCACGGTACCATTGCTAGCTAGCCAGATTGGAGAGAGGATACCCACTGTGTGCCAATCCATTAGAGGTTTGATGGAGAGTATGATGGGTGGACCAAATTGGTGTATAGCCGACAATGCAACCACACTACTCAAGAAGTGTGGGTCGGAGGTTAGTTAGCCCCGAAGTGTAGGTAGTGATGTAGGATACCCACTGTGTTACTGACTCGTTAAAGGTTTGACGGAGAGTAGGATGGGCAGGCCAAGATGGGTTGGCAACCGTGAGTAGATATGTCATGTTTGACTTAACCTGGTAGGCCAACCAACGTTAAGTCCAGCCTACAAGCCACACAACCCGAATCATAGGGGGTGAACTCATGATACGCAGTTATACATCTAGTGTATAATATCTCAGTAATATACAGATTTAACAGATGATTTAAATGATACGAAAATTCAATATGATATAGTAAGATTATGTTTAAAGTATAGTTTTCCATGTGATATCAGTTACCGCTTAAGATATATATATATATATTACAATTATCTTATTTACAGTATATGTCTACATTATGATGAAACTCACATTGCCACACACTAATATTAGTATATTTTCCTTACTGAGAGGTGTCTCACCTCAGCATTACAAATATTTCAGGAAACCTTGATAGACGAATGGAGCGAGCTCCGTGACGGAGGAGTTTGTTGGTATTACCTTAGTTGTAGAGTAAGTAATCGTGTCAGAGATAGGATGGATTTTTGGGGTATATATATGTGCATATGTAGAATAGTGAATCTATAGTATTGTATATAAGTTAAATATATTATAGTTTCCGCTGCTTAGATGACATGTATGTATAAACAGGTAAATTCTCGGTACCTATGGGTCTAGGTTGACTTTGACTACGTTATATGGTATCAGAGTATTAATAGTATGTGGAAATATGTATGTGTGTGTGTGTGTGTGTGTGTGTGTGTGCGTGCGTGCGTGTGCGTGCGTGCATGTGTGTGTAGTAGGAAATTTTGAGGTCATTACAACTTTGGTATCCAAGCCTAGGTTGCTAGGTTCTATAAACTTTAGTGTACAGTGGAAACAAAACCAGAGTATAGGAATAGATTAGGAATTTAGTGAGTCAATGTTGGGGAATTAAGATGAGTATTTATGGTTTTGATTCGTGATCGGGAAGCAGGATTCTCGTAGTGGTTTCTGTGTTTTCCCTGGGGTGACGATTTTAGGAAAGTCATAGTAAACTATTGTCGGGTTATGTTTCTCAATTGCTAGACTGAATCTTAAAATCAGAATAAGGACGTTAGGTTAATTAATGATATAAGATTCCAGTTAGATAAATATGTTAGTTAATCTATGTAGACAGGGTACTCAAACTATGTTTATCTTCTTTTCAAGATGAACCCTGGGGGTAGCAATGTTTATTCCAGTGGTGATGATGGTGCAGGCCCCTCTAGTGCGGGCGGCAGTGATTTAGATGCAGTTCTGCGAAATGTATCTCATCAAGTTATGGCTGAGATTGCATGAAACTTTAAGGAGCATGGAGGACCATCAGCAGACTAAGGCTGCACTATAGAGAAATTCGCCAAAATGAATCCCCCGACGTTTTTAGGAGGAGCTGATCCTGCAGTTGCCAAAAATTGAATGCATGAGATTGAAAAAACACTATTAGTGCTGCACTGCACCGATGAATGGAGGGTCCTATATGCTACATATAAGCCAATAGGTGCGACTGAGAGATGTGGACAGGCGTGAAAGTGCTTGAGAAACAGAGACCTGTACCAGTGGCCATGACATGGAACTGATTCAAGGAGATGTTCTTTGATCATTATTATCCTCCCACAGTTAGAGAAGCTAAGATGACATAATTCTTGAATCTGAAATAAGGGCCACTGACGGTTCAGCAATATGCAGCCAAGTTTATCGAGCTGTCATGCTTTGCTCCCTACATCGTTCTAGATGAGGTTAAGAAAGCGATAATGTTTGATAGGGGTTTGAGGCATGACATCCATAGATAGGTGGCAGTTTTAAAGGTACAAAATTTCTCCGAATTAGTGGATAGGGCCACAGTGGCAAAGGAGAGCAGTTAGAGGGATGTGGGGACTTCGAATAAGAGAAAGAGGCCCACGCCTCTGGGATTCTAGGCAAGGTCCGGTTGAGGCCCTTAGAGGGGAGACAGATACAGTAGAACTCAGAGGCAGAAGACTAGAAGACAAGAGATTCAGGGTAAGCAGGCATATCCAGTTTGTCCTACATGTGGAAAGACACACAGAGGAGAATGCCGAGCGGGGAGGAATGTATACTACCAATGTGGTGGACCAGGTTATGTAGCATAAGACTGTCATGCACAGTATAGCACTACTCCTGCTCCTAGACCATTTAAAGGAAATATCTAGGCATCTAGGGGTGGCATCCAATAGAGGAACACAACCTTGGCGAGGGTTTATGTGTTGATGCCGAGAGATGCTAAGGTTGCAGGCGACGTCGTGACAAGTATGATTTTTGATTTATCATATAAAGTTACTGTTTTATTTGACTCAGGTGCCACCCATTCACTTGTGTCATTGGGGTATGTCAAGACGACTAGAATTGAGACACTTTTACTAGATCCTAATTTGTTAGTAGCAATGCCAATCGGATCGGTAGTGAGGTGTAAAAGAGTTTCCAAGAGTTAAAACAACAACTAGTCACTACACCGGTGTTATCTATTCCATCAGGAGAGGATGGATTTGTTATATACAGTGATGTGTCTTAGAAGGGACTTGGATTTGTATTGATGCAGCATGGGATGGTTATTACATACGCTTCATGGAAACTTAAGGAGTATGAAAAGAATTATCTTTATGGGGGTAGGTGTGAAATTTTTACTAACCATAAGAGCCTAAAGTATTTATTGACATAGAAGAATTAAACATGAGGCAAAGGAGATAATTGGAGCTTATTAAGGATTACGATTGCGCCATTAGTTACCACTCGAGGAAAGCAAACGTGATGGCTGATGTGTTGAGCCGGAAATCGGTGGGAGCAGCATTATCAGTAGTAGCAATTCAACATTCAATTTAGATGGATTTGGAGAGACTCAATGTAGAGTTGGTAGAGGGTGAGCACCAGGCATTTATTTCCAACTTGGTTCTACAACCCACACTGTAGGAAAGGATTAAAGCTTCTCAAAGGAATGATGTAAAATTAGAAGAACTTATGGAAAAAATACAGTATGGATAGAGGGAGGAGTTTAATATTTCAGATGATGGCTCTAAGTTTCCATACTAGACTGTGCATACCTGCAAATGCTGAAATTAAGAGGACTATCCTAGAGGAGGCACATAGATCCATTTACACAATACATCCTGGAAGCACTAAAATGTATCAGGACCTTCAGGAATCATTCTTGTGGAGCGGCATGAAGAGGGAGATAATCGAGTTTGTGGAACGGTGCTTGATGTGCCAGCAAGTAAAGGTTGAACACCAGAAACCAGCGAGACAGTTGGAGCTGAGTGGATGTGGAATCATATCTCTATGGATTCTATTACATGGTTACCATCGGCATTGCATGGGCAAAATGTCATTTGGGTGATTCTAGACCAGCTAACGAAGACTGCTCATTTTCTCTTTATTAAAGTCAACTACTCCATGAGCAGGCTGGTGGAATTGTATGTTTAGGAAATAGTTCGAACCCATGGTGTACCGATATCCATAATCTCATACTGAGACCCATGATTCACGTCAATATTTTTGAGAAGTTTGTAGGAGGCTATGGGGTCTCAAATATCATTCAGCACAACATTTCATCCTCAAATGGATAGACAAACGGAGAGGACGATCCAGATATCGGAAGATATGCTTCGAACATGTGTGCGAGATTTCGAGGGTAATTGGACCCAGTATATACCGCTAATTGAGTTTGTGTATAATAATAGCTACTAGGCCAGCATTGGAATGACACCTTACGAGGCATTATATGGTAGGAGATGTCGTTCTCTGCTATACTGGGATAAAGTGGGTGAAAGGTGTGTTTTTGGGTTAGAGTTAGTGCAGCAGGCATATGATAAAGTTTGACTTATTAGAGACAGAATTAGTGTAGCTCAGAGTTGACAGAAAAGTTACGCAGATACTCACCACCGATAATTGGAATTTAAGGTAGGAGACTATGTGTTCTTGAAAGTAGCACCAATGAGAGGAGTCATAAGGTTTGGGAGGAAGGTAAGCTGAACCCGAGGTACATTGGCCCATTTGAAATACTTGAAAGAGTGGGTCCAGTTGCATACAAATTAGTTTTACCACCAGCACTATCCAAGATTCATGACATATTTCATGTATCTATGTTAAGGAAATACGTCTCATATCCCTCCCAAGTGATCAGCTATGAGGAGTTGGAGCTTAGAGATAACATATAAAGAAATACCAATGCAGATTCTGGATAGAAAGGAACAGGAGTTGCGCACCAAAAAAACTCCATTAGTGAAGGTATTATGGAAGAATCATGCAATGGAGGAAGCTTCGTGTTAGTTAGAGGAGGAGATACGACAGAAGTACCCACATCTGATCAGTAGGGATCAACATTAATTAGAAAGGGAAAAGTAATAGTTTATGTAAAGTAAGTAGAGTTTTGATTTTATTTTATGTAGTGCAGGGTAATATATGTATAAATTGTGTTGGATTATAGGATATAGTGGGTTTTGGGAGAATTTTGGTTAGTTATTGTAATCTCCCAGGACTGTAAATGTAACCACAGTATTCCTCCGCCATAAGTGAGGGTTATTAATAAAATTTTAACGTTTGTCTTTAAGGATTGGTGCAAGAGATGAATAGCAAATTTTGAGGATGAAATTTTTTTTTTTAGGAGGGGAGGATGTAGAGACCTGAAAAAATAATAACAACTAAATAATAAAGAAAAATGGGAGAATAAAGGAAAAGAAAAGAAGGAAAAAAGAATTATAAACAGGGGCTTCAGTAGGAATTCGTCGACGAGTCCAGAATCTTCATCGATGAACATCCTTCAAGGTCTCGTCGATGAGTACACATGCCTCATTGACGAGAACATACTGAGAGCAAGAAATTCAGGCCATTAAGGGTTTGTCGATGAACACCCTTCTGTGACTCGTCGACGAGTACACGTGTCTCATTGACGAGACCACGTGGCAAGCAGCCTATATATATATGCAGAAATTGGATTTTCAATGAGGGTTTTAGTTTCTTTTCCATTTTCTCTCTTTAGCTTTTGGTTTCTCCTCCTTCTATACTCCGTTTCGGCTCTGTTTTTCCCCGTTTCGACGATCGAAAGTTACCACGTTCATCCAGGAATATTCTCTACAATTTAGCCGGAGCAGAATGCTGATTTGGGGTTCTTGAGCACCCTCCCAAAATCAGGGTAAGTAAGTTATTTAAGGGTTTATGCAGTTATTTGGAATATGTGAACCCAAGAAAGGTGTTAGATGTTAATACACAAGGGTCTAAGTTAATTGAATTGGGGTGAATGTAATTTCAGGGTTTAGAATTTGGAATGCCGTAAGCGTGATTTAAGATTTTTAACAAGCTTCACAGGAAATAGGTAAGGGAATAGATTAAGTCACATATTTTTTAGAAAATTTAATATTTATTGTACAACATATTTTTTAGAAATTTATTTATGAATTAATGTAGTTTTTGGGAATACTAGTGTTGAATAGAGAAAACAGATTTTATAGCATGTTATAGCATAATACAGAGTAGAACTCACTCGTTTGGCGTGAGTATAAGTTTAATGTTATAACAACATGTTAGAGTATGTTATTATTTCATAGAATAAGTGTGATATTACAATAATTTTTAGAAAAATCATAAACAGTACATAAGCTAAGATATATGCAGTATATTGAGTAATGATAGTTGTTGCAGATGCCGAGTAATGATAGCTGGCGCAGATGCCGAGTAATAATAGCCGACGCGGATGTCGAGTAATGACAGCCGGCGCAGATGCCGTGATCAATTTAATATGACAGTTTATTTAGAAATTATGAAATGATAGCTTTTATTCATAAATATTTAAAAGCCAAAATTTTATTTCATAAATATGAAAATGTTATTTATGAACAGAAATATATTATGTGAAATGTATTATATAGTAATAGAACCTGGATGGTCACATATGTTAAGAGCACATTACCATTGCTAGCTAGCCAGATCAGAGAGAGGATACCCACTGTGTGTCAACCTGTTAGAAGTTTGATGGAGAGTAGGATGGGCGGACCAGATTGGTGTATAGCCGACAGTGCAACAACACTATGCAGGAAGTAAGGGTCGGAGGTCGGTTAGCCCCAAAGTGTAGGTGGTGATGTAGGATACCCACTGTTACTGACCCGTTAGAGGTTTGACGGAAAGTAGGATGGGCAGGCCAGGATGGGTGGGAAATCGTGCTTAGATATGTCATGTTTGACTTAACCTGGTAGGCCAGCTAGCGTTAAGTCCAGCTGACAGGCTGCACAACCCAAATCATTAGGGGTGAACTCATGATATGCAGTTGTACATCCAAGGTATAATATCTCAGTAATATACAGATTAAACAGATGATTTAAATGATACAAAAATTCATTATGATATAGTAAGATTATGTTTAAAGTATAGTTTTCCAAGTGATATCAGTTACAGCTTAAGATATATATTTATATATATATATATATATATATATTATAGTTATCTTGTTTGCAGTATATGTTTACACTATGATGAAACTCACTTTGCCACACACTAACATTAGTCTATTTCCCTTACTGAGAGGTGTCTCACCCTAGCATTAGAAATATTTCAAGAAACCCCGACAGACAAATGGGGCAAGCTCCGTGATAGAGGAGTTTGTTGGTATTACCCCAATTGCAGGGTAAGTAATCGTATCGGAGATAGGATGGATTTGTAGGGTATATATATGTGTATATGTAGAATAGTGAATCTCTGGTATTGTATATAAGTTAAGTATATTATAGTTTCCACTGCTTAGATGACATGTATGTATAAACAGATAAATTCTCGGTGCCTATGGGTCTGGGTTGACTTTGACTATGTTCTATGGTATTAGAGTATTAATAGTATGACCTTTATAACTTCAGAAGAAACTATATGTCCTAAAACAGTGTCATAAGTGACCATAAACTGACATTTCTCCCAATTAAGCAAAAAAAATTTTCCTTCACATCTCAACAAAATGCAAGCCAGATTATGTAAAAAACTCTCAAAATATTTTCCAAAAATACAGAAATCATCCATGATTATTTCAAAATATCCTCAATCATAGTAGACAAAATACTCACCATGCATCTCTAAATAGTAGTTGGAGCATTACACAAACCAAAAGGCATTCTGGTGAAAGCAAAGGTGCCAAAAGGATAGGTGAAGGTGGTCTTCTCCTGGTCCTCAAGTGCTACAACAATTTGGTAATAACCAGAAAACCCATCCAAGAAATGATAGAATGCATTAGCAGCCACACGTTCTAAAATCTAGTCCAAAAATGGCAAAGGGAAATGGTATTTCCTACTAGTTGAATTAAGTTTTCTATAATCAATACACATCCTCCAGCCAGTGACCATCCTAGTTGGGATTAATTCATTTTCCTCAATTTTGACAACCGTCAAACCTGATTTTTTTTGTACTACCTGAGTTGTACTTACCCACTTATCGTCTGAGATGGGGTAAATGATACCCACTACGAGCAGCTTGAGCACTTCTTTTTTATCAACTTCTTTCATGGTAGGGTTGAGCCTACGTTGAGCATCTCAAACTGGTTTGGCATCATCCTCAAGATGGATTTTGTGTGTACTTAGCCACATCAATACCCTTGATGTTGTCTATTGTCCATCCAATTACGCCTCGATGCTTTCTTAAGACTTCCAATAACTAAGCTTCATCTTTCTGATTTAGTTTTGAGGAGATTACTACAGGGATGGTGCCTTCTTTAGGACCAAGAAAGACATATTTTAAATCTTTAGGGAGTGGTTTCAGTTCTAGCTGGGGAAACATCCTCCTCAAGAGATTTAAGTGTAGGTCCAGTGGTGGTAAGGTCTCAAACTAGGGCTGCCATTTACCACCTGCAACTTGTATCTTAAATGGTGAAAAAAAAAAGCTGCCTCAAGGAAATTTTCATTAACCGAGTTTGTAACGACCTGCCTAATTTACCATATATATTTTTTTTTCCACATAAAGATGATATTAATAATAATTCTAACATCCAACTAATCTGTCATAATCATGATCAACCTGGACCCATGGGTACCAGAGAAATACCTATCATACAATTCTGACACCTAAGCAGTGGAAAACATAAAATCATATACATGACATAAAACACCAGAAACCATACCAGATTTTTACTAAATCTATTATATTTATATACAGTTATCCACAAAAAGACTAAAAATATTCATAGGGTCTCAATCCAAAACTCCATCTGACCCTAGCTCACCCCCTTACCCTACAGATAAGGTAGCTCAGTCCACTTCCACTGCTGCGGGTCTCTATCCACCCTTCTACTTGGATTTCCTAAAATGTTTGTAATGTTGGGGTGAGACACCTCTTAGTAAGAGAGAAAAAGTAATATCAGTGTGTGGCAATATGAGTATTTTTCATTGTATACATATAAATAGTACATAATTCATATAAGGGATAAACAATTGTATCATAATTGAATAAAACATGATTTAACATAACATAGTTTAACATACTAAATTCCTGTATTGGAAAATCATCTTTTATAAACATATCATACTTAAATTGTTACCTAAGATAGATAGATAGTTAGCTATCATCATGTCTTACCCCTTACATGACAGGATTGTGTGACTCAAAGGTTGGACCTAGCAATGGCTGGTCAACCATACTAAGTCAATAGCGGTTATAGTGTAAGTACGATGTGCCCGTTCCACCTGTGCCAGACTACCAGGGGAACTACGATACTCCCATAAAGCCATATTGACTGCTATCTCCCACACTCTACATAAGATGTGTGGTAGTACTAACATAAACGTAAACATACAGCTACGGTACCGTGCTTCATGAAACTAAACTAAACTAAAGTATTCGTGTTGTGATAACATATAATACATTTCATGATATTGAACATAGCAGTTTCATATTTCAGGGTAAACATAACATAAACATATTTCATAATTTCTTACATATCATACATAATCAGCGTCAACGCCGGCATAATTCATAACATAAAAATCAAGGCATTTACCCCAGCATAATTCATAACATAATAAACATACATTCTTGCACTATTTAGCATAATCTTAAAAACATAGTTCTTGTACAATTTTTAGGGTTTTCCTAAAAACTGCTATAACATGCTTATCTTGGAAAAATCATAATACTTCAATAAAACATAATTTTCATGGAAATGTTATACTCATGCCACACAAATTTACATAACCTTATAAACTCATAATTTATTCTAAAATCATATTTCCATATAAAATATGTTAAAATCATTTCCCTATTCAACAACAGTATTGCCAAACATAATGTTATATCATACATATTTTCCTGAAAATAAATACTATTTAATTCATAATAATTTCATAAAAAATACTGATTTAATTTATCCCCTTACTTGACTTACTGAAAAGCCCACAAAATATTCCAAACCTATAAATGTGTGTTCCCTAACTCAACACCCTAAAATTGCATTTTTCCCAACAAAACTTCAATATTGTTCTACCTAAAGCTTTTTCCTCAGTCCAGAAATACTAAATGCTTAATAAAACTCAAAATAACTAACTTACCCAGATTTTGGGATGGTGCGTAAGTTGGCTTAACCAACAATCTACTTTGACAGACTTGAAGAGAATCTTCCCAGGAGTAATGTGGCGGCTTCTGATCGTCGATTCGACAAAAATTGAAGCTAGAAATTTAGAGAGAAGGAGAGAGGAACGAGTTTAGAGAGAGAGAGAGAGAGAGAGAGAGAGAGAGAGAGAGAGAGAGAGAGAGAGAAGGGTTTTGCATGAAAATCTAGCTGAAAATCCAAATTTTGCATATTTATACAAGTAGCTTGATCGACGAGACACGTCACCTTGTTGACGAGTCCAGGAAGAAATTTCGTCAACAAACTCCTAACCTTCGTCGACGAATTTTAGGCTCAGCTATAACCTCCCTCGGTATTTTCCTGTCAACAAGACTCGTGGTTTCGTCAATGAAGTAAAGAAGGTGGTTCGTCAAGGAAGAGAACAAATTCGTCGACGAACCCTACTTAATCTCCTTTAAATTTATTCTTCCTCTCAATTATTTAATTATTAAAATTTCTGGGTCTTTACAGAGTTAGTCTCCTCATTAAGTAAAAATTCAAATGTTTGAAAAATAAACTCATCATTAGAAGAAGGGAGAGTTGAACCATTAATTTCTGTAGGTGTAAATACCTCTACAATATTCAGATCACTTATGTCATCAAAATGGCTCGACATTTTTCTAGCATTGAAGAAATTCGACTCAAGTCCCATTTTCCCAAAAGTAAGCTTCAGAACACAACTTCTACAGTTGATTAATGCATTTGATGTAGCCAAGAATGGTCTTCCAAGGATGATAGATGCTTGAGAATTGTTGACATTTGACTACTGCATTCTAGGATTACAAAGTTAATTGGATAGTAAAATCTGTCAACTTTTATAAGCACATCTTCCACAACTCCCCTTGGTCTCTTGATTGACCTATCGACTAACTAAAACATAAGTGTAGTTTCCTTTAACTCTCCCAGTCCAAGTTGCTTATAAAGTGAGTATGGCAATAGGTTCACATTGCTACCCAAGTCGAGCAAAGCTCTATAATTCGGGACTCACCAATCACAATAGAAATTGTAGGAGAACCGGGATCTCTATACTTTGGAGAAGTCTCATGCTGGATGATTGCACTAACTTGTTCCTTTAGGAAGACTTTCTTCTTCTTATTCAACTACCTCTTCATTGTGCATAACTCTTTTAGAAACTTGGCATAAAAAGAAATTTTTTGAATGACCTACAGTAGTGGAATATTAATTTTCACTTGTTTGAACACCTCAAAAATCTCTTTTGTTTGCTGCTTACTCTTAGTAGCCAACAATAATATTTAAGGGTATGGTGCTGTAGGGGCATACTCCTTTCTCAACTCCTCAATTTTCTAACCCAAAGGCTCAATCTCCTTTTTCTGGTCCCCACCTTTGTCAACATGTGTCATAGGTGACTCCGACTCATCTTCCAAGGCTTCTGGACATTTATCAGGCTTAGGATCATTTTCAGCTGATGGCCTTGGTACAACTTGCTTAATTTGCTTACCACTTCTGAGTGTGATAACAGCTTTCACTGGTTTTATGTCTTCATTCTCAGTTGAATGCACATATGACTTCTTGTAAACTTGTGGGTTGGGTTGAGTTTAAGCTGAAAATTTACCCTTTTTCAAAGTATTCAGAGTAGTTGTCATTTTGCTAAGTGCGCCTCTGATTTCACTGATGGCCTAAGAATTCTGAGTGTTGGTTGCATTTTGGCTTGCCATAAATTGCTGAAAAGTGGCAGCCATCTGAGCAACTGTATCATCCAGTGATTTCTCAGGAGGTTAAAAAGCCTACTGATATTGAGCCACAAGGAATCCCTGAGGAGGTGCAGCTGGCTGGCTTGATTGTCATGGATCATTTCTCCATGAAAAATTAGGGTGATTCCGCCCTGTTGGAGTGTAAGAATTTGAGATTGATGGATTATGAGGTCAACCCACCCAGCTTACATTCTGAAGCCGCTCTATACCATTCTCCTGATACATAACATGACATTCCAACATTTTATGACTAGTGTCAGTACATAGAGTACAAAAATCCTGAGCTTTATTTTATTGCCTTAACTTTTTTCATCTCTATAACATCCAATCTTCTAGTGATTGCTGCCAAACATGACTGAACATCAATGTCATCTTTTAGTTCATATCGTCGTCCACCAGGTATTGCTTTCAATGGATGATTTGTAATTGGTTTTCTATTAATCCTGGTGATTCACTACTGAGCTTTTTTAGCTAAATAATCAAGAAAACCAAGTGTTTCATTAGACTCCTTACTGAAGAAATACCTTAAACACATTGTATGGACAAAATGCTTCAATTCAGGAGTCAAATCAAAGTAGAAATATTAACCAATCGCCGTGACTCGAACCCATGATGAGGACACATGCTGACCTGCTCTATAAATCTTTCCCAGCTTACATGAAAGGTCTCATCAGCTCTCTGCATGAATTAACTGATTTATTCCTACAAAGATTGAGTTCTCTATAAGGTAAAAAACTTATGCAGAAACTTTTTTTTACAGACCAGATAGCAAAAGAATATGGCTTAAGAGAATTAAACCACGTCTTAGCCTTGTCTTTCAGTGAAAAAGGATAAAGACACAATAATCTAATTATCTCATCACTAATAACCCTATTCATAAATGTAGTGCAAGCAAGTTTAAAATCAGTTACGTGCTGATATGGATTTTCAGACTCCATCCCATGAAATTGAGGTATCATAGACATCATTCCATGCTTAATACTAAAATTATATGCATTCTCAAGTAATATGATGCAAAATGGTTGTGTGGTTTGTGTGGGCTGCAAATAATTCTTAAGTGTCCTGAGAACTTGTTCAGCCATGTTGTCAACAGAATAATGACTTTCGAAATGAGTCTCAGAACCAAAATAAAGGCTAGAATCCAATTCAACACTTGACACACTACTACTTGGACTGTGATGCACGCGATACAATTGATTTGTGTCGTCCCTAGCCCACAACATCAAACATAAGTGCCAAAAATATAAAATGCTTCAAAATAACTAAGGTAGAATAAATTGCAAGAAAGAAGAAAAAAAAGAAAATAATAACACTAATGATGAAAACAAGCAAGTGAACAGTACAAAATTTAAACAAGGAAAACTAAAGAAAGAAATGAAAAGGCAGATAATAGGAAAAATTTGAACTAAGCTAACCATTCCCCATTAGCGGCACCAAAAACATGACTCACTCTAAAAACCTTAGAGAATAACTCCTTAGTATAAGAGTGTAACCAAGTAGTATTAGGGGAATCCCTAAGTCATTTCCACAGGAAACGATTTGTTTGAGTTCCAAATTTAACTATTATAAAAAATAATGAAAATTAAGCACTACGATTAACTAAAATGTTATTTATAGTGAAATGGGGTTTTTGGGCATAACCCAAAGATGGTTCGTTTTTCTTTTATATGGAATTGATAAAATTTGTACTCAATAAATTAAAAGAATTTTAAATGCAGTATGTTTATAAACCCAAGTCAGAAGTGGAACACAGTTTTGTAACAAGTTAGGATTTATGCTCTGAAACCCCTGACACTGACATTACTCTTGCCCCTAAATTGAAGAAATTTGAGGACGCATATTGAATGAATTATGATTATCTTTGCTCAAGGAGCTAAACCATAGTCATCAACATCATCTAATCCACCTATTTCTAACAATAAACAAAAAAGTATAATGTTTATACTCTAAGGGGCATTTTTTCAATCACCTTGTGTGCACATCAAAATTGAACTAAGTTCTACTCTCCTTGAGTTATAAAACAACATAAACACAAATCAAATCAGAGTTGAATGCATAAAATTACACCAACAATGCTTAAAACAAAATTCGACCACAATCATAATCTAAGGACAATTAAAGAAAAAACAAATTGCAGAAAATTAAAGTAACAATTTAAGAGTTGCAAAATTAAATGAAACACAGATTGGGTTCGGATTCAGCCATGTTCTTAATTCCGAACCCAAATTAAAAATCAAAATTAAAGAAGACAAGATGGAAGGAAACATTAAGTTGCTATATTTTTGCTAGGGCCGTCAGCTGCTGTGTTGGCCGTGAATAGTGCTGAAATTCTGTTGTGTATTGGATGTGAACAGTGGTGAAATTCTGCTACGTATCGGCCGTGGATAGTGCTGAAATTCTGCTGTACACGTATTGGCCGTGAACGGTGCTGGATTTATATTGGCAATGAATAGTGCTGAATTTCTGCTGTTTATTGACCATGAACAGTGTTGAAATTCTGTTGTGTATGGCCGTGAACAGTTGCAATCTTCTGTAGCCATGAGGTGTTGTGTTAGCCGTGAAAAACTCTGAAATTCCTCCTAGAAATTGAAAGCAAAATTGGAAGAAAGGAGGAGGAAGAAGTGGGTGCTGGAGCTGGACTGAAGGAGTCTACGAACATCAAGTCCAATTGAAATTGCTGTTGTGTTCTCCCTTTTCTTCCCTTCTCCCAGCCGAATCTCCCTCCAACGGATTGCACATGTATCCCCTCAAATTCCTCATCCATCTGCAAATTTTCCCAACGGATTGGTCTCGTGCGCAGGGTGGGCGGGCATCTCCAATTTCTTGAAACGCTGCAAAGCCCCTCAAATTCCTGAAATGCTGCAAGAGCCCCTCAAGTTTTTGTTGAGGGGCAAGACCCCCTACTATTTGGGGTTAGAATAAGTTTTTGTTTTCATTTTGACCTGAAGAGAAAAATCAAATAGTAAGCTGTGTTTTGAGAAATAAAATAAAAAATACTAACAATTTAAGCATTAAATTGTGTTTCAAAATTACACAAGTACCAAATATTTTATAATCAGTTCAAACCTTAAGAACACAACTAATAAAGGGAAAACACAGTGATTTCTTAAGAATCAAATTTAAATACACTTTTTCTCTTCACGGCCTAATTTCATCAATTATAAGCGAGTAAAACTGTGATTAACGTGAGTTATCATACAAACAATTGCAATATTATGGCTCAATCATTGAGAATATTGCATTTTTCATAAATCCAATATGATCAGTTGGAGCGGCAAACAACAACACACTATTGCTCGTAGTAGCACAAAATCAGAATATAAATCTCTCTCCAACACAACGACTGAGTTACATTGGTACCAATCAATTTTGCATGATAAGCGGCTTCTCTAATTCATTACTTCAGCATACATTTATAGCTAAAAAATAACTACACGAGAAATACAATAACAGAATTACAAACTGAAAAACAGTTAAGTAATAACAATATTAACAATATAACTGGTTTAACACTCCCCCTCAAGATGAATGTCATTGAGTATGAACATCAATTACTCCCATCTTGGAAAGCAATGAAGTAAAAGAAGAATATCCAAGGGGTTTTGTAAAAATGTCTGCCAACTGATTTTGCGAAGTAACTTTCAATGTCTTGATAATTCCAGCTTGTAACTTCTCCCTAACAATGTGACAATCTATCTCAATATGCTTTGTCCTCTCATGAAATACTGGATTAGCAGCTATATGTAGTGCTGCTTGATTGTCACAAAAAATCAAAACTGGCCTTGTATGCTTAATCTTTAAATCTTTAAGTAGTGAAAGCAGCCAAGTTACTTCACATACAGTAGTTGCCATGGATCTATATTCTGATTCTGCAGATGATCGAGACACTATCTTCTGTTTCTTAGATTTCCATGAGATTAAAGAATTTCCTAGGAAAACACAATAACCTGTGACTGACCTCCTAGTCTTTATGTAACTTGCCCAATCTGAATCACAAAAAGCTTTCAAGTGTATGTCGGATGAAGCTGAAAAGAACAATCCTTGACCAGGAGTTTCTTTTATGTATTTTAACACTCGATATGCTGCAGTCAAGTGTGATGCCCTTGGCTTATCCATGAACTGACTTAAAACCTGGACTGTATAAGATATATCAGGCCTTGTAATAGTTAAATACAACATTCTCCCTATTAACCTTCTATAGGCAGTGGGATCTTCAAGTAAATCCCCTTCTTCTGTAGTTAATTTCATGTTCTGCTCCATAGGATATTTTACTGCCTTAGAGCCTATATAACCTGAGTCTTTGAGAATATCCAATGCATATTTTCGTTGGCATATAGAAATACCTTGTCTAGACCTTGCTACCTCTATCCCCAAAAAATACTTCAGTTCTCCTAGATCTTTAATTTTAAACTTCTCATGTAGAAAATATGTCAGACTCTTAAATTCCTGTAAGCTGTTCCCTGCAAGAATAACATCATCTACATATACTAGAAGAGCTGTATATGATTCACCAGTATCCTTAGTGAGGAGAGAATAATCTGCAAGTGATTGTGTGTAACCAAATTCTGTCAAAGAAGTAGATAATTTTGAGTACCATTGTGATGCTTGCTTAAGCCCATAAAGTGACTTGTTGAGTTTGCATACAATGTTCTCCCCCTTGCTAGCAAATCCAGGAGGCACATGCATATAGACTTCCTCATCAAGATCTCCATGAAGAAAGGCATTATTGACATCTAACTGATTAAGGTGCCAACCTTTGATAGCAGCAATGGATAAAAGGCATCTAACACTGACCAATTTAGCAACAGGGCTGAAAGTTTCTGTGTAATCCAAACCTGCTTGCTGTGTAAAACCTTTGGGCACAAGTCGTGCTTTGGCCCTTTCAAAAGTACCATCATATTTGAACTTAATCTTGTAAACCCATTTATTATCAATGGCAACCTTCCCAGGAGGTAATTCAGTCAAGATCCAGGTATGATTGTCTTCTAAAGCCTTGATTTCAGCAGCCATAGCTTTTCTCCATTCAGGATGTAAAGATGCCTCCTTATAAGATTTTGGTTCAACAAGGTTGGTGACTGAAGACACAAAAATTTGATGGGCAAGAGAAAGATTAGAAATGGAGGTGTAAGGAGAAATATCATGAGGGTGGCCTGGACCTGCAACAGTGGCAGAACTGGACTGAGTTGTTAAAGAAGGCAGAGAACATTGATAATTCTGGAGGTAAGGAGGAGGACGAATCTGTCTTGAAGTTCTTCACAAAGGAACCGAAGGAATGGAGGCATTAGAAACATTCGAGGGATCAATAAAAACATGACTCATGTCTGTTGTGATATTTGGACTATGGGAAGGTAATTCAAAAATGAATGGTTCTAAAGGAATAAAATCAAAAGAATTTTCCCAGTTTGTCAAAATTGGATGAGGAACATTAGAAGAATGATTTTGTAAAAATTTCTGAAAAGGAAAAACATGTTAATGAAAAACAACATCTTGGGATATGAATATCTTTCGAGTGTGTGGATCATATAATTTGTAGCCTTTTACAGAAAAAGGGTAGCCTACAAATATGCAAGACTTTGCTCTAGGATCAAATTTGGTTCTACCATGTGAAGTAGTAGAGGCAAAACAAAGACAACCAAAAACTCTAAGATGAAAATAACTAGGAAGTTTATGAAACAACATTTCAAAAGGAGATTTACCATGGAGAATTGGAGTGGGCAGCTAGTTAATGAGATAAACTGCAGTTAGAACACATTCACCCCAGAAATGAAGAGGTAAATTGGATTGAAATCGAAGAGATCTAGCTACAGCAAGAATATGTTGATGCTTTCGTTCAACGACACCATTTTGTTGTGGTGTATAAACACATGACTTTTGGTGGATAATGCCTTTGGAAATAAAAAAATCAGGCATGTGAAATTCTGTTCCATTATTAGTACGAATGATTTGTATAGTAACATGAAATTGAGTTTCAACAAAAGAAACAAAAGATTGCACATAATATCTTGCTTGTTCTTTAGATTGCATTAGGTATAGCCAAGTACATCGGGTATAATCATCTACAATGGTTAGACAATACTTTGCACCATCAATTGATTTAATAGAAAAAGGACCCCAAATATCACAATGTACAAGTTGAAAGGCTTTTGAAGATTTATTATTGCTGTCTGGGAAAGGTAACCTCTGCTGTTTAGCAAGAGGACAAATATTACAATGACTAAAATGAGACTCTTTTATTGCAGGAACAAATTTATGCAACAGATATAGTCTAGAATTAGAGGGATGTCCTAATCTATAATGCCAAATATCAAAATCAGGATTATTGACAGACAATGACGCAAATAAAAGTGTTTGGCCACGCTTATTGGAAATTGTATTAGAGACTGACATAGCTGAATGCTTATTGAGGAGATGATATAAACCGGCCCTCTCTTCACCCAATCCAATCATCCTCCATGTCTACAGGTCCTGTATAAAGCAAAATTTTCCATGAAAAATAAGGCAACATGAAATGGATTTGAGAAGTTTGCTAGCAAAAATTAAGTTGTAAGCAAAAAAAGGAACAACAAGAACATCAGTGAGCAACAAAGTAGATGTTATACGAATTGTTCCAATGTGTGTGACTAGAACAAGAGTACCGGTAGGTAATTTCATAGATGTATTAAGGGAAGTTGTTATGGTAGTGAGAGAGTTGACAGAATTTACCATATGATCAATGGCCCCAGTGTCAATTATCCAAGTGAGACCTTGAGTACAAACAGCAGATAAGCAAAAAGAAATACCTTTCATTGTGGAGAAAAGATGATCTGCAGAAAAAGGATTTGTATTTTGAAGAAAAGGTCCAGTCACTTGAGCAACTAAAGGTTGCGATTGCATTTCAGGTAAAGGATGCATGATTGCCATAATCTGTTTGAGTTGTTCCTAAGTGAATGGAAGCTGCTGCACTTCACCAGATTGCTCAGTACTGGTTACCAAGTTTACCTGATTTGCTAAAGAGCTATTGTGCTTAGATCTTGACTTGTACCCTAGAGGATATCCATGTAGCTTGTAACATTTTTCAGCTGTGTGTCCTAGAAGTCCACAATGAGAACACAAAGGTCTTTCTTTCTTGCCAAAATTCTATCTGTATCGTTGATTTCCTATAGCTTTTCCCAGCATAGATGTTGGTTCAGTAATTATTACTGAACTAATTTCCCTTTATCTCTCTTCTTGCGCAAGTAATGCAAATACTTTGTTTATAGGAGGTAAGGGATTACTAAGAAGAATTTGTCTTTTAATATGACTATATGACTCATTCAAACCCATTAAAAACTTCATGACATAATCTTGATTTTGATAGTCAGCCAAAACCTTCAAAGAAGCAGGGGATGTTTCAGGAATAGGCCTGTAGCTCATCAATTCATCCCATAAGTACTTCAATTGTGTGAAATAATCAACAATATTCATCTGACCTTGTGCCAGATTAGAAATAGATTGCTGTAATTGAAAAATCCTAGGTCCATTGGTTAATAAGAATCGATCTTCAAGTTCAGTCCATATATCCCTTGCTGATTTGATGAACATCATACTGGAATAAACATCATCAGACAATGAATTGAGGATCCAAGACTTCACGGTATCATTGCCTCATTTCCAGGTGGCATAATTCGTATCAGTAAATAAAAGAGCTACCAGAGTTCCATCAATGAACTCTAGCTTGTTCTTGGCACTCAATGCCATCGTAACACACATGCTCCATGTCTGATAGTTGTCTCGAGTAAGAACCTTATTAACAAGATGCAGATTTGGACCATTGCTACCTTGGAAGTAATAAGGATTTGAGCTCTGATCAATAGCAGAATTAACAGGAGAACAAGTAGTGTCAGTGGAGGTTGTAGATGAAGCCATGAGAGAATTTCTTTAATCTTGCTCTCGATTGAAGAAAGTTCTGCAAAGAGAACCACAAAGAGCAGTAGCAGAGAATTTCTCTGATACCATATGAAGAAAACAACCAGAGAAAAATTCTGAATTCTTGTTATTATAATTCATTACTTCAGCATATATTTATAGCTAAAAAATAACTACACAAGAAATACAATAATAGAATTACAAACTAAAAATTACAAACTGAAAAATAGTTAAGTAATAACAATATTAACATTATAACTGGTTTAATAGTGACCAATCCAAAATTGTGGTGCAATAATATTGGAGCTACTTATTTGTTCTCTAATCTAATTTTTCATGCCAGAACTAAACATATTGAAATTGATTTTCACTATGTTCAAGGATCAAGTTTTGGCTAAAAAGCTTCGAGTCTCCTTTCTATCCACTAAGGACCACCTTGCGGATTTATTAACAAAGCCACCGTCTTCCGTTCGTTTTTAGCTTATGTGGGACAACCTTCATGTTCAGGACCTGCCCATTCTGTTAAGGGGGTGTATTGGAGATAAAATTCAATATGATCCTAACAGCACACGACAAGTCATGCCGGGTGTCACGGACCCCCAAAATGGGACTCAAGTAAGGGTCGTGTGGCACTCGTTGAGAGCTCTCCCTTGACAAGTCAGCCAACTCTCACACATTCAAGCCTGCAAGTACGAGCACCAGGTGAGTCTCAATACTCAAGGAAAACAAGGAACAATAGGATTTCACATGAGCAATATATTCTTATACACCGAATAAGACTATAACAATCAGAGATATCATAATCTAAGGCAACAGAACACCACAATGAAAAGACCTACTTGTATTATTCATCTACAAGAGAATCACCATACAAGCGATAACACAGATATTCATATATTCATTCTAAATCCCTGAAGAATACAATTATAGTAGTATCTCACTCCCCCTTTTCCCCATTACATTGTCACACCCTAACATCCTCCCCCACTCAATTTATCGACGTCCTCGTCGATATGTTGTAGACGGCCTTCCCACTCTTCTGATGTCGATGTAGATGTTGTTGACTATGAATTTTTGAAATCTTCAATCTTCTGTATGGCATGCTGAAGGTTGTCTGCTGTTTCCCAACTATTCTCTTTTTCCCCCAGTCCTAACCACTGAACCAGAAATTGTTGTTGTTGACGACCTTCTATATTGACGACTCTGTCTGCAATGATCTCCTGGACTTCTTTGGTGACAGGATGCCTTCTGGAAATTGTTGATCTCCTTAATTTTTGTCGGTGCGGATCTGCTTCATCTGTGTGGAATGGATTTAAATTTCTTACATGAAACACAAGATGGACTAGACGTCTATGGCTTTTCATCCACTCGGGTTTCTCAAGCCGATAAGATGCAGGTCCCACCTTTTCGATTACTCTGATTGGACCTTCGTAATGACGTAATAGCCTTTTATCCTTGCCACGAAGAAAGTGAAATGTCTCCAGCGGCACTTTTACAAAGACCAGATCTCCAGCTTCAAATTGTTGTGGTCGTCTCCCTTTGTCAGGCCATTTCTTCATGCGCTTTGATGCTTTTTCTAACTGAGCTCGAGTGACTTCGATGTTTTGCAACCAACTTTTCGTGAATTGGTAGGCTTTTGGGCAATTTCCTTTGTATGAACCATCCAGAGTGTGTGGAAGAGTCGGTTGTTGACCTGTCACAATCTCAAAAGGGCTTTTATTAGTTGCAGAAGATTTCATAGAGTTAAAACAGAATTGTGCCGTGTCTAGTAAAGTAACCCAATTCTTCTTATTGGAATGAACAAAATGTCGCAAGTATTCTTCCAGCATCCCATTAAAACATTCAGTTTGACCATCTGTCTGTGGGTGATAGCTCGTGGAAAGATTAAGATTTGAACCCATCAAGCAAAAGAGTTCACCCCAAAATCCCCCCGTGAATCTAACATCCCTATCACTAATTAAGCTTTCTGGAACACTCCAATATTTCACCACATGCTTGAAGAATAACTGAGCTGTCTTCTCTGCTGAACACGGCTTCGAGACTGGTACGAAAGTTGCATACTTTGAGAACCGGTCAATCACCACCAAAATTGTGTCAAACTCCTCTACTTTTGGCAACGAGGAAACGAAATCCAAAGAGACACTCTCCCATGGCCTAGCAGGAACTAGCAATGGCTCCAATAAACCTGAGCTCTTCTTTCTTTCTACCTTGTCTTGTTGACAGATCAAGCATGTTTTAGTATAACTCATCATATCATCTTGCATATTCGGCCAATAGTACCCCTGTGTAATCAAAGCATGAATTCTTTGCCATCCCGGATGACCAGCCCACAACGTATCATGATACTCTTTCAGTAAGGTTTTCCTTAAGTTTCCAGCTTTAGGCACATAGACTCTCCTGCCTTTAGTCATTATCAGTCCATCTTCTACCCAGAATTGTTGTGTCTTCCCTTCGTCTATTAGTTTGCTTGGTGACTGCGCCTGCTAGTCTGTACTTAAATGTTCCTTGATAAGATTCTTCAAAGGTAGCGCCACCCTACTAGTTGATAGATGACTGATGATTTTCAATGCTGCCAATTCAGTTTTTCTACTTAAAGCATCAGCCACTTCATTCGTCTTCCCCACTTTATATTCAAAAGCAAAATCAAATTCAGCTAGCTTCTCCTGCCAACAGGCTTGTTTTGACGTTAGTTCAGGTTGTGACAAAAAATGAGTAACTGCTACATTATCGGTTTTTACCACAAATTTGGACCCCAAGAGATAGTGCCTCCACACCCGAAGACAGTGTACCACTGCGAGAAGCTCCTTTTCTTGTGCTGTATAGTTCCGTTCAGCACCCGACAATTTTCTACTTTCAAAAGCAATTGGATGCCCTTCCTGCAAGAGAACTCCCCCTAATGCAAAGTCTGAGGCATCTACTTGCACTTCAAACGGTTTTGTCACATCAGGAAAGATTAGCACAAGATCTCCTACAATCTTTTCCTTTAATTCAACAAATGCTGATTGGCACTCTTCTGACCACCCCATGGTACCCCCTTCCTCAGTAAATTTGTTAACAATACAACTCTTCTAGAGTACCCCTCTATAAACTTTCGGTAGTAGTTGGCTAGACCCAAGAAAGATCACAGTTCTCTAACGGATGTAGGTGCTCGCCACTCCTTGATAGTTTTTACTTTAGCTGAATCCATCTGAATCTGGCCCTCCTCAATGATATGCCCCAAGAATTTAATACGCTTTTGAGCGAAAGCATACTTCTCACCTTTTACATATAACTGATTTTCTTTGAGTTTTTGAAAAACCTTTCGAAGATGATCTTTATGTTCTTCTAAGGATGCGCTGAAAACCAGTATGTCATCAAGGTAAAAACAACAACAAACTGATCAAGGTAATCCTGAAAAACCTGATTCATTAGAGAACAAAAGGTGGCAGGTGCATTTGTTAGCCCAAAAGGAATTCAAATGCTCCATACCAGGTGACACAAGTGGTCTTCGGTTCATCTCCCTCAACAATGCGTACTTGATGATATCCCGACCTCAAGTCCAGTTTCGTGAAATATCTAGCTGTACTTAACTGATCAAAAATATCAACAATCAGTGGAATAGGATACTTGTTGCGCACGGTCACCTTATTAAGAGCCCGATAATCTATACACAAGCGCAAACTACCATCTTGTTTCTTCTGAAATAACACTGGGGCCCCAAAAGGTGCTTTTGAAGGCCGGATGAACCCTACTGCAATAAGATCATTCAGTTGTCTTCTAAGTTCAGCTAACTCAGGCGGCGCCATTCAATAAGGGGCACGTGCTGGCGGCTTTACTCCTGGCAAAAGTTCAATTTCGTGGTTAATCTGTCGTCGAGGTGGTAAAACCTCGGTAGCTGTTCCTAGATCACCTCCTTGAACTCTTCTAAAACTTCCTTAATCTCAAGTGGATATTTCCCTACCTCTACATCTTTTAAGACTATCGGTAGAACCACGAAAGAAGATTCTCCCCTTTTTACTCCCTTTTTGAATTGGAGGGCTGAAAGCAACTTCCTCTCATCGAAATTGTTGTAGGCTGCGGGGACCGCACAAGGTGCACTTCCCATTATCACAAGACAATCCGCAGCTAGGATCGGCATTGAGAGTGTCATTTTAAGAAAATCCATCCCCAATACCACATCAAAGTTGTCAAGGAGTGCTACAGTGAAATCAACTATTCCAGACCATGATCCCATTTGGCATGCCACTTTAGGTACCACCCCTACCGTGGTTAATGCTAGAGAATTCACTACTTTTATCTTACCCACATCTTTATCTACTTGCAATTCTAACTGTTGAGCTTCAGAATCAGTAATGAAATTATGGGTGGCCCCTGTATCAATCATGACCCTGATTTTCTTTTTATTCAAAAGTAGATCAACATACATTAGTCCCTTCTCCTGAAACTTGTTGTTAAGTACTTGAAGCTCTAATGCCCCCAAAAATCCCAAGGCTCCCACCATATTCAGTTGTTCTTCTGGAATTGCTGTTAGGGTTTCGGTTTCCCCTCAAAGGGCCTTTATAGCATTCAAAGCCTTACGTTCGGGGCACTCCACCACTCGATGTGGTCCCATGCAAAGAAAACAAGAGATCAGTCGACGCTCTCCACCCCCCATTCGTCCGCCCCTCCACTCCCTATTCATGGGCGCTCTTTTATCTTTCCAAGAACTATTTGTCTCCCTATCCCTTCCCCCATTTGTGGGCTTATACACTTTGTTGGGACGAGAATCATTATTGGCGGATGTAAGGAAATTTTGCTTCCTAGAATTATCTGAAAAATCATATAACCGTTCAGCAGCAGCGAGGGCAGAAGAGAGATCACCAGCACCTTGCCGTCGTATTTCATTTCTTGGCCATGTCTTTAAACCCCGAAGAAAATGAATCAGTTTATCCGATTCAGTCATGTCTACAATGTCCAACATCAAGGCTTGGTATTCCCTTACATAACTCCTTAATGAGGGCTGTTGCAATTCCATTACTTTGCACTTTGCTATATACTCCACATTTTCTGGATAGAATTGGGCCTTCACCGCCTGTTTCAACCCCTCCCATAATGACACATCTATTGTGCTGAATATCATTCCATTTAGTTCTCCACCACAATTTTGCATTCCCAATCAAGTATACCGTTGCCATATTGACTCGGTCCACTTCTAAATCCACTCGGGAGCACGTGAAGTAGTGTTCCATATCAAAGAAGAAATTGTCTAGCTCCTTTGCATCTTGTGTACCCCCAAAACTTTTAGGTTCCGGTACCTTCCATCGAGAACTCTCATTTGGATGTGCAACTGGCCATCGGGCTAACTGTGCCACTGCATTCACTTTCGCAATGACCTTTTGTAAATCCCTTTAGACTTGGACCACCGCACTTTGGACATTGCCCATCTCCTTCAAATCTTCCTTCAAAGCAGTAGTGGACACTTTAACATCTTCTTTAAGGAAATCAAGATTATCCGTTAGCTCCCGTAAGGAGGCCTCAAGCTCTATTGGCTCTCCCCGTTGGGACAAAAGAGATGGCAATATGCCCTCAATATGTTGTAGCCTGCTCTCAAAGGCTTACAACTGCTCGATACTCTTATAGAAGGCCTCAAGCTCTCTTGGCTATTTCTCCAGGGATTTCACACTTGGAATGAATTTTTCAAGTTCCTCAAGTCTCTCTACGACTTTTGATACCCCATAGAGATTTTCTCTAGGGTTTTCTTCGGCGGCCTCAAGCTTTGTTGACACACCTTTCTCTTTTATCAATGTTGCCACCAACCCTTGGAGGTCACCGCACGTTGTCTCCAGGATTACAAGTTTTGTCTCAAGCGCCTCAATGCGCTTCACTCTTCCTGACTTATTTCTCATAATCCCACGCATGGTGCTCACACACACTGTGCTCTGATACCAACTGTCATGGACCCCCAAAATGGGACTCAAGTAAGGGCCGTGTGGCACTCGTTGAGAGCTCTCCCTCGACAAGTCAGCCAACTCTCACACGTTCAAGCCTGCAAGCACGAGCACCAGGTGAGTCTCAATACTCAAGGAAAACAAGGAACAATAGGATTTCACATGAGCAATATATTCTTATACACCGAATAAGACTATAACAATCAGAGATATCATAATCCAAGGCAACATAACACCACAATGAAAAGAACTACTTGTATTATTCATCTACAAGAGAATCACCATACAAGCGATAACACAGATATTCATATATTTATTCTAAATCCCTGAAGAATACAATTATAATAGTATCTCACTCCCCCTTTTCCCCATTACATTGTCACACCCTAACACCGGGCGTAACTTGAGGATATTTGTTACTTATACTTTAGGCCAACCGATACATTTGTTAGCATTGTAATATTACGTCTAATTTTTGACTAGTTGTATATAAATCGTATACACTGTGTACACTTTTAAAATTTAGCTTGAATGAAAACATCTTATTCATGCAATTCTTCTTTTCGTGAATTTTCTTTACAATGTTACTGTATAATCTCGTTGAGTCTACTAACATGAACCAAGTGACTATATTGGCTAGGATTCAAAGCAACAGAATTTTCTTTCAAATACAGGTGAGGCACACTTATTGATAATATCCATAACAGGGGTTAGTCCAAACGTTTTCATTTTTAGTCTACACATGCTTTGTTTCCTTAGCCCACAACGACTGAAGCAGCTTGAGCAATGCTCTAGCCTTGGTCTTGGTCCTTCCACGACACTGGCTCTGAAGAAGCAATAGTAACTGTGTCAAAATGCCAGCAGAAATTGCGTCTTCTTGTGCCCACAGCGATTCATAACATACAATCATAAGTGAATCGATGGCGCTCTCACTGCCTTCATGATCGGATACTCTGAAAACCATCTTAACTAGAGCCTTAACGCCATTTGGGTTATTGATCACAGCCTGTTTTGCACCTTCGACCCCTAAGAGCAACTCAATTGCTGCCATTGCCAATGGTGCCGAGCTTTTCTCGCATCCCTCCACACTTGAAATGTATGTTATGAGTCCATCGACTGCGCCTTCTCTGACCAAATTCTCACGATTCTGTTCCAAGGAACACAATGCCAACGTGGCTTTGATTCCGGCTTCAGCAGCCTCGGAATGCTCGCAAACAAGAAGAACAATCTCCCGCAGGAGTCTTTGATTTTTTCCAAGCTCAGCACACAGCTCTTTCACTTCCTGAGACGAGGATATTGCTCCCACAAGATGACACAAGCTTATCTTCACTGTGATTGTTCCCTGCTGGAACAGGACTAGAAAGGATGCCAAACTGGACTCTTCTTTGAGCATATTCAGAGACCCCAATTCACCAAAAGGCATCAATGCCAGAACACAAGAAAGCGCTTGTTCTGCCAAGTTCAAATTGCTTCGGTATTCATTGGCCTCTACCTTACCAAAGAGTTGCTCCAAGAGGAATGGGAACAAGCCTAACTGGGTGAACCACGAATTTCTCCATGGAAATTCTCTAGTTATCAGGACTTGAATTCTTTCCAAGGCTTGGAGCTTGGTTTCCAAAGGGGATTCATTTGATTCAAGGTTGTGCCTCAGTGCAGCCAAAGAAAGATCAGGATCAATTTCCAGGTAATCGGGATCGAGATGGGGACCCATTTGAAGCCACTGGTAGATAAGATGGCGAAGAGTGTGATTTGGAACCATGGAAGGATCATGGAGCTTCTGCATTGTGACAGGGCAAGTGTGGTTACCTGTAGCAAGCCATTTCTCTATGCTGGATCGGTCGTAGGTTTGGCCTGTACATAAAGTGACTGGATCCGTGAGCAAGTCTAGACTAATTGGGCATCTGAACAGGTGAGGAATGGGCATTTCAGATTCATTCATGGATGAAAAACCAAAGATTCAAGCAACAAAGAAATGTGAAGGATCAATTGATTTGATGGCCTCGTTTAAATTGAGAGTCCAACAAATGGGTCCTCCAGTAACGGTTTGTATAAATGTTTGCAGAGGATTAGAAGAATGATGTAATTTATAATACAAAAGGTGGGTTTGAAAGAAGAGCCTTTGTAAGAACTTGAAAGAAGAAACCGAAAAAAAAAAAAAAAAAAGCAGGGAAAAGATGGTGGCTCAGATTCCAGAGCTGAAGTTCTGGAACTGAATGATAATTATGGGCCCATGGGAGCTGGAATTGAGATATTATTAAGACATAAAAAAGAGAACAAAAAAAAAAAAAAGAAAAAAAACTGGTATTTAGATATCAGTACTCAGTGCCTGTAGGAAACTAGCTAGTAAAACTAGGAGATGAGGGAAAGGATGATGAGTTGCTTTTTTGATCTACAGTGCGGGCTGATCAGATGGCAGAGCTAGCTGAAGGAAGTGTAAGGAAGCTGCTGTATTCATGTCTTCATGACAGTTCACACTGACACAGAACATGTGAGAGAGAGAGAGAGAGAGAGAGAGAGAGGCAAAAGAAAGTGCAATCTTAGTTAGAGAAATGAGGAATCAGATGAGATGAGAACACCAAAATTCTAACAGGCTAACAGCAGCTTGAGACGACAAAAAATGGCCTCGCCTTATCTTGGTGAAAGTGTGGGAGATTGCAAAGTAATAATAAAGAATAAATGCAGAAAATGGACCACCCAACCCATGCATTCGCCCTTTCCACATTTATCAATCCAGTCAAACTGACCCTCCTAAAAAAATGCAATTATTTGTCTTTGAAGTTTGAATCTACCCAACCCACAAGTGGAAAAACAAAATGCCCCACAACACACACACCCACCCAGAGGAAGGGGCGCACAAGACAGAAAAAAGAGTAATGGCAGTCACAAGCCTCACGAGTAAAGCAATAATATGGAAAAACAACCAAATGCTGGAATCAAAATCAGCCATAACTATATACCACTATCACCTCAGAATAAAAAATAAAAAATAAAAAATAAAAAAGTCTCCCCACATAAACAGTATTAAACTGGAACAATGTAGTTTAATAATATTATGCCGAACACCCCACTCGCGCACAACACCAATACTACATCTATTGTTATTGAATATATAAGAAACTAAACCAATGCAGAAATTAAGAATAAAACAATAAAAAAAAAAAAAACAAGACAATAAATTAACAAGGTTCGATATAGATTACCTACGTTCTCGGATGCCACGATCAATCCATTACTTTTTGACAAAATACAACTTTCAGATGCGTTTTACAAATAGAGAGTTGAGTTTTTTATATAACTTCAATTTCAAGTTTAAAAAACACTTCCCTTCCATGTGTGGTACAAATAATAATATCAAAAATTCAAAACAACTTTTTATACCGATGTGGGACAAAAAACAACAAATAATACTTAAAAGAGAAAGAGTTCTAGTTTTCATTGAACTTCTCAATCACTTTTGCACCCTTTTGGACATTAACGTATGCACAAATCCATGGCGTGCTTACTTTTTCAAAGCGCACTGCGCAATTGCCCCTCCACTTCAAGCTAAATTTCTTCCTGCGGCCATGTCCAAACTAGCCTGACTCCTCCCCTCCACCCCCCAACACTTTTCTTCCATTCTTACCAAATATTTATTCTTGCTTTTTTCCCGGTCGCCCAGTTATGCAGCAAAATTTTCTACTTTCAACATTTAAACCGCATTTTTAGAAAAGAAGAAGAAAAAATGCCTAATTTGTCGAGCGACCAATTCTCATCTTGCATTTGCTTTGTTACTTTTTGTCATTCTCCAATTTGACATATTCAATATTTGATTAACACTGTTATTTGGCACCGTAAAAATCTCACATTTTCTATGAGTAAAGGATTTTCACGAAACATGAGAATCTCATCTCGTATTCCCTTCATGCTCATGAAAAATAAGCTAAATTGTGACATTAATTTCCCCATATATATATATATATACACCCGCATTATTAAACATCGTAATTGTTTTTACAATAACAAGTGTTGGGAATAAAGAACAAATTCTCGAACCCTGTGAGAAACAAAATAGAGGAAAAAATAACGTCAAAGAAAGTCAATCACACGCACAAGACAATATTTACGTGGCTCGACAATTTTGCCTACGTCCACGGAGTTGCAGGGATTTCAATATTATCAGGAAGAAAATATAGAGAGTACGACGATACAATGCTCTCCCTCTCGCTCTCACGTAGGTACAACCACGCCAACCCTAATCACCCGAAAGTAATCCCTTTTATATGTTGCGCCTAGGGTTCCTTCGCTCCATGGACTAAGCTTAAGGATAGAAATCTCTAATTAAATAGAGGTCGGGTCGGCATCCAAATTAAAACACAACTAGGCTCCACAAAAGCCCAACAGCAAGTTACTGTAATAAAAAAAATATAAACTAAGAAAATATATTATTACTATGATCTTATATGAATGTAAGATAAATAGTTTTGAAATTTTGAAATCACGTCACGCTTCGTTATTTTGGTTAATTGGATTATTGTCGGCGCATGCGTTGATTTCTTTTTAATGATAAAAATTTTCAAACATAAATTTAATTGGGTAGACTTGTGCTAAAAATATGATTATTCTTTTTAGATATAGATTGTAATGGTGATTTTTTAAACACTTGCCAAAATTTATGTGTTGAACTAAACATTAATTAATTTTATGTTTGGAAGAAACTTTAGATTTAGATTTGTGGTGAATTTAAAGAGTATATAATATAAAATTATATTAAATTTTGTTTAAGTTTATCTAAATTCAAATTTAAAATTTAAAATTCATGGTCCAAATGCAGTGTAAGAATCTTATATTGTGAATTAAACAAAAAAGACGTCCAGCGGGTAAAACACGTGCAGGCATCAGGGAAATCCTAGAGGGAGAGGATCTCCCTCCATGAACAAAAAATAATGCTTCTAGGCTGCACTCCATATTACATAGGCTCTGACTTTTTGACCTAAAAAACAATCATATCAATGTACTACTGACTCACTGGTCAATGTATCGCAGCCGGTGGCATCCACGCAATAAAGATTTACAATGCACTCCTGGCATAAGATCTGTAATTTAAGATGAAAGAGCTCATATTTTATGAGATTTGACAAAAACATAAACTATTTCTTTTAAAATTATTATAAATCGTTTATCAAATTTGTCAAGAAAGAGGTATACCTCTCATCAAAAGACTTAATTTTTTTAGAAAATACAAGTGACTGTTTGTATCTTTTTGATAAATTTTGAGAGGACACTAAAATTCTTGAAACCTTATTAAAATTTCAAAGTCGATGTCTTTTTAACAAACCTAAGAGAGGTCAATGTCTTTTACCTTAAAAATTTATAAATAATTGTAAAATGTATATTAGTATTGATATGTGTAGATGAAGAGTGAGTTCAATATTGATATAATATTTTATGATGGACAAATTTTAAATTATATGTGAAAAGATTGTTTTTATGAATATTTTTTATTCAAGAATTTAAATTATAATTTAAAATTCAATTAATGTTGTGCTTAGAGGTCGTGCCTTGGTGCGATGGCAAGTGTCTCCGCCTCGGTACGGGTGGTCTCGGGTTCGAGACTTGGGAGCGGCTCTCCAAAAATGGGGGTAAGGCTTGCCGACATCCACCTCTCCCAGACCCCACTCAAAGTGGGAGCCTTGTACACTAGGTACGGACTTTAATTAATGTTGTGCTTGAAAGTATTTGATATGTCCAAAATATATCAGTCTAGGAAAGGAAGTCAACACCTAGTCATCACGCCCCAAGTCAGCTCCGACCCAGTAAAAAGAGGGAGAGATCCCTGCTGGCGCCTTAAATGCTCGGAATGATACATGCGGGCACTTTATGACGCGGGAGCGATTCACGCCCCCGCACCATAAAGACAATTCAACTCATGGGACCTATGCCACTATAAAAAGGAAAGACGTAAACAAGCAAAGGTATCTCATTCCTTACATGTACATATACTATTGCATTCAACCTCTGTGAAGTATTCCCCTTACTTAGGCATCAAAGTGATCCCTCGGAGTACACCCCGAGTCCTCCAAACCTGTTTTGTTTTCATCCTTTTCAGGTCATCGAAATTCAGAGAGTAGTCTTGCAAGTCATCGCCATTTTTATCCCACAACGGTTGGCGCCATCTGTAGGAACTTGCTTTTAAGAGGTGCTCATCTTGCTCTCGGCTTTCGAAATTGAAATAATGCCTACTAGTCACGGCTCCAGCTCCGGCTCTGCCGTTGGAAAAGAATCACCCCAGTTTATCCACTCCATACCTGTAGAACATTCGGGAGTCACCAGGGAAGAATTCCTTGCCTTCCAAAAGAAAATGGAGGATATGTTCAACCTACTCTTGCAGCAAAAGAGTAACAAAGAGCATGTTCCCCACCAACAACAGGTTAGTCCCAACCTATCTAAAAAAACAGAGAAACTAAGGGAGAGTGAGGAAAAAACTAACCTCACTAAGAAGGTGGAATATGTAAACAGCATAGGGATCAATGAGAAAAGATCCACCGAGTTAGAGGAAAGGATTAAAAAGATAGACCAAATTGAGAAGATGATGAAAGAGGGCCGATTCAACCCTTTTTACGGGGAAACCTCTCTAAGATCTTCGGAGCCGTCATTCACCAGAGAAGTGATGGAGGTCTTGTTTCCCAACAAATTCAAAATGCTGACCTTTGAAAGGTACGAGGGTTTGTCCAACCCAGTTGATCATCTGGACACCTTCAGGGTGTTGATGCAATTGTAAGGCACACCTAACGCCATCATGTGCAGGGCATTTGAAGCAACCCTTAAAGGTAGTGCTAGGGATTGGTACCGAACCCTACGACCTGGATCAATCGGTTCCTTCTCGAAGATAGAGTAGTTGTTCACCAGCCATTTCCTCAGTAGTCAGAGAATCGTCAAAACGCTAACTCATCTGATGAGCATGGTTTAAGGAGAAAGGGAGACACTAAAAAAGTTCATGCACCATTTCAACACCGCAACCCTGGATATCCACAACCTAGACATGGGGGTGGCTTTGGTAGCTTTGACCATAACCCTTCATCCTGGAAACTTCCTGTACTCATAGGGGGAAGAAACCACCAGCTGATATGAGAGAATTGATTTCCAGAGTACAAAAGTATATCAACTTGGAAGAAATGATGGATACAAGAGTTCGACTAGCCCATAATGAGCAAGGCGTGATCGAGTTCGTCAAACGATGTGATAGGTGCCAACGGTGCACGGGAATACCACACTGTTGTCCAGTTTTCTCTCCTCCCGACCAGTCCTTGCCCATTCACTCAATGGGGACTAGATATCTTGGGGCCATTGCCTCAAGTGACTGGGCAAAGGAGATTTTTGCTAGTGGCACTCAATTACTTCACCAAGTGGGTAGAGGTTGAAGCCCTAGCTCACATAAACGAGTGAAACATCACCCGATTTGTGTGGACGTCGGTGGTTTGCCGGTTCGGAACCCCATAGGCCATAGTCATAGACCACAGGAGACAATTCGACAATGAGCACTTCAAGAAATTTTGTGCTGACCTATCTATAAAACTTTTATTCGCATCGAAGGCGCATCCCCAAAGCAATGGTCTGGTGGAAAACACGAATAGAACGATACTGCACAGCCTGAGGACATGGCTCAAATCTTCCCAAGGTAGATGGGTGAAGGAGCTCTTTTCCATAATCTAGGCATACCACACAACCCGACAGGCAGCAACAGGGGAAACACCTTTCATGCTTGCGTTTGGAGTAGAGGCCATTATTCTTGCTGAGGTAGGAATCCCATCCTGGTGGAGGCAGCACTTTGACAAAGAGCATAACAGTGAATAATTAAGGGCGGAGATAGACCTCCTAGAGGAGAGGTAGGAGTAGGCACAAATGAAAATCGCCACGTACCAACAAAAAGTGGTTAGATATTACAATAACCGCGTAAGAGTGCGAACATTCCACCCAGGAGAGCTGGTCCTCAGAAAGGCGCGAACAAGCCTAGCGGAACCTGGATCGAACTAGCTGAAGTCGAACTGGGAAGGACCATACCGAGTTGTAACAAAGATAAAGTTGGGAACATACACATTGGAGGACGTAGAGGCAAAATAGATAAAGAACACATGGAATTCTAACATGTTGAAAAAATATTACTCCTGAAATTTCATTTTCGTCAAAATGTTGTACAATAGAATTGGCAAATCTCAAATAAGGTTGTACCACAAGGATATTCAAAAGTACATTATCACTATTTAATAAAACCACAAAATGGACTATTCAATACTCAGTTGACTTTACTTCCTTCCGCAACCTCCTCTTCCTTTGGCTCATCCGCCTCATCAATCTTGTCTCCAAACTCTGGACTTTCACCGCCGTACCCATGTGAGCACACACTAGCCAGAGAAAGATCAGGGTGCATTGTCCTGTCCTACTCCTGGCACCTCCTGAAACTTATACGATAGGTCCTAGCGGTGTCAAAGACGAACTGTGTAGAATCCTTGTACTCTTTTACCACAACTTTGGAGGCATCAGCAGCAGTAACAACAACAGTAGTAGCAGGAATCTCCTCCTTTCGGATCTTCTCTATTTCTTCCCGGAGGGCCCTCTTGCAGAGCTCAGCCTCATGGAGCTTGTTCTGAGTAGTGACATACTTGTCTCAGGAATCCAAGGTATGCCAGTACATCTCAAAAACCTTTTCCTTATGGGCAAGAACCATGGTCGCCAGCTGAGAACAACAAACGGGTAGAAGGAGTCAAAAACATTAAGGAGAAATGGGGGCTGGATGGGGTACAGGAAAACGCATGGGTTCCAAAGGTACCTGGTATGTAGTGTGTCTTATATTTGTAGACAGATGATCCAGAAAGGAGCATTGTTCTGTCACAAGATCCTCCACATGAACTGCCCGACATAGTGCAAGAGTAGAACGAGTCAGCTTATAAAAGATGGTCTCGGTAAAAACTACCGAGCCAGGAACATTCGCTCCAGTAACATTCACCACAGCAATAGGCTCACTCTCAGCTATAGGGACTACCTCCCTCTAGGAGGACTCCCCTTTGAGCTCCCTCCTTTTCTTCTTGCTCTTGCTTGCCCTTTACTTCTTGGCTTCACCCATGAGAGACTCATACTTGTTAAAATCCATACCTGCAAAAGGAGAAAAGGAGATAAGGGTACATAGAACCACAAGGGTATTCAAATATACATATCACGAGATCAAGGGTAAGATAAGACTTGGAGAAATGGGACTGATCCCACACTGCACAAGAACTCACTCCTTGAGCAGCTCCTCGTGAGGGACAATCCCCTGTCGACCAATGGCTCACAGGTCTTTAAGGATGGCCTTCTTAGAAGGAGATAGCGTGGGGGGTATATGACGTAATAAAGCCAATCAAGGATTTGAAGTAATAAAGCTCATTCTCTACAAAGTGCATCCTCATTTGGAAGCAACTCCTAAAAAGAGGCACCGTGGGCTGATGATCTCACTAGAGCAAGAGAACAGTAAAACACACCAATGATTGGTAGGAGTTTGGAACAAGTTGGGAGGGGGCTTTGGGATAAAAGCGTAACATATCCTAAATGAAGGGGTTAAAATGTAACCTAAGTCCTAGGTCAAGATAGTCGGTATATAGATAGAGTTCACTAGGACCTGGGTCAAGAGTAGACTCGGAACCGGAAGGTAATCTAATGTTAATGTTTGAAGGGATAACAAAGAAGCGATGGATATTTTGCATATCCTAGGGCGGAAAGATCACATCAAGCACCCCTCATAGGGGTCTTTCTTGGAGGCACCAAAGACTCCATGAAAAAATCAAAGTGCAAAATAAATAAGACAAACAACTTATGCACGTGTATACAAACGGATTAAACATGTAAACTTTCCATAAGAACACGGAAACTACTGTGTGAAAGTTGATCAAAAAGGTAAAATTTGCTTAAAAACAAGGTAGGCACTATGCAAAAGTGGATCAAAAAGTCTAAATTTTCATAAGAACAGTGAAGAACATGAAGAACAAAAACACACAATACCAAACACAAAAGGAATAAAGCAACCAAGAAAAGGCAGAAGGAGAGTGTACCTAGCAAACAATAAGGGACTTTTTGGGTGAGATGAGGAGCAAAAGAGCGAGCCCACGACCATTATAAAGACAGCCTAAACGTATCTCCAAGGAAGTCAGCATCTTGAGAAGATGAAAGCACATCAACAGGGTGTGCATCTCGAGGGAAAGAAACCAAATCCTCGTACGTACGCTAACGTGGCGCCAATTCCAAGGAGTGTTGGTTTTCCCAAGGTATGGCATAATTGACAAGTAATTATTAAATTTTGTAGGGAGGCAAACGTCACCAAAGGAATTCAACATTGCATCATAGCGGCCCAACTAACAAGCAAAGATGGCTAGGCCAGAAGAAGTCCAATAAATGAGCTTAACTCACAAGGCAAACATAGCTCATCTGACTAGCACAACTTGTGAGGCAACGCAATAGCCCAATAAATGAGCACAACTCATTAGGCACAAAAGGCCTAACTAATGAGCCCAACTCATGAGGCCATGCAATAGCACAATGAATGAGAACAGCTCATTAGGCACAAAAGGCCTAACTGATGAGCACAGCTCGTGAGGCCACACAACAACCTGATTAACGAGCACGGCTTTTAGACAAACAAGGCCTAATTAATGAGCACAACTCGTGATGCCACAAGATATCCCAATAAAAGAGCACAACTCATTAGGCCAAGGGTCCAACTGATTGGCACATCTCATAAGACCAAAGAGCAGTTCAGCAAAAAAAAGCTCAAATAGCAGCTCAGCATAACAGCTTAGCAAGAAATGCCTTCAAGAGCAGTTCGGCAAAAAATCCTTCACGAGCAACTCAGCCAAAATGACTAGACAAGTATGCCACGAAGGGTAGTAATAGCTCGGCAGGAAATGCCTCCAAGAGCAACTCGGCCAAAACAACTTGACAAGTATGCCACGAATAGCAGCCTAACAAAAAGAGTGCGAATACATGCTTGGAACAAACATCTCGACAGGAAATGCCTTCAAGAGAAGATCGGAAAAATGCCTCTAGGAGCAGCTTAGCAAAAAAGGCTCGACAAAAAATCCATGAAGAGCATCCTGGCAAACGGCTTGGGAAAAAATGGCTTCAAGAGCAGCTCGGCCAAAACGGCTCAGTAAAAAACGCCTTCAAGAGTAGCTTGTCCAAAACAGCTCGACAAGTATGTTACGAAGGCAAGCTCGGCACTAATAGCTCGGCTAGAAATGCCTTCAAGGGTAGCTCAGAAAAAATGCCTTTAAGAGCAGCTCGGCCAAAACAACTCTATAAAATATGCCTTCAAGAGTAGCTTGACCAAAATGGCTTGGCAAAAAATGCCTTCAAAAGCATCTTGGCCAAAACGACTCAGCAAGTATGTTATGAAGGGTAGCTCAACACTAATAGTTCAGCTAGAAATGCCTTTAAGGGCAGCATGACAAAAATGCCTTCAAAAGCAGCTCAACCGACACGGCTCAGCAAAGAACGCCTTCAAGAGCAGCTCAGCCAAAATGGCTGGGAAAAAAATCTACAAAGGACAGCTCGACAAAAAGAGCCCCAATAGCAGCTCAGTACAAATAGCTTAGCAAGAAATGCCTCCAAGAGCAGTTCGACAAAAATGCCTCTAGGAGTAGCTCGGCCAAAATGGCTCGGCAAAAAATCCATGAAGAGCAGCCCGGTAAAAAGAGCTCGAATAGCATCTCAGCACAAACATCTCGACAAGAAATGCCTTCAAGATCAGCTCGGCAAAAAAAGCCTTCAAGAGCAACTCAGCCAAAACGATTCGATAAAAAACGCCTTTAAGAGCACCTCGACAAAAAATGCCTTCAAGAGCAACTCGGCCAAAACGGCTCAGACCAGCCGAACCCCCTTGGCATCGGCTCGGCAGAAGGAAGCTTGTCCCTTGAAGCGGCTCAGCAAAGCTGAAGGGGAGCCGCATTGGCTCGAGCCAGCTGACCCCAAAAAAAAAAAAAAAAAAGGGAGACCCCAGTTTAAAAATTTCAAAAACAAGTTCCAAAAATTTGAAACTAAGGGGGGACAACTAATATGCCCAAAATATATTTGTCAAGGAAAGGAAGTCAACACCTAGCCATCATGCCCGAAGTCAGACCTTCTAGTGAGAGCAATCAGCTCTGACCCAATAAAGAGGGGGAGAGATCCATGCTAGCGCCTTAAACGCTTGGAGTGATACACGCAGGCACTTTATGACCCTGGAGCTATTCACGCCCCCATGCCATAAAGACAATTCAACTCAAGGGTCAACCCATGCCACTATAAAAAGAGAGGACGTAAACAAGAAAAAGGCATATCATTCCTTGCACACATTTACTGTTGCATTCAACCTCTATGAAGCATTCCCCTTACTTAGGCATCAGAGTGATCCCCCGGAGTACACCTGGGTCCTCCAAGCCTATTTTGTTTTCACCCTTTTCAGGTCATCGGAATTCAGAGAGCAGTCTTGCAGGTCATCGCCATTTTTATCCCGCAACAGTATTAATTTCAAATTTTATTTTTGGATTTGTATAGAATAAACTCAATATAATTTTTTTTGATACAATGATGTTTGAGATCCTTTGGACACTCAACTATTCCACTAGAATAATGATATGCCCCTCTACCCTTCTATACTTAAATATTAAGATAATATTTCAAAGGAAAAGTCGTAGTCACAAGATTTGAACCCTAGTCACGTAATTAGGAGAGTCTTGAGTTTATCACTCTTGGAGGACAAAACTCAATATAATTTTGTTTTACATTTTATCAAAATTTAGACCAATCCAAATCCAACCCCTCTCCTAAACATGTTATAAAAGAATATAATATATATATATATATATATATATATATTATATACAACACACTATTATAAATATAATTTCCCTTTTTTGATATTGTTTTTCAGTTACCTAAACCCTTTACAACTATCAATAATAATTTTTCCAAAAAACATTTACACCCATAATGAAGAAATTCAGAATGTGAAATAACATAAAGGAAGAGAAGAAGAGAGGAAGAGAAATATATATCTTGTATTCTCAAATAAATATTACAGTGCACTGTAAGGGTATTTATACACATAGATTTACAAATAAATTACTTAAATCATGCTTAAATCAAATCTGAATCACTACAAATCAGCTCATGTCTGGTGAGTATTCCTTTTTGTGTTATTTTGACCAATTCAAAGCATGATTTCTTGCATTTATTTGCATCCAGTGAATTTTCCTTTATCTAGTCAATTTCCTTAACACTCCCCCTCAAGTTGGAGTGGATATTAATGACACCCAACTTGAAAAGTAAGAGGTAGAACTGTGTTGGTCTATGTGCTTTGGTAAATAGATCTGCGAGCTGCTGACTTGTGGGTATGTGGACAGTCTAAATAACTTGAGTTTGGACTTTCTCTTGAATGATATGACAATCGATCTCTATATGCTTTGTTCACTTATGAAATACTAGGTTTGATGCAATATTAATAGCTTCTTTTTTGTTACAATATAGCTTGACTGGTTGTGGATGTGCTATCTGAAGATCTGTCAAAAGTTGCTTTAACCAAGTGCTTCAAAACAAGTTGATGCCACAAATCATTTTCTGCTCCAGTCGAAGATCTTGAAATTGTTGGTTGCCTTTTGGTCTTCTAAGAGATTGGTGATTTTCCAAGTAGGATGCAATACCCAGTAACAAATCGACGAGTGTCTCTACTCGAGCCCTGTCCGTATCACAATATGCATGTATTTGAATATCACTGGAAGTTGTAGAACAAATCCTTATCCAGGTGATTGTTTGAGATATCGTAAGACTCGATACACTGCATCTAAGTGATAAATTCGAGGTTTGTCCATGAATTAACTCAGTATGTGTACTATGTATCCTAAGTCCGACCTTGTGATAGTTAAATATATGAGTTTCCCAACCAATCATCGATATGAAGATGGATTTGCAACTAGTTCTCCATCAGTCTCACTAAGAGCCAGATTTGGTTCCATGGGTAGGTTTCCTAGTTCAGCACCAAGAAATTTAGTTTCCTCAATTATCTCCAAGGCAGACTTCCTTTGTGATAAAGAGATGCCAGTTTTTGAGCGAGCCACTTCTATCCCCATAAAGTATTTCAAAGTACCAAGGTCTTTAATCAATTTTAAAAATTATTTTCACAAGTGATCTTAACTTATTAATAACATTAGTATTCTCAGCAAATAAGTATATCAAAATATGTTTTGAATATAAATAGGTTTATGATTTCAACAAGTAATTAAACTCCTAAAAAATAGTAGTATTCATAGAATATTTCAATCAATAAAAATATGCTTAACTACAAAAAATTTTAATCAATAACAATATGCTAAACTATAGCAAGTGGCTACAATGATTCCAACAATTAATCCAACAACACGATGAAAGTAAAAGTATTCACAACATTCACAGTAGATACATATCAAAATAAATACGCTTAGAAATATGAAAGAGTTAAGGTAGAGAGTGACACCAGATTTTTACAAGGTTCAGTGTTCTGTGCCTACGTCCTTATTGCAAGCAACCCACTTTGAAGATTCACTATCCCTCCTTCAGTAGGTGGAGAAGCCTCTCTATTTTAATAGGCCGAGAAGCCTTTTACAAAAACTCCTTCAATATGCGGAGTCGCCTCTCTCCTTTACTTAGGTGGAGTTACCTCTCTCCTTTAATTAGGTGGAGTTACCTCTCTCCTTTACTTAAGCGGAGTAGCCTCACTCCTTCACTAGGAAAAGTCGGCTCTCTTCTCCAATAAGTGGAGAAACCTCTCAAATGAAAATCACCTTTTGCTTGTACAAAGAAGTAATCAAAAAGCTGATTTGTACAAGATTAACTCTCTAAAAGGAGTAGATGCATACACAATAAAAGCTTTAATGGACTCTCAGAATAAGTTTGCTATGAAGCTCAAGGAGTTTGGCTAAGATATTTTGGTTTTTGAAAAAAAAAAAAAAAAAGCTTGAAAAGATGAACACAAAAAAGCTTTCAGCAAGAACATTGCTAATCTTAATTGATATCTAATAATAGGTGTAATATCTTGTATAAAACATGTTTATGGTTAGCTATTTAAATCATATTTTGAATTATAGCCATTGTGTGTGTTTTAATGACTTAATATTTTGAAATCTCAAAGATTTTCTGCCGTTTCGAAACTTATCGCGGGCGCTTTACCTAACTAAATTGAAAGTTTGGTCGCCCAAACCAATTAAATCAAGAATTATCAAAGTGGCAGTAGACATTTGGTCGACTGAACTCTGAGGCTCAATCGCCCGAACTGAGCTTTCAGTCGACTGAACCTTGAGGTTCGGTCACTCGAACCAATAATGTCCGTAACTTAAAAATGGCAGTAGTCATTTGGTCCACTAAGCACACTGCTTTAGGTGCCCAAATACCTTAAAATTCAAATTTCTCTATATTTTTCATTCCAAAAATGATTTTAACCATTTGAAATAGCTTTTGGGCTTATAAAACTATTTTCCAAGAATTTAAAAGGTATATAGGGTCCAATTAAGTAACCTAAGAGCTTTGTAACAAAATTCAAATGAGATGTACTTACATGAATTCCTAATTGCAATTACATAATCAAAAGTTCAAGTCTTTATGTCTTTAAGCTTGATCTTTATATAAGATTTATGTCATCAACCATATATAATTGTCGTGTATACTTCATGGCTTTCCATTTTGCATCTTTCATTGTGCTTTAAGATCTTAATACCTATAACACTTAATAACACAATTAGATGCCTTGGTTTGTCATTATCAAAATGAAATTAAGCCTTGTTAGACAAACAATATTGTCTACATATACCAAGATAATGGTAAAATTGGTTTCATGGAATCAGACGAACGTAGAATCATTTGCCTTAGACTGTTTATATCCGGAGCTAATAAGGGTTGAAGAAAGCTTAACATACCAGTGCCTTGGTGATTGTTTGAGGTTGTATAGAGACTTGTTGAGTTTTCAGATTCTAGTCTCCCCCTTTCGTCTAAAAAAAGGAGGAAGGTGCATGTAGACGTCTTCAACAAGGTCACCATGCAAGAAGGCATTATTGACATTGAGTTGATGAAGATGCCAATTTTTTGCAACAGCAAGGGTGAGAACCATCCGGACAGTAACCATTTTGGCAACAAGAGCAAAGGTTTTAGAGTAGTCGATGCCTTCTTTCTGATTGTAGCCTTTGGAAAAAAAAAAAATGAGCTTTGGAACATTCCATAGAACCATCTGGGTTGTGTTTGATTTTTTACACCCATTTGTAACCAATGGGTTTCTTATTGGGTGGAAGAAAAGTCAAAGTCAAAGTATGGTTGGCTTCCAAAGCATCAATCTCAGCACGTATGGCATCACGCCACTGAGGATCCTCCATAGCCTGTATAAAGGACTTGGGTTATTGTGTAAGGGATATGGAAATGGTGAAGGCACAATATGCAAGGTAAAAAGAATCATAATAAAGGAAATGTGATAGGGGATAAAGAATACCTGAGGAGTGGACCAACTCCGAATCAAAGGATCGAGCAGGTTGAGACGGGAGTGCTTGTTCGACATGGAAATCCTACAAGTAGGCAGGGGGTTGTATGGTGTATGTGGATTGCCAAATTGGGATGGTTGGAGTGGGAGAATGGGAATAGCCAAGTATAGGAGAAGGAGATGTTTGGGTGGAAGGTTCAAGATATGAGGAGTCAATGGGATTAGGTAAAACATGAGAGGGTGACTCATAAATAGTTTGGCTAAATGGAAATTGATCCTCGCAGAATACCACATCACGTGACACAAAGGTGTTATGAGTTGTAAGATCATAAAGTTGATAACCTTTTTGTCGGTATGGATATCCAAGGAAGACACAGTGGATGGCTCGAGGATCAAATTTTAAAGGATGTCGGAAGTGAGTGGAGGCATAACAAAGACATCCAAAGACTCCTAGGTGATTGTATTTAGGTGGGGGTTTTGTATAGCTTTTCATAAGGAGATTTTCCACCCAAAATGGGAGTAGGTGTTCTATTTATCAAATAAGCTACTGTGAGGAGAGCATTACCCCAAAAATGTTAAGGCATGTTGGCTTGAAATAGGAGGGCCCGAGAAACATTCAAAAGGTGATGATGTTTAATGAAAAGTAAGGTGTACTCACAAGAGCCCGGGCGGGGTGAATTGGAATCTAAAACTTTCTTTGAACTCTTTTATTAATTCTTTCTTAAATCTTCTCATATGTGTGGTTTGAATTTCAATCAAAAATTTAGCCAAGCATCAATTTAATTTTAAGTCTTTTTGGAGGAGTATATCAATTTGAATGCTTTGCAAGTTTCTCAATACTTCTTTCAACAAATTAAACCAAAACTTAGTAAGTGTAATGCCCTGGCTCTTTATATGGCCCCAGAGTGCTATTACACCTGTATAACACACCTATCTCTGATAAACATACATATACAACCCGCCCTGAAAGGGGCATACAGGTGTTTCATACTGATCTATATTCTCACGCACAGTGGAAAACATAAACATTCATACAGAATCTAATAAACATACCAGAGTTCTAACTGTATCCTTACATACATTCATATGTACTTAAAACATAATTTTTTTCTCACAATCCCCAAAAAAAACATTCTAAACTAAGTCTTTTATATATACAAAACACTTACGTAAACTACACACAATAGGACGCTCCAAGTCCCTCTAGCAACTAAGACCGATGTCCTGCAGGGCCTGAAATAAAGGTTGTATGTTGGCGTGAGACACTTCTCAGTAAGTTTGAAGATATTACATTAGTGTGTGACAACAAGTGTTTAAAAGAGTAGAAAGCAGTTATATACTTAAAGCATTCTCAATCCCGTAATATAGGAGATATATATATATATATATATATATAGATATAATTCCTGCAATAGATAGTTTAGCATCATAACAAGCAAGAGTTCCCGAGGTTTAGGGTAGGGTACAGGCCCATAGACTATACAATCCCTCCACCCAGTACTCAAACCTATGACTTTACCCATTTTAGTTTTTAAATCATGTATATGCATATATAGAACACCATCCAGCTTAGAAACATCATAACTATGCCAACACTATCTTATGGTGTGGGTTGTACGATGATAAAGCACTGCTCAAGCCCTACCTTGCGCAGACACTTGTCAATCTTCACCATTATTATAGTCCAACTAAACCTCCTCCACCTGGTCCATTAATTCACTAGTGGCCCTTCTTACCCAGCCAACTATCTCGATACCCACACTGAAAAACATATGTGTGGTTGCACTATACCTTTTACTAGCAATGGTATCGCACTTAAGCTTTTTAAGTCTTCCATATAACATTGAGCTTTTTAAGGCTCTCATAGTAACAAGTTGTGGTCCCAATATCATATATACAATTTACAATAAGACAAATTAACTTGTTTCCAAATCGTAAATCACCTGTACAATTCCAGTATTTTTACAAACGAATTCATTCATACTATGGTATAAACTAGCACAGACACTCTCAATTTAACCCTTTTTTACATATAGAGCTCAGTATCTAACCGGAACCTGTTTTTTTGCATTTTCTAATAACAATTTGGAACTACAGTTCCCATATTCCATATACACATTTATCAGTTCAGTATATCCCATTTCATATCATATGCCACACTCATTTGGTTCAATATACTGTACTATAGTAAAATAATTCATAAGATATCATTTAGACTGCAATAGGGTTTTTAAGCATCTCCTACTTTAAGTTTAATCCAAATAAAGTGGTTTTGAGAAGTTTGGAGGTCATAAGCCAAAACCCTAGTTTTTACCAAAACTGTAAAATCATAAAATCGACATTTTTACCTGATGAAACTTTACAAACAAGCAGTCATAACGTGCATACAAACATAAGCTATAGTTCTAGAGGTTTAGTTTTATAAAATAACTGATGTAAAAAAATCCCCTTACCTTTCCCCGAACACTAAAACATGAACTATACAGCTTCAAAATAGCGAACCGAGTTCCCAAAACCTAAAAACCAAAGAACAATACTTCAATACAATCCTATTTACTATAGATATACTGAACCAAAAATGAACTTAGGCCCTTACCTCGATTTCAGGATAAAACTCAGAAATCCTCAAGATGAAGATCTAATCTGCTACAATCGTAGAGGTTTTCCCCCTGATCTACGTAGTAATGTTGGATCGTTGATTAAGGTAACAGACAACTCAAGATCCTAGAGAGAGAAAGTCTATTTCGAGTTATAGAGAGAGAGAAAGAGAGAGAGTTTTGAGTTTCTTAACCATGAAGCAATGAATAAGATATTTATAACTTAGTTGACCTAGCCAGACTCATCGACGAAGTGGAGAGCTCGTCGACAAGCAGAAGAAAGGTGTTCATTGATGATCGAGTTGGCTTCGTTAACGAGCCTAAGATTTCAAAATTCCAAAAATCTCTCGGTATCCTCTCATCAACGATCCTTTGAACCTCGCCGACGAGCCACAGAAGAGACTTCGTTGACGAGAGAAGAAGCCTTATCGACGAGCCCTGCTGTTTTTACCTTTTTAAATTCCTTCCCCTTTTCTTATTTGTTTAATCCACATTTCTCGGGTTGGGTTCTTACAACCTCCCCTCCTTATAAGAATTTTGTCCTTGAAATTTGTTAACTATTTCTAAGCATAACGTTACCTTATGACTCAGTTCTACAGAAGAGTCAGAAGCATCCCACATTGCGGCTTTGACCCAAGTTTATTACATACCCTCACATATGGCGGAGGAATACCATGGTTACAACATGATGCTTCGGGAGATTACAATACACCTACAAAACTCTCCCGAAGACCATATCTAAAATAACCTGAACCACCTATTCTATCATACATACATATATTCTTACTTACATGCTATTCTACTTGCCTGTCTAACTCTAACTATCTTTGAATAACTGAGGGTACATATGGCGTATCTCTGACTCTAATTCCCATGAAGCTTTCTCCACTGTGTGATTATGTCAAAGTACCTTCACCAACGATATCTCCTTAGTCCGTAACTGCTACACCTTCTGATCTAATGCCTGTACCGAAACCTCTTCATATGCTAATGCATCACTGATCACTAGAGGTTTGTAACTCAATACATGCGAAGGGTATGGTACGTACTTCCTCAGCATTGACACATTAAATACGTCATGAACTCTGGATAGTGTTAGGGTAATGTCACTCGATAAGCAATTGGACCTACCCTTTCCAGGATCTCGAATGGCCCAATGTACCGAGGGCTTAGTTTCCTCTTCTTCCCAAACCTCATTACTCATTTCATCGAAGCCATCTTTAGGAACACCGTATCTCCTGCCTCGAACTTTAGCTCTTGTTGGTGAGCATCTACATAACTCTTCTGCTGACTCTGAGCTACCCTAATTCTCTCTAATCAGATTGACCTTTGCAGAGGCCTACTGAATCAGTTCTGGTTTTAGTATTTTCCACTCGCTTACTTGATCCCAATACAATGGAGACCAACGCCAAAGACCATACAATGCCTCATATGGTGCCATCTTTATACTAGCTTGGTAGCTATTATTATACACAAATTACACAAGCGGTAGATACTGTATCCAACTATCACTAAAATCTAGTACACATGCCTGAAGCATATCCTCTAACGTCTAAATAGTCCTCTCGAATTGTCTATCCATCTGCAGGTGAAATGATGTACTGAATGTAAGCTGCGATCCCAAGGCATCCTGTAGACTCTTCCAAAATCGAGAGTTAAAACGTGGGTCTCGATCTAAAATGATAGAAACTGGAATACCATAGACTCGTACAATCTCCTACACATATAGCTCTACCAGCCTATTCAGAGAATGGCTGACTTTAATTGGAATGATATATGTAGTCTTTGTCAGTTGATCTACTACAACTCATATAGCATTCTGCCCATGTACGGTCGTAGGTAGCCCTGATACGAAATCCATCGAGATATGCTCCCATTTCCACTTGGGAATGTCAATTGGCTAAAGGGGTCCTACTGGCCTCTAATGGTTCTGCCTTGACCTGCTGACATGTCAGGGACAACTCTACAAAATGGGCAATCTCTCTTTTCATGTTAGACCACTAGAAAGATTCCCTCACATTTTTATATATCTTTGTACTTCCTAGATGTACGGTGTAGAGCGAACGATGTGCCTCCTCCAGAATGACCCATTTAATCTCGGCGTCATTTAGTACACAAACCCTGTTGTGGAATCTCAATATCCTATCATCAGAGATATTGAAATTCGGTTTTAAACCACCATGTACCCCTTCCACAATCTCTACCAGCTCTTCATATGTCATCTGAGCTGTTCGGATCCTATCTTGTAAGGTCGGTTGTACCACCAAACTTGCAAGAAAAGCCTGGTGATTTCCTTCCACTACTTCCAAGCCCAACCTTTTTAGGTCTATATAGATTTGATGCTGAACTCCCTCTACTGAGATTGACGCATCAATAGACTTACGACTCAGAGCATTAGCTACCACATTTACTTTTCCTGGGTGATAGCTAATGGTATAGTTGTAGTCTTTTATCAACTCAAGCTATCTATGCTACCTCATATTCAGTTCGTTCTAGGTGAAAATGTACTTAAGACTTTTATGATTAGTAAAAATCTCGCACCTTTCACCGTATAGGTAGTGCCTCCAAATTTTCAATGCATACACTACCACTACTAATTTCATATCATGTGTCAGGTATGTCTTCTTATACTCCTTGAGTTGACGACAAGCATAAGCAATCACCTTTCCCTACTGCATTAGAATGCACCCGAGACCTTTTTTAGAGGTACCACTGAAGATAAAAAATCCACCACCACCAGATGGAATGGTAAGAACTAGAGCAGAAAATAACCGTTGTTTCAGCTCTTAGAAACTCAGTTTGCACTCATCCGTCCAATCATACTTCACGTTCTTCCTCGTGAGTCGCATTAATGGACTTGATAAACTAAAGAACCCTTCTATGAACCGTCGGTAGTATCCTGTAAGACCTAGAAAACTTCTGACCTCTTGAATATTCCTTGGCCTCGCCCAGTCCACTACCACTTCTATTTTACTCGGATCCACTGATACCCCTTCTTTGGACACTACATGCTCTAGAAACGTAATCTGTTCTAGCCAGAACTTGCATTTCTTCAGTTTGACATATAACCACTTCTCCCTGAGTATTTGTATTACTAGTCTCAAATGAACTTCATGTTCTGCAGCACTCCTAGAATACACTAAGATGTCATCTATGAATACCATGACGAACTGGTTTAAGTATTCGTGAAAGACCCTGTTCATCAAATCCATAAATGCCACAGGTGCATTTGTCAGACCGAATGGTATAACCATAAATTCATAATGGCCATACTGGGTTCGAAAAGTTTTCTTCGGTACATCCTCTGCTTTCATCTTCAGCTGGTGATACCCAAATCATAGATCGATCTTAGAGAAGATCTTTGTGCCCTATAGCTGGTCAAATAGATCATCAATATTAAGTAATGGGTATTTGTTCTTTACCATCACCTTGTTAAGCTCTCTGTAGTCGATGCACATCCTCATCGACCCGTATTCCTTCTTTATAATAGCATCGATGCTCCCCAGGGCAAAACACTTGGTCGAATGTACCTCTTATCTAGTAGCTCCTAAAGCTGCACCTTTAACTCTTTCAATTCTACTTGAGCCATACGATATGGAGATTTCAATATTGGTGCCATACCTGGAACCAACTCTATAACAAACTCCACATCACGATCTGGAGGTAATCCCGACAAGTCCTCTAGAAACACGTCTGGGAACTCACACACTACAGGAATTCCCTCCAATTTACGTTCTTCTTCCGGTATGTCTTTCACAAACATCGGGTACCCTTGGCATCCTTCAGGAGTAACTTCCTAGCCTACATAGATGAAGGGATCTGTGGTGCTGAACGCACACACGATCCTAAGAACTTGAATTCCTGTTCTCATGGAGGTCTAAACACCACCTCTCTCCCGTGGCAATCGATACTGGCATAACTGGTAGATAACTAGTCCATCCCAAGGATGATATCAAAGTCATGCATGTCAAATACGATAATACTGACTGGTAGTACTCTCTTACGAATTTCTATTGGAAAGTCACGGATTACTTTACTATATACGACTACTAACCCTAATGGTATAGCCACAACCACTTCATGATCTAACTGTTGGACCTCTAATCCACACAGTTTAATGAATCCCCATGAGATAAAGGAATGCGTTGCCCCTGAATCGAATAATAGAACATCTTTATTGGAAAGCATGTAAATGATACCTGTTACTACATCACTAGCATTCTCTACATCACCTGGAGTTAGGGAATACACCCTTTCCTAGGATGTACCCCCTTGATGACCACCACGCTACGCTTGCGTACCTCCTCTGTATGACTATTGTGGGGCTCCGCTATTCCTCGGCATGCGACAATCTCTCATCTGATGTCCTAGCTTACCACACCGAAAGCAAGCCCCTGAATTCCGCCAACAATCCTTTAAGTGCTTTTCACCACACATAGGAAAATCAAGAGTGGATGCGGTGCTCTAAGATGTACCACCACTACTCTTCTTCCAAGTGCCCTATCTCGCACCCGAATAAGAACTGGGAAGTGCTGGCCACTTTTTCGAGATCCGCACCTCATAATCTTTCGGCAGACTCTTCTCTGCTATGGTGGCTTTATCTACCAAGGTAGCAAAGTCCTACAATTGAAGAATCGATGTCTGCTTTCGGATCTCCTTCCTCAGACCTCTCTAAAACTTCTAGGCCTTCATTGCCTCATTAGGTATCATAAATGGAGCAAATCGAGATAGCTCATAGAATCTGGCAGCATACTACTGAACTGTCAACTGCCCCTGTGTTAAACTCATAAATTCCTCCATATTTGCATTTCTGATCGTGGCTGGGAAGTACCATTCAAAGAATATTTCTTTGAAACAAACCCACATCATCACTACTAGAATAGGTTGATGCTCCTCCAGCATCTTTATTGATTCCCACCATCTCTATGCCCCGCCTGTCAACTTGAAAGTTGCGAAGGCTACTTTTTGTTTCTTAATGCAGTTCAGAACATCCATGATTTTCTCGATCTCTCGGATCCAATTCTCAGATCGAATTAGATCTGCACTTCCTACAAAAATAGGAGGCTTTAGTCGGGTGAATTGATCTATAGAACAACCCAACTTAGCCATGGGACAATCCTGCCCCCTATTTGTTCGCACCACCTCAGCCATAAGCTGCTGTGCAAAATCTCGTAGTACCATTGTAGAGTCACTGCTAGTCTCATGGCCGGCACCCTTGCTACCACTGGCTCCTATGTGGGCAGTATTATCCCTGGACTCCATCTTGAAGAAGCAATTGTGAAAATTGATTAGAAGCTTAATAACCTACTTATTAGTTAATACCAGAATACTATAAACTCATTTTCCTAAATCCACATTCCTACTACTGACGTACCTTGATAATTCAACATTCTCATTCTAACTCAAGTTCTGCCCCTCCAATTGGAAACAAAACCATCAATATATTGTTGTGATTTTCTGAACCCTCAATTGATCCAAAAAAACACAAAATTCTGTCAATGGATTTATGTCTTTAGGTATACAAAGCTAAACTTGAAGATCTTATTCTCATCCTACACTCTAGTAAAGTCTTGTCTATAGAACCTAACAACCTAAGCTCTGAATATCTCCATAACCAGGCAGTGTGAATCACATCACACTTCTAGTTGGTTAAGGCTCTGATACCAATTGTAACGCTTCGACCTTTTATACAGCCCCGGAGTGCTACTACACCTGTATAACACATATGTCTCTAATAAACATACATATACAACCTTCCCTGAAAGGGGCATATGGTTGTTTCATACTGGTCTGTATTCTCATGCACAGCAGAAAACGTAAACATTCGTACGAAATCTAATAGACATACTAGAGTTCTAACTATATCCTTACATACATTTATACGTACTTAAAACATAATCTATTCTCACAATCCCCAAAAAGACATTTTGAACTAAGTCTATTACATATACAAAACACTTATGTAAACTACACACAATATGACGCTCCAAGTCCCTCTAGCAACTAAGACCGATGTCGTGCAGGCCCTGAAACAAAGTTTGTATGTTGGGGTGAGACACTTCTCTGTAAGGTGAAAGATATTACATCAGTGTGTGACAACATGTGTTTAAACGAGCAGAAAGCAGTTACATACTTAAAGCATTCTCAATCCCGTAATATAGGAGATGTATATATATAGATATAATTTCTTCAATAGATAGTTTAACATCATAACAAGTGAGAGTTCCTGAGGTTTAGGGTAGGGTACATGCCCATACATTGTACAATCCCTCCGCCCTGTACTTAAACTTGCGAATTTTCCCATTTTATTTTTAGATCATGTATATGCATATTTAGAACACCTTCTAGCTTAGAAACATCACAACTATGCCAACACTATCCCATGGAGCGGGCTGTGTGATGATAAAGCACTGCTAAAGCCCTACCTTGCGCCGGCACTTGTCAGCCTTCACCGTTATTATAGTCTGATTGAACCTCCTCCACCCGATCCATTAATTCACCAGTCACCCTTATTACCCAGCCGACTAACTTGATACCCACACTGAAAAACATGCGTGGTTGCACTGTACCTTTTACTAGCAACGGTACAACGCTTAAGCATTTTAAGGCTTCCATACAACACTGAGCTTTTTGAGGCTCTCATAGTAACAAGCTATGGTCCCAATATCATATATACAATTTAAAATAAGACAAATTAACTTGTTTCCAATTCATAAATCACCTATACAATTCCAGTATTTTCACAAACTCATTCATTCAAACTTTGGCATAAACCGATACACACACTCTTGGTTTAACCCTTTTTCACATATAGAGCTCGGTATCTAATCGGCACCTATTTTTCTGCATTTTCTAATAACAATTTGGAACTACAGTTCCCATATTCCATATACATATTTATCAGTTCAATATATCCCATTTCATATCATATGCCACGCTCATTTGGTTCAATATGCTATACTATAGTAAAATAATTTATAAAATATCATTTAGACTGCAATAGGGGTTTTTAAGCATCTCCTACTTTAAGTTTAATGCAAATAAAGTGGCTTTGGGAAGTTTGGAGGTCATAAGCCAAAACCCTAGTTTTTACCAAAACTGTAAAATCTTAAAATCGACATTTTTACTCGGTGAAACTTTGCAAACAAGCACTCATAACGTGCATACAAACATAAGCTACAGTTCTAGCGATTTAGTTTTCTAAAATAACTAATGTACACAAATCCCCTTACCTTTCCTCGAACACTGAAACACGAACTATATGGCTCCAAAATAGTGAACCAAGTTCTCAAAACTTAAAAACCAAAGAACAATACTTTAACACAATACTATTCACTACATATCTACTGAACCAAAAACAAACTTAAAACCTTACCTCAATTTTGGGATAAAACTCATAAATCCTCAAGACGAAGATCCGATCCACTACAATCGTAGAGGTTTTCCCCCTAATCTACGTAGTAACGTCGAATCATTGATTAGGGTAACAAACGACCCAAGATTTGAGAAAGAGAAAGTTTCCATCGAGTTCTAGAGAGAGAGAGAGTTTTGAGTTTCTTAACCATGAAGCAATGAATAAGATATTTATAACTTAGTTGACCCGACCAGACTCGTGAATGAAGTGGATCGCTCATCGACGAGTAGAAGAAGGGTGTTCATCAACGATGAAGTTAGCCTCGTCGATGAGCCTAAGATTCCAAAATTCTAGAAATCTCTCAGTATCCTCTTGTCGAATATCCTTTGATCCTCGCTGACAAGCCACAAAAGTGACTTCGTCAATGAGAGAAGGAGCCTTATCGATGAGCCCTGCTGTTTTCACCTTTTTAAATTCCTTTCCCTTTTCTTATTTGTTTAATCCACATTTCTCGGGTCGAGTTCTTACAATAAGCCAATTCAATCAATCAAGATAAGCTTCAAAATATGAAATACTATAACAATTCCAGCAAGCTTCCAAGATTCAGTCTTTTGATATTGAGCTATAGTTGATGAATAACCTGTATAATGAACGTACTCCCTTAGAAGGATTCCGCAAGATTCAATCAACGTATTCCCCTTTATCCAAGGTTTCCGCAATTCCCAATCACAAAATAATTTCCAACAATTTAAATAAGCATCCACGCAGTTTATATATGCTGAAATTTAAAAGAGAGTAGGGAAAAAAGTGACATTGAGATTTTTACAAGGTTTTGCTATACCCGCCTAGCACCTCGTCTTAGGTACACGACCCAAGGATTTCACAATACCACTCCTTTAACCAGACAGAGCAAACCATTTACACATTCCTTCAAGTAGGACGGAGCCCTCCTCTCCAAGCAATACCCCACGCTTGGTAATCCAATGATTCAAAAAACCTAAACCGTAAAAAAAACAAACAAGAACAATTCTTGTGTACAAAGATCACTCTCAAAATAGAGCTGATTAGTACAGGTTAAAGCACAACTAATATACTTCAATTTAAAATATCAATAAAGAATTGAATTGAAGCTCAGATTATTTATCACCGAGATCTTCTTTTATTTAATTGAAAAACTCTGTATATGTGCACAAAGATCGATGAGAATAGATCAGCAAGACTCAGTAAAATCTCAGCAAAGAGTGTGAGCAAGAAAGCTTTTGAAGAGTATTGATAATAAGGCTTGATTGCTGAATGCAATTCTTGATTGTATGTAGTTGTATAAAATCTTTTGGTTTTCCATGTATTTATAGAGTTAAAAAGGTTCTATTTTGTGTTTCTCAAGTTTCTTTGTGTTTTCCACGTTTTTACAAATATTGGGGTCCAAGAAATCTAATTTGGAAACTTTTCTTCATTGTTTAAAAATGGCCATTACGAAGTTCACTCGACTTGACTTATCAGGGTCAATTGCCAGGACTTTGAATTTCAGCGAATATCAACGTTAGAATAGGGTCAGTCGCCTGGACTCACAAGGGTCAATCAACTAGGCCTATTCTATCTTCTCAAATTAATTCAGCATAAATGTTAGTCACCTGACCAAAATGGGTCAGTCACCTGGACAGGCAAAAATTTCAGGCTTTTATATTGTTTGTTTCCAAAAGCTTTTGTGAGCTTTTACTTGCCAAATTACTTTGAGTCTTTTGAAGATATTTTCCGAGGTTTTTCAAAATTTGGTCTCTAAATCAATAATTAATCCTAATGAGTTTCAAAGCTTCCATATTGAATTTTAATTGAAGTACTTACATAAGACTTTCTTAAGACTTAAAAATAATCTAAATGCGAAGTCTTCATGTATGTATTTCTTTGAGTCCATCTTGACCTTGAGCTTTAATATTCTTTAAGCTTGCATAAATTTTGTTTGTCTTTGAACAATTAAGCTTTCATCTGATCACTTCTTTGGAATGTAGACTTTCAATAAAGGCTTGTGATCACATTGATCTTGAACTTATATGCTTGTTTCCTGAAGCATCATCACTTTAACCAAAACGTGTTAAATTCTCTTGATTTGTTATCATCAAAATAAGATTTGTAAGCCTTGTTAGGCTAACAATCTCCCTCTTTTTGATAATGACAAATAAGGAGCAAAAATCAGTGAACCTTGATAAGGCTCCCTCTTACAATAAGCACACTTTTAACAATGTTTGGAAAAGATAATCATTCATATGATCAAATAGTTCTAGATTCAATTCCAGATTCAATGTAAGTTTATTTTTCAAGATCTATATATTAATCAAGTATCAGTGCATCATATATCATCACATCATCATATCAGTATTAGCAACATCATATCATGTCTCATATCATCATATCTCATATTCTACATTTTAGCTCAATTTTTCTCAATCGTTCTCTCCCTTTCGATATCAATCAAAAAGAGAAAATTTACAAAACAAAGGAAAATGTAGACACATAATAGCACACAAAAAATATTCATATTCATCTAGAGGTGTAGATAGTGTTAAAACAACTAGAGATACAAACTAAATAGAAGAAAGAAAATCAAAATTGAGATACAGATCAAATACAAAGATAGAACAAAGATAACTGAGATACACACAAAAATAGCAATAGAACGTAATATCAAACATCATCAGCCGCATCATCATCTTCAGTATTTTCATCATCTTCTTTATCTTCCTCAGATTCTTCATCAAATGCATCATCACTGGGAGGTGCAGAGCTAATGTCCATAGGATCTATAGTACGTGAGGAACTAGCCTGATGCTATTCCGTACGACTAAGTCACTAGTCAAGTGAGGAATAGGTAGATTGAAGTGAGGTAAAGCTCTCCTGAAGAGACTGAAGTCCTCAACGCATATCACTACTGAAAGTAGTGAACTGATTATGGAATGGAATAAACAAAAAAGGAGCTTCAAGCTTGGGTTCTTGTTACTGATCATGAGTTGGTCCAGCTGCTTGTCTCAATGGTTGTCTTGCTTTTAGAAAGCAACCGTGCTCATTTTTATCATATCCCATTTGTTTCAAGGTTGTGGATGATAAAAGATCATATCTGGTCCATTTTATAAATAGCTCGGTAGGAGTGGTGACTTCAAGGTAAGCAAATAGAAGATTAAGGATACCACCATGCGAAAGAGTAACTTGTTGGACTTCCAATCTTGTCCACATCCATTTAAGAATTAAACTTGACAAGTTGAGTTTCTTCCCTTTCAATAGACACCACATGACAAAGCAGTCAACGTAAGACATATAATCACGTGAACCAACTTGGGGTAAAAGATTGTACGTGATAATTTTCTTAAAAATTTGTGCTTGGCGATTCAATTGTTTATACAAAGGAGGATTTCAAAAATATACAGGCTTTTCAACCATTATTAATGGTAGGAATTCCTTGGGAAGCCTTGTTCCATAATCCAAGTTTGTGCAAAAGCAAAACACTCAAAGTCGCCTTGGCCAATATGGAAAATAGGGGCCAATGTTTGTGGAGTTAGGGCGATTGCCTTTCCCTTAACTTCGGTAGTGAGTACCAATTCTCCTTGCACCATATTCGCATAAAATATCTTTACTAAATTCGGATAACTCCCTTTTGATTGATAGACAATAAAGTTTTTCCAACCTATCTCCCTAAACATCTGTAAAGTATTGGGAAACTTAGATTCAAAGAACGCGGTATCAACAATTTTACCTCGGATGGGTTTCGTAGAGCGAAGATAATTTAGATATCATTGCTTGGCATGAGGAGCAATGAACCATCTCTCAATATTTTCGTCATCCTTTCCCAAAGTCACACCGCGGTTTGCCATACTCTTTGTTCGTGGCATTTTGATTTCAGAGGAGAATAATTGAATGTTTAAAACCATAGGAATCATGGGTAGGTGATGTAAGAAGATGATTTTCTCACTTTTATTTAAGGATTTTGTGGTTTAGAATCAATGGAGATCAATGAGAAGGGAGTTTAGGTAAGTGATGAAACGGGGACAGTTGACTGGGATATGAAAAGTTAGGATTTGGCGCTGAGGAGTATTTAAAATCCCATCAGTCCTATCGACTGGGGTCTTGAGTTCAGTCGCCTGACCTTTAGAGAATTTTTATTTTTACAAGTCAGTAGCTTGTCAGTCGACTTGGGTCACAGGCTCAGTCGCCGAACCTCACCAATTTTTCAAATGAACTCTTTTCACTCATCATGTATCCTTCCTAAACAACTTCCCTACTATGTAATAGGACAAGTTATCTTCTTATTGATATAAACCTCTATTCTGGAAGAGGTGTGGTGAAAATATCCGCCCATTGGTCATTTGTATTCACAAATTCAAGTAATATATCTTCTTTTTGCACATGATCTCTTGGAAAATGACGTCTTATGGCTATATGCTTGGTTCTTGAGTGTGATATCAGATTTTTGGAAATATTTATAACACTTGTATTATCACACTTTATAGGTATAGCTGAGTACTCTAAGTTAAATTCTTTTAATTGTTGCTTCATATAGAGTGTTTGTGCACAACAACTATTTGCTGCCATATACTTAGCTTCAGTAGTAGACTACGAAATTTTGTTTCTTGGAGAACCAAGACACAAGAGATCGTCCTAGAAAATGACAAGTTCCACTTGTTATTTTTCTATCAATTTTACATCCCGTATAATTTGCATCTAAATAACTAATCATCTCAAAGCCAGTTTCCTTAGGATACCATAGACCTAAGTCAGTAATGCTTATTGAATATCTTAAGATTCTTTTTATCGCTATCTCATGAGATTCCTTAGGAGCTGATTAAAATTGGGCGCACATGCATACAAATAAACATTATAATTGGTCTACTAGCTGTCAAGTATAGTAGACTACTTATCATATCTCAATAGTATTTCATGTCAACTGGTTTTCCTTTTTCATCCTTATCAAGACTTATGGAAGTACTCATTGGTGTTCCTATAGGCTTGCTACCTTCCATGTCAAACTTCTTAAGCATATTCCTTATATATTTTGATTGATTTATAAATGTTCCACTTTTAGCTTGCTTGATTTGTAGTCTTAGGAAGTAATTTAACTCTCCCATCATACTCATTTCAAATTTATCTTGCATACATTTTGCAAATCCCTTACATAAATCATCGTTTGTAGCACCAAATATGATATCATCAACATAAATTTGTATAATAAGCATATCTTTATTCTTAGATTTAATGAACAAGGTGTTGTCTGCCTTTCCTCTTGAAAATCCATTTTCTAGTAGGAATCCACTCAACCTCTCATACTAAACTCTAGGAGCTTGTTTTAACCCATATAAAGATTTTGTTAATCTAAACACATAATCAGGGTTATGGATATCCTCAAATCTTGGAGGTTGTTCCACATAGACTTCTTCATTTATGAATACATTTAAGAATGCACTTTTTACATCCATTTGGTATAGTTTAAATTCTTTGTGGGATGCATAGGCTAATAACATTCTTATAGCATCCATTCTAGCTATGGGAGCAAAAGTCTCATCATAGTCTATTTCTTCTTCTTGATTATATCCTTGAGCCACGAGTCTTGCTTTATTTCTTACTACAATAACACTTTCATTCTTTTTATTCATAAATACCCATCTTGGTCCAATTATTGAATGATTGGGTCTAAGACTATTTCTTTCAAAATAATTTAATTCTTCTTGCATTGCTACTATCCATGAATCATCACTTACGTTTCTTCAATGTTCTTAGGTTCTTCGTGGGATAGAAATGCATAATGATTATATAGGTCTTTTTTTTTTTTTAATGAAGATCTAGTTGATACTCCTCGTGGTGGTTCTCTTATGATTTGATCTTTTGGATGATTTCTTACAAATAATTATTCTCTAGGTAACTTAGAATTTTCCATAGAATCATTATTTGAAGTGACTTCATTTTTCTCTTCTTTCACTTCTAGGATTTCTAAGTCTTCTAGTCTTTGTGTAGCATCAGCTTTAACTTCTTCAATATCAATTTCTTGTTTAAATGGATTTACTTCATCAAAGGTTATATGAATTGATTCTTTAGTTGTGGGTGTTCTTTTATTATAGATTCTAAATTCTTTACTATTCAACGCATACCCTAAAAAGATTCCTTCATCTGATTTTGCATCAAATTTCCCTAAGTCATCTTTATCATTTAGTACAAAGCACTTGCATCCAAATACATGAAAGTAAGTCATGTTACGCCTTCTTCCTTTCCATAGTTCATAGGGGGTTTTATTTAAGGTTGATCTTATGGAAACTCTATTCATTACATAACATGCGGTATTGACCGCTTTAGCCCAAAAGTACTTACATAACTTGTGTTCATTTAACATGGTCCTAGCCATTTCTTGAATGGATCCATTCTTTCATTCAACAACTCCATTTTGTTGTGGAGTCCTGGGTGCTAAAAAGTTGTGCTTTATTCCATGTTCATTGCAGAACTTATCAACATCTTTATTATTGAATTCCCTTACTTAATCACTCCTGATATTTAAAACACCATATCCTTTTTCATTTTGAAGTTTTTTACACAAGTTTGTCAACATATTGCAAGCTTCATCTTTGGAGGCTAAGAAGAGTACCCAGGTAAACCTGGAGTAGTCATCAACTATGATGAAAGCATATTGCTTTCCTACTAGACTTTGTGTTCTAGTGGGGCCAAATAAATCTAAGTGGATAAGCTCTAAGGGTCTGCTAGTGGAAATATGTTTCTTCTTCTTAAAATTGGACTTAGTTTGCTTTCCTAATTGACAAGCATCACATATTTTATCCTTTACAAACTTAGTGCTTGGTAGTTCCTTAACTAAGTTCTTTTTAACTAATTTTGATAGTAAGTCCATATTAGCGTGTCTTAGTTTTCTATAACATAGTCAACTTGCTTCATTCATGGTTGCTAAGCATGTGATATCTTGAGATTTTATATTTTTCAAAATTTATGCAATACACGTTATCAACTCTTTTAGCGGTGAATAGAACATTATATTTTTCTCTATTTTCAACAATGCATTTGTCTTGTTTGAAGATTATGTCAAATCCTTTATCACTTAATTGGCTTATACTTAAAAGATTATGTTTCAACCCATCTATCAAAAAAACATCATTATTGGTAAAAGAAGGTTCTTTACCTATTTTTCCAATTCCAATGATTTTATGTTAGCTTTACCGTGATCCCAAGAGGGGGGTGAATTGGTATTTTTAAAATTAATACCTTAGGACAGTATTCTAGCGGCAGTATTTTTACAACCATAAAGTCAATTTAGTGTAGGTAAAATAAATCAATTGCAATATGTAGTAGAAATTAGATAGCGCAATTTAATCAACTAAGCATGCACCAGAAAACAGTAAAAAGAAGTGACACCCAGAAGTGTTATCTAGGTTTGGAAAATTGCCTACATTCTCACCTTGGCTAACAAGCAAAAGGATTACCACTATAATGCTCACTTAAATGGGTGGAGCGGCACCTAAACAACCATGTCAATTAGCACAGGGCTGACCTCAACCTTTACACAATCTTTACCAGGCTGGATTACCGCCCCCTCAGGCCACGCCTGGAATACAATAGTATTTCCTCAATTAACTGGTACAGTGATTATGCTTTCATGTAAAGCAGATATGCACTCAATACGTGCAATCACATCCACATTGATAATATGGATATAGTGTAAGCTTAGTGATGCAAATAGTTGTGCTAACAACACTCAATATGATATTATCAATGAAATGCTCAAGAGTGTTCAATAAAAGCAATATCTTGGAATTTAAGCAAAGCACATTTCAATAGAAAATCAATATTCTAAAGATATCAATCAGATATTCAAACTAGTTCAAGAAGATTTTATTCAATGAAATAAGCACACTACTAGTTTGAAAATATTTTTTCTTGTTAAAAATATTTTTACACAACAAAAATCAAAGCTATGGAAGCCTTGCAACAATTATGCAAAGACCCCCAAAGCTTGCTAGTCTATCCCAACAATGATTTATAATGTGAAATCAGTGGGATAAAACTGTGCCAAACTCCCCAAAAATAATATCACAATCAAACAAGCAAATAGGAGTTCGGTCGAATCAAAGTCAAAAACATTTCTTCAGATTTTCGGGTGGCCGGTCATAGATTCGGTAGCCCGAACTCATGTGTGCAGTCGCCTGGAGCTTAATTTGAACTAAATCACTTGGTAGCCCGAGTGGGTGAAATGTCCTTTTCAGGTGGTTCAAGCAGCCATGGACGCTATGCACAAATTTGTTCGGTTGCCCGAGAGCCTAAGTCAATTGTTGACTTCTCAGAAGTTCGGGTGCCCGAGGAGTTTTGAACTCCTAGGGTTCAGTCGCCCGAGCTCTCCCAAATTCCCTAAAATTATTTAATTAAGTGCATTTTTTACACTCTTGTATTTTGTATGATATGTGCATAAGTGTTGGGACCTAGAGTCATACTAGGGTCTTACTGGGCTTACCATATATCCTATATGCATGATAAGCAGGTAATTAATACGGACCATATCCCTAGTTACTATTACAGACCCATATTACATTAATTGAATTTACAATATGAATTAAAATTTTTTGGGTCTTTATGTCTTATTTCGATTGTCATTCCTTGAGATGCTTATCTAAGTCTGCACAAACACTTGAAAGCCATCAAATGCCTAAGTATTTGTCATTATCAAAATATGGTGTGACCTATAAGGTCAACATTCTCCCCCTTTTTAATGATGACAAATACATCATGCAAAAAATGGGTACAGCCTTAGAAGGCTCCCCCTAACAGTGTGCATTATGTAAAACCATTATGTAAAACTTTAAATAATTTTCTATTTAAGTTCAATTCAATCCAATTTTCAAGTTAACCCAAATTTTGCCCTCTTATCCATCTCCCCTTTTTTGCAAAAGCAAAAAGGGCCATGAAACTAGTAGCCTTAGGCATTGGGTAAGAATCATTTGTATACACGAGAAGTTTGGGAATTTTAAAAATCTCGGCAGCATGTCGTTTGAAAATAAGACATTTCCCAAAATTTTCTATATAAAAATGACCTGTTTTGAGTTTTTAAGACCTAACAGTTTATCCACAACTAGGCAACTCAAAGTTCTAGTATGATCAAGATATAAAACATAAGTGCAATCATCATCATGCAGTAGATATGAGAATTATGCATTACAAAACATAATCAATTTCATAAAGTCTAGGCCAATAAAAGATATCAACAGTTATATTAGTAGTTAGACTTTTAAAATTCTTTGAACGCTCCCCCTGGATTTATGCAAACTATGAAATATCTAGGAGGCATCTCTACTGTGCATGAGACCTAATTCACGTCTAATTTGTATGAACCTATCTTCTGGAAGTGGTTTAGTGAAAATGTCCACCTACTGCTCATTAGTGCATACAAACTCAAGAGCCACATCCCCTTTCTGCACATGATCATGAAGGAAGTGATGTCTAATTTCAATGTGTTTAGTTCGTGAATATAAGATAGGATTTTTAGAAATGTTGATTGTGCTAATATTATCACATTTAATTGGTACTGTATCATAGTGCAATCCAAAATCCATAAGTTGTTGTTTCATATAAAGAGTTTGAGCACAACAACTCCCAGCCGAAATATATTTTGTTTCGGCTGTGGATAAGGCAACTGAGTTTTGTTTCTTGGATAACCAAGAAACGAGAGACTGTCCTAAATAGTGACAAGTTCCGCTGGTACTCTTTTGATCAACCTTACTACTAGAAAAGTCAGCATCAGTATAACTTACAATCTCAAAGGTAGTATGCTTAGGGTACCATAGTCCTAAGTCTATAGTTCCAACTAGATTCCTAAGGATTCGTTTAACTGCTATTAGATGAGATTCCTTAGGAGTAGCCTGAAACCTAGCGCACATGCACACACTAAACATAATATCAAACCTACTAGTAATGAGATATAGAAGACTCCTAATTATACCACGATACAATTTCACATCAACAGGGATCCCTTGCACATCTTTATCAAGTTTAATGGAAGAACTCATAGGGGTACCAAGACTTTTATAATCTTCCATATTAAATTTCTTTAGCAAGACCCTAACATATTTAGATTGGCATATGAAAGTTCCATATTCAGCTTCTTTAATTTGCAACCCTAAAAAGAAACTACGCCCACCCATCATGATCATTTTAAATTCACTTTGCATGCAATTGACAAACTTATTACACAACTCATCATTGGTTGCTCCAAAAATGATATCGTCAACATAAATTTGAACTAGGAGCATATCATCAATTTTGGATTTGATGAAGAGTGTAGTGTCAATCTTGCCACAGGTAAACCCATTTTCTAGTAGAAAACCACTAAGCCTCTCGTACCAAGCTCTAGGAGCTTATTTCAATCCATATAAGGCCTTAGACAACCGGTAAACATGATCTCAATATTTATGATTTTCAAAACCTGGTGGTTGTTCTACATATACTTCATAAATAAAGCCACTTAGAAAAGCGCTTTTAACATCCATTTGAAACAGTTTAAAGTTTTTAAAAGCGGCATAAGTAAGTAGCATACGAATGGCTTCCAACCTAGCAATAGGAGCATATGTTTCATCAAAATCTATTCCCTTTTCCTGATTATAACCTTGGGCAACTAGTCTAGCCTTATTCCCAATTACTACTCCATTATGATCTTTCTTATTTCTATATTCCCATTTAGTTCCAATAACTATATGATCATTAGGCCTAGGAACTAGGGTCCACACTCTGCTTCTTTCAAATTTATTAAGTTCTTATTGCATGGACATCACCCAAGACACATCCTCTATGACTTCTTTAATATTTTTAGGTTTTTCTTGGGACAAGAAAGCAGAATAAGTCACTAGATTCTTCAAGGAAGATCTTGTGCCTAAACGACGAGCTGGTTCACCTATGATTTGATCTATAGGATGGTTCGTAATGAATTTCCAATCTCTAGGCAACTCCTGAACTTCATTTTCATTGTCATTATCTTCAGATGATTTATCATTTACTTCTGAATTTTCACTTGCATTTTTTTCAATAGATAATTTGTCTAACCATTTTCTAATATCAATATCGTCTTTATCATCTTTCTTAGAAAATGGATTAGATTCATTAAACATGACATGGATAGATTCAATAACAGTCAATGTTATCTTATTAAAAACCCTATATGCTTTACTATTAAGAGCATAGCCTAGGAAAATGCCTTCATCAGATTTAGAGTCAAATTTCCCTAGATGTTCATTATCCCTAAGCATAAAGCATTTATAACCAAAAACATGAAAATAGGAAATATTAGGTTTATGGTTGTTCCACAATTCATAAGGGGTTTTATTAAGTGACGGTCTAATCAACACCCTATTCATGACATAACAAGCAATATTTATGGCCTTGGCCCAAAAATATTTAGGTAAGTTATATTCATTCAGCATAGTTCTACCCATTTCTTGTAATGACCTATTCTTTCTTTCTACCACACCATTTTGTTGAGGAGACCTTGGTGCAAAAAAGTTATGTGATATGCCCTCTAGGTCACAATAATTTTCTATGCCTTCATTCTTAAATTTAGTGCCTCTATCACTTCTTATATGGGTTATCTTATGGCCCTTTTCATTTTGAATTCTCCTACAAAGCTTAGTAAACCATTCACATGATTTATTTTTATGTGAAAGAAATAACACCCATGTGAACCTAGAAAAATCATCAACAATGACAAAAGAATATGATATACCACCAAGACTTTGCACAGAATTAGGACCAACCAAATCCAAGTGAAGCATTTCAACTGGTCAAGTGGTAGATATAAATTTCTTTTTCCTAAAACTTGATTTTTCTTGCTTACCCATTTGACATACATCACAAATTTTATCTTTTACAAATGATGTTTTAGGTAAGCCTTTTACTAATTATTTTCTTACTAGTTTCAACAATAAGTCCTTGCTAGCGTGTTCTAAGCGCCTATGCCGTAACTAACTGGCTTCATTTATTGCAGAAAAATAAGTTACTTGTTGTGAAGCTAAGTTATCAAAAGTTGTAGTGTATACATTTTCATGGCGATCTGCAGTAAAAAGAATTTTATGATTTGTTTTACTTTCAACTATGCATTTATCATTTTCAAATGATACCTTATATCCTTTATCACACAATTGGCTTATGCTCAATAAGTTATGCTTCAGCCCATCAACTAATAAAACATTATTAATAACTAGGGAAGGATCCTTACCAACCTTACATACGCGGATGATGCGTTCCTTTGCATTGCTACAAAACGTCACATATCCTCCATCATTGGGAATGATTGACACAAATTTTGCCTTGTCGCCGATCATGTGTCGTGAGCACCTGCTATCAAGGTACCACCTCTCCTTGGAGGAGGACGATCTCAAACATACTTGCAAAATAGACTAAGTAACTGATGTTGATCCCCAAATTTTGTTGGGTCCAAGGGGGTTAGTAACTGGATCGCCCTTAATTACCCATAATTTTCTAATTTTCGCATGCTTATTCCTAAGTGGACAATCAAATTGAATATGACCAATTTGTTTGCATTTAAAGCATTTCATTATACACTTAGGATCTTTAGGAGGAACTTGAGATTTTGATTCACATGTGAAATGTCTCAAGTAAAGATTAGGTCATCTAACATTTTCAATATCATTAAAACCTAGACCCTCTTTACTTAAAGAATTTCTTTGGACACCAAGTAGTTTTTCAAAATTACGTTTTCCCTCAATGAATTTAAAAATAATTTTGGAACTATCCTCCAATTTCCTCTCAAGTTCAGCAGTAGTCACATCTTTTTCTTTCAAAATTGAAGCATGAAAGGTTTTTTCAATTCCAAACAATTTTGACCAATTTTCACATTTCTTTTTCAAATCATCATTTTATTTGGTCATTTTATTCGACAATTTAAATACATGAGTATATTCAAATTGCAATTCTCTTAACGTAGGCATGCAATCAGAATCACAATCATCAGATGAATAATATGAAGATAAAAAAGGAAGAGGACGATATCTCATCATCGTGTGCCATCAAGCACAGATTAGAAACCTCTGAGTCGTTATGGTCTGATTCTGAGTCACTGCTGCTTAATTTATCCCACAAAGTGCCTGCTTTCATGGCTTTCTTCTTTTTCGTAGCCTCCTTTTTCAGTAGTGGGCAGTCCGGCTTGATGTGCCCAACTTTGTTGCAATTGTAACACGTGGGAGAATTTGATTTTTATTTTCTTTTACTAGACTCTCCCTTCTTAGATGCAGACTCCCTATATCTTTTGTATGACTTTCTATTCTTCCTGAAAAATCTGCTGAATTTTCTAGTTAGCATGGCCATATCATCCTCAGAGTCAGGTTCACTGCATTCACTAGATGTATTAGTGGAGGTTTTCAATGTAGTCACCTTTTTTGCCCTATTATGTTCATCAAGTCTCTCATTTATGGCTAATTTATAGGTAATCAGGGAACCTATCAATTCATCTAGAGTCATGGCCTTAAGGTCTCTACCCTCAGAAATGGCCATAGCCTTAGCTTCCCAAACAGGAGGTAAGCCTCTAAGGATCTTCCTAATCATCTCATATGTAGGATAGGTCTTACCTAAAGCATGCAGTGAGTTTATAATGTGTGTGAATCTAGTGTACTTGCTCTAAATGGACTCACCTACATTCATCCTAAAGGCCTCATATTCACTAGTCAGCATATCTATCATATTATCTTTCACATCCCTAGTACCTTCATATGCAACTTCTAACTTATCCCAGATTTCTTTTGCAGTAGCACATGTCATTACTCTATTAAACTCATTCACATCAAGACCACAATACAGAATATTCATAGCAGTGGAATCCAAACTAATAGCTTTCATATCATCATCATTATATTCTTCCTTATTTTCAGGAACTCTAGTTGTACCCTCTGTTTTCATGGGAACATAATTTCCCTTAGAGACGATCCTCCACACCTTCCAATCTGTATTTTCAAGGAAGATGTGCAACCTCTGTTTCCGGAAGGCGTAATTAACACCACTGAAAAGCAGAGGTCATATGGAAAATGGTCCGTCAGGGAAAGGGGTCACAGAGCTATGAGCCATCTAAGATCTTTTGGAAAATAACTACTAACCTATGCTACATGGCTCTGACACCAATTGTTAGCTTTACTGTGATCCCAAAAGGGGGGGGTGGATTGGTTTTTTTTAAATTAATACCCTAGGACAGTATCCTAACGGTAGTATTTTTACAACCATAAAGTCAATTTAGTGTAGGTAAAATAAATCAATTACAATATGTAGCAGAAATTAGATAGCGCAATTAATCAACTAAGCATGCACCAAAAAGCAGTAAAAAGAAGTGACACCCAGAAGTGTTATCGAGGTTCGAAAAATTGCCTACATCCCTACCTTGGCTAACAAGCACAAGGATTACCACTATAATGCTCACTTAAATGGGTTGAGCAGCACCTAAACAACCATGTCAATTAGCACAAGGCTGACCTCAACCTTTACACAATCTTTACCAGGCTGGATTACCACCCCTTCAGGCCACGCCTGGAATACAATAGTATTTCCTCAATAAACTGGTACAGTGATTATACTTTCATGTAAAGCAGATATGTACTCAATACGCGCAATCACATGCACATCGATAATATGGATATAGTGTAAGCTCAGTAATGCAAATAATTGTGCTAACAACACTCAATATGGTATTATCAATGAAATGCTCAAGTGTAACATCCTCAAAATTTTCACCATTTTATTTTTTTATAATAATAAATTACTCCAATACCTGCATGTAATGGGCATCCCTATGCAACGGAAAAACATAAATCACATAACCACATATACATGTATATACAATACCAGAATTCAGTATTTTCAACCATAGCTACATAATGCATCTCTCTCTCCAATTTCAACTACCCAAAAATACAAAACCCTACACAAAACTTATCCTCTAAACTAGGGTAATTAATATACTCTCTATCCGCGAGGCTGATATGCTCGCCCAGCTGTCTCACTTGAAAAATGGTAATGTAATAGGGTGAGTCGACACTCAGTAAGTGGAAATATGCTATTACTAGTGTGTGGCGACCAAGTCATAAAATTATAATAATAATATTTAAAAACTGTATAATCTAGCAATTCTGTACAACACATGTATAATAACTTAAAACATTTGAATCAACTGAACTTTCTATCATTCATAGTGCTACATCATACTATATACAATAAAATTTGTAAATTTGTATACATATACATAATTGTGTTCTTTCCTTGGGACTCTGTATGTCATGATTTGACCCCTCATGACAGGGTTGTGTAGCCCGTAGGCGGGACTTAACCTGGTCGGCCCTCCAGGTAAGTCACTTTACTCTACACTACCTCAACCCGACCAAACTGCAAACTATCCTAGGCATGGGACTGGCTACTACCTTGTCAAACCGGCCCCCTCAACCCAGCAAACTGGGGAGCTGCATACTCTCCGAGCACGACTGACGATACCCACACACTATCTAAGATATGTGGTTGCACTCTATCTATATCTAGCAACGGTACCGTGCTCTATATTCTTTATCTGTACTGTATCTATCCATAATCTTTCCACAGGAATCTGATACTATATATATATATATATATATATATATATATATATATATATACATACTATACTCTTTTTACTATTTTCATTATATTTCCGAAATAACCATAACACTATATTGCTATACTGTAAATATTGTAATATCTGTAGCATTTTGATGCTATAACTGTGTAATCTGTCTGTACTTTATTTCTATATAATTTATCTATACTTCCTTTCTGTATAATCTAAATGTTATGACATTTAGGAAAACATAACTTTCTATATACACTGAATATACTGTTTTGAATAAATATCTGTATATATATATATATATATATATATATATAACTTTCTATGAAATCATTTGAAATACACTTTATATGTATACAAATTCTGTTTATACAAAATCTGCAATTTCTATCTATAGCTGTATAACTTGAAATACTAAAAAACTACATAAAACTTCATATCAACATCATATACTCAGGCCACACATACTTTGAAAATTCACATTCTATATAATATCTGGTATACATGCATATATATATATATATATATATATAATTTCTAATAACATAAATAAATCTCATAGAATAGCATATTTCCCTTACCTTAACTTTGAAAAGCCCCTACCGTACTCTAGCTCGATACCCGTAGGGCTCTCCACTCAATACCCTGAAAACCACATCCCCCAGAACAAAACATCAGTATTTTTTCGTGTATTGTATTTCTTATAACTGAGGGAAAGACAAATAGTGAATAAAATGTCTTACCTTGAGATTGGGACGAAATTCAAACCAACTTTTCCAATGATCAGCTCCGACAGACTTACAGAGAACTTCGCCAGGAGCATCATGGTAGCCTCAGATCTTCGATCCGATGATAAACGGTCCCAGAATCGAAGAGAGAAGGAGGGAGGGACGTAGAGAGAGAGAGAGAGAGAGAGAGAGAGAGAGAGAGAGAGAAAGAGAGAGAGAAGGGGATTTCCTGCACTAAAATTTCATAAAAATTCGGGTTTCAGCTATCTATAGGGCTCGATTTGTCTATGAGACACGTCACCTCGTTGACGAGTCCTTCAATAATTTCATCGAAAACTTCCACTCTTGTCAACGAATTTCAAACTATCCTAAAAACCCCTGTTGGTATTTTCTCGTTGATGAGGTCCTCTTATGCGCTCATTGACGAACTCGCTGTGTTCATCGACGAGGCCCTGTGTAATACTTTCGAGTTATTCCATCCAAAATGCAATGTCGTCGATCAACGCAAAGCGTTCGTCGACGAAACCTACTGCCTCCTTCCATTTCTGTTTCCATTTTCCTCTTTCTTTAATATTTAAATATCAGTATTTTTTGGGTCGTTACATTCTCCCCTTCTTATAAAATTTCGTCCTCGAAATTTACTATTTGTATCCCCATCTATACACTCCATCATTCTGTAAAGGAAAAGGGTCTACTTATTTTATTACTTGCCCTCACTTGTGGCAGAGGAATACTATGGTTACATACTATGTTCTAGAAAATTACACATATATAACTAAAAGCTATCTACTAACTAAAATCAATACATGTACCTGCAAAAGAAACACTATCTAGATACTATACTTTACCTGATTACCTCTATACCTCTTGGAACAACTGCAGGTATCTCTGTTTGATCTGCTCCTCGAGTTCCCAAGAAGCTTCCTCTATGGCATGATTCCTCCACAAAACTTTAACTAACTGTATTTCTTTAGTGCGTAAAGTCTGAACCTTTTTGTCCAAAATCTGTACTGGTACTTCTTCATATTCCAATGAATCTTGAAGCTCTATCTTTGCATAGCTAATGATGTGGGATGGGTCTGGGACGTATTTCCTTAACATGGCAACATGAAATACGTCATGAATTCGATCCAAATCTGGCAGCAAAGCTAGCCTATAGGCAACTGCCCCTATTCTCTAAGTATCTCAAAAGGGCCAATATTCCTAGGGCTCAACTTGCCCTTCTTTCCAAATCTCATAACTCCTTTCAGAGGAGCTATCTTCAAAAATACTCAATCTCTCACATCAAATTCTAACTCTCAATGGTGAGTGTCTGTATAGCTTTTCTTCCGACTCTGTACTGTACTGATTCTTTCTTTAATTAGTCGGACCTTGTCACAAGCCTGCTGTACTATCTCTGGACCCAAAACTCATCTTTCACCTACCTCGTCCCAAAAGAGAGGAGAACGACATCTCCTACCATACAATGCCTCATATGGAGCCATGCCGATACTAGCCTGGTAGCTGTTATTATAAGAAAATTCAACTAACAGCGTAAACTGAATCCAACTGCCTCCAAAATCAAGCACACAAGAACGAAGCATATCCTCTAGTGTCTGAATTGTTCTTTCAGTCTGACCATCTGCCTGGGGATGGAAAGTAGTGCTAAAAGCTAATTGTGTACCCAGAGCCTCCTGAAAACTTTTCCAGAATCGTGAAGTAAACCGAGGATCTCGGTCCGAGACTATGGATACTGGTACTCCATGAACACGAACTATCTCCTAAATATATATCTCTGCCAGTCTATCTATGAAATAACCGATTTTAATAGGGATGAAATGAGCGGTCTTCGTCAAACGATCCACAACCACCCAAATCGCATTCAACCCCTATCCCACTAGTGGTAACCCCGTAACAAAACCCATAGAAACGTGGTCCCATTTCCATTCTGGAATAAACAGTGGCTGCAATTGTCCTGCTGGTCTCTGGTGCTCAACTTTAACCTGCTGACATGTCAAACATTGCTGAAAAAATTCGACTATCTCCCTCTTCATTCTGCTCCACCAGAAATACTCTCACAGTGCCCTAAACATTTTAGTACTGTCGGGATGAACCATGTATAGGGATCTGTGAGCCTCCTCCAGTATAGTTCTTTTAATCTTGGTATCCGTAGGAACATATAGCCTTGTACGGAATCACAGAGCTCCATCATCTGATATGTTGAACTCCTCACCCTAACCATCTGTACTCTGGCCATCACCGTTGCCAACTCTGCATCATCACCCTGAGCTGCTTTAATCCTCTCGTAAAGTATAGGCTGAACCACTAGACTGGCAATGACTGCCTGCAGACTCTCCTCTATTAACTCTAAACTGAGCTTCTCCAAATCCACTAAAATTGAATGTGGAATCCCCCTAGATGCCAGTAGGGGTCCTCATGATTTCTTGCTTAGAGCATCTGCTACTACATTTGCTTTTCCTAGGTGGTAACTAATAATGCAATCATAGTCTTTAATAAGCTCTAGCCACCTTCTTTGCCTCATATTCAACTCTTTCTAGGTAAAGAAATATTTCAAACTCTTATGATCCGTGAAAATATCACACTTGCCACCATATAAATAATGCCTCTAGATCTTGAGAGCATACACCATTGCAGCAAGCTCTAAATCATGAACAGGATAATTCTTCTCATATTCTTTAAGCTGCCTAGACGTATATGCAATAACCCTATCGTGTTGCATCAACACGCCTCCAAAACCCTTCAAAGAGGCATCACTGTATATTACAAAATCATCCTCCCCTGATGGAATAGCTAATACCAGAGCTGATACTAACCGCCTCTTTAACTCTTGAAAACTTTATTCACAATCATCAATCCATTCAAATTTTACATTTTTTCTCGTAAGTCGTGTTAATGGACCCTATAACCTGGAGAAACCATCCACAAAGCACCAATAATAACTTGCTAATCCCAGAAAACTCCTGACTTCCTAAACATTTCCCGGCCTTTCCCAACTCACCACAGCCTCTATCTTATTCGGATCAACTGATACTCCTGCTTCTGAGATCACATGGCCGAGAAAAGTAACCTATCTTAACCAAAACTCACATTTCTTGAATTTTGTATATAACTTCCTTTCTCTCAATATCTGCAACACTAGCCTCAAATGGTGCTCGTGCTCCTCAAAACTCCTCGAGTAGACCAGTATATCATCAATGAATATAACCACAAACTAGTCCAAATACTGATGAAACACCCGATTCATTAGATCCATAAATACTGCTGGTGCATTAGTCAACCCAAATGGCATCACTAAGAACTCATAATGCCCATACCAAGTACGAAATGGGGTCTTCAAAATATCTTCTGCTTTAACTTTCACCTGATGGTAGCCTGATCGCAGATCAATTTTAGAGTAGACCTGGGTCCCCTAGAGCTGATCAAATAAATCATCGATCCTAGGGAGAGAATATTTATTCTTGATTGTCAGTTTGTTTATCTCCCTATAATCGATGCATAATCTCATGGTTCCATCTTTCTTTTTCACGAACAAAACTGGCGCTCCCCAAGGCGACACACTAGGCCTGATAAAACCTATATCCAATAATTCCTGTAGCTGATCTTTTAGTTCTTTCAACTCGACTGAAGCCATATGGTACGATGCTATAAATACTGGTGCAGGTCCCGGCAACAAGTCTATAGTGAACTCAATCTCATGATCTGGTGGCAATCCAGGAAATTCTTCTAGAAATACATCTAGGAATTCCTTCACTACTGGTATGTCAGTTTGTCCCAATGCTTCTTTTGGCAATTCCCTTATGTATGCGACATACCCCTGACAACCATCCTATAGAAGTATCCTCACCTGAATAGCCGACACCAGTTGTGGCAAGGCACATACGTGTGAACCCGTAAATCTAAATTCTGGCTCACTCGGGGGTCTGAAAATTACTTCTTTCTTATGGTAATCAATACTAGCGTGATAAATAGCTAACCAATCCATACCTAATATCACATCAAATCCATGCATATCCAGGACCACAAGATCAGCTAAAAGCACTCTCTCTTGAATAGTTACTGGAAAATTCCGAAGTACCCTCCTGCATCTAACCACAGATTCCATCGGCGTACCCACAAACAATTCTATATCTAATGGTTGTGTCTTTATTCTAGCTATTTTCACATATCCCACCGATATAAAAGAGTGGATAGCACCTGTATCAAACAAAACAATAATTCTATATGGTCAAGCAGTAAAAGTACCTGTGACCACGTCTCTAGTCGTCTCAGCGTCTCCTAGTGTCAAGGCGTAGACCCTCGTCAGCGCAGTGTTCCTCTGCTGACCTTCACGGGGCACCTGATATCCACCTCGAAATGGTATGGGAGCCTGTGCATAATTTGACGGCATCTAACATGATCGAGCTATATGACCAGGCTTCCCGCATCGATAACAAACATTTTCCCCCAGTCAGCACTCACTAGGATGTCTCCGTCCACATCTAGGACAAATGGTAGGAAGTTGTATGCCCTGAAATCCACCATGCTCTACCATCTGTATCTGACCTCTTCCAAATCTACCCCCTCTCCAAGGGCCTCGGCTAGGACCCGCCAAAAAACTCGAGGGCGCAGTCCTCTTTCTCTAACTCTGTATCTCAGTCTCCCTAGGCAAACTTTCCTCTACTATAATAGCCCTGACAACCAACTTTGAGAGGTCCTAGATCCTCAGTACTTCCACCTGCCTGTAAATATTATGCCTTAAGTTTCTTTCAAACATTCTAGCCTTCTTTGCTTCATCTAGGACAATATAGGGGCAAAAATGCGATAGCTCAATAAATCTCGCAGCGTACTGCTAAATAGTCAACGACCCATGGGACAGACTCAGAAACTCTTGTACTTGAGCATCTCTAACTAAAGCAGGATAATATCTATCAAAGAACGTAACCCTGAATCGGGCCTAGGTCACTTGCATTGGTATCACCCTCTGCTCCTCCAATAGTTTGGTGGATGACCACTATCTTTTGGCCTCCCCTGCTACCCTATATGTAGCATATAGGACCCTCTACTCATCGGTGCAATGAAAAACTGTCAGAATCTTCTCTATTTCCTACATCCAATTCTCAGCAACTGCAAGATCGGTCGCTCTAGAAAAAGCTGGCGGATTCATCTTCATGAATTTCTTTATGGTGCATCCCTAAACTAGAGATAGACCTCCTTACTCTCTAGAACTCCATGTTATCTCATCCATAACTTGCTGAGCCACACTACGTAGCACAACATTTGAATCCCCACCTGCTGCGCCAGAAGGACCAGCACCATCATCCTTGCTGGCATGAGCGCTACTGCCTCCTGGGTCCATCCTGCAAACATATAGAAGACTGTTTTCAGAATCCTATCTCCACCACATCAACATTTCCTCTTGATCCTATCCCACAATCCAATCTTGCAACCTAAACACATGACTCGTGGACAGCTTACTATGGTTTTCCTGGAATCGTCATCCCAGGAAAAACATATAAACAGTCATGACATCACGTATCCAGGTCACAGAACAA